>NC_139720.1:133634621-134177121 GCF_964211835.1 Anser anser | reverse complement strand
CATTACTTTAATTAACTTCTGGCCACTCCCAGAGACAAAATACTATACAATATAGATCTCAAGCCAGATCCAGCATGGCAAGCTGTACATGTCTTAATACTTCTTATTTTGCATAATTCACAACTATACTCAGGACTGTTGGCAATTAATGTTTACAGAGCACAGAACTGCAACTTTTCCAGTATACCTAGCACTCAGCTAAAATCGTTTCTCTCTCTTCTTCTAGCTTTAGATTAAAACTCAAAGAACACCATTCAGTGGAGAAACACTGAATACTTGCAAGAGGGGAAAAAAAAAAAAAAAGAGGATACACGATTCTATCCACTACTGAGATCAAGTAACAAACACCTGGTTATGACAGGGAAAAAGAATGTCTCTTGTGATTTCTTCCTTTACACCAGAAAAATGTAGAGGCCTGTCTAAGGAACACACTGACACCAGCCAATCTGGCTATTAGCACGACTGTTAAAGTGAAATCACAAGTCTCTTGTGTTTCCTTCTTTTCCAGTCATAAAAAGGTGAGGCTTGGCTCATGCTTATATCAAATGCTACATTTAAATATTGTAGTTTACTTTCTCTTCAGGGAAATCACCCGCCAGGTCACCAGGCTAATCACCGCTCGCTTTAAATTACTGGAAATGGGGAGAAAGTAGGAGTAAGAGAGGGAAAACAGACTGATATATTGTTAGTGACATTTCCCAGATTTGTAACTAATTTTCCTTTGAGAGCTCTGTGTGCTTCCCAGCTTAGAGAGGATGATTCCCACTCCTCTGAGCTCCCATTTCCAAATAATTCTGAGCCAGAGACTTTCTGCAGAAGTTTCACAAGTTCTCTTTTCCTTTTTCCCTGTAGTTCATTTATTCTGCCTTTCTTTTATTTCTTTTCTTCCGATGTGGTGTCTCACTGCCTGATTCATGAAAGCCTCCCCTCCCACCCTTTATAAGTGGGAGCATAGCAACTAAGTAACACTCCATCAATGACCACACTGACTGCTACAGGGAAGATCTTGTTTGTTCCTTCCCAGTTGGCAGAAGCAGGAATGTACCCAAAGAGAGTACAATTGACTAGCTCTTTAAATGAGATACGACAAGAAACTAAACTACACTAAGCCAAACAAATAAATAAAATAAAATAAAATAAAATAATAATAAAGTAAAGTAAAGTAAAGTAAAGTAAAATAAAATAAAATAAAATAAAATAAAATCATAAATAAAATAAAATTGGTCAACTGAGAAATTTCCTTCCAGAATCTGACAGTTATACTGATCCCAGGCATTAAAACAGCCTTGTTCAAAAGTGCTCTGAATTAGCTAGTGGCCTGGATGGAAAAAAAAAAAAAAAAAAAAACTTTTTAAAAACACAATTTGTGATAGAATATATTTGTGTTTCCATCATAACGATTACAATCACAATTTTGACTTCTTCTCATAGACAACTGCTAATTATTGTCTTGGTCCAGAAACATGAATCACTCTTGAGGTCAATATTTTTCAGTTCCACACAATATTGCATATCATATACCACATCATAGTTTTTGTCTCAGATCTCACTCTTTCAGTGTCATTCTTTCCTTTCAGTGCTGCTAAAAGAACTAACCAACACCTAGTTCTCCTTAGTAGAGCATAACATCATGGTCTGTCTTGAGTCTCTGAATCAACATCTTTCATTGTCACAGCAGTCAAGAGACTGCTTCACAAGCCACAGCAGATGATGCTGTTACTTTGAATCAAGAGCTTCCCGATAACCGCAGTTGGATCTAAATACACAATCCATTAAACACACATTCTTTAGCCTAAAGTGCCCCTTCATGTGTAACTGGAAATGATTTTTATGAATCAATTATGACATAATGCATAAAGGTAACAAAGGCTACAACAATGCAAAATGGCACAAATTTAGCAAAGAAAAAAGTATAGGAAATCTGAACCTACTAGAAGTCTGTTTTCACTTCTGTTGCCACTATGCATTGTTTGCAGAATCAGGCTAATGCAGCAGAAGTGTTGTAGGAGTTAAAAGATTTTTTCCTCATTTGGAGAAGAAATTAATGATGTAAAGTGAGAGATTTTCTTAACAGTAATTTCCGCAGAGGTTTTATTTCTTTGAAGCCAGACAGCAACAGGTCTGTGCCCTCTTTCATTTCACAGAAAAGACATGACATTTCTCTCTTCAACACTTAAGAAAAATCCAATTAATTTAAGCCTTTTCTTACTCTTGGTCACCTGACTTTTATATCTGGGGGAAAATCCCACCCCAAGATTTTTTCCCCAAGGCAACATGATCTAGAACGTTCATCCCAGATATCTGCCACACTTTGAGGAGCTTGAATGCTTCTGCTGGACTATTATAACACCTTAGTCCAAGGTAGCTTTCTCCATAATCAATGTTTATCAGAGAAGTGCTGTGTGGTTCCTGCTCCTTTGTGTCTTCAGGTGTCAGATGCCATTTCACTGTCAGAAATAGTTCTGTTTGCAGACTGTTTTATCCACCAAGATCATGTCACAAAATGCTGTGTGACCACATTTTCCATTTTCTTGAATGCAAGTAGGAAATTCATACAATACATGGCAAAGCTTTAAATAAAATGGCTCCTTATAGGAAAAAAATAAATAAATAAATAAAAATTTAAAAGGTCTTCCCTTAATATATTTCAAACTTGTGGATCACAAGTGTCCATTCTTTGCTGCCAATAAGCATATACTTCAGTTATCATAACCTAATTGAAAATAATACAGGAGTTAATGCATTTCAGTGCATTTTGTCATTAGTTCATACAACCTATTACATGTACAGTTGCCTCAAACAACTTTTCTGAATTATGAAATTATGATTGCCATAAAGTAAAAGTCATTCACCCCCCTTTTTTAAGCAAGAAAATAAGCAATACAATAACAATAGAAGGAAAAAAATCATAATTAGTGATCTGAATTTGATGTTTAGATTTATCAGAACTGATATGTAGAAGGTTTCTGAAATCTGCCCAAGTCTGTTTATACAGTATTCTTTCTATTGCTGCATTTGAAGTAAAATGAACATCATAAATTCCATTAAGTGAATTCAGACCTTGACTTAGAAGATAGATCTGTACTCCATTTCTGGTGCAAGATTTCTGAAATGCACAAACATGAGTGCATGAACACACATACACACAAAATCTCAGTATATGATATAGCTCATATAAATAATTCACATACAGCTTTTAACCAAGAGTCATTCATTAAATTCTGCCTATTATCTCTCATAAAGTTTACATTTTATTCACAAATAAGGCTGACTCTGGTTAGAGTAACTTTGCTTGCTGAAATCAGGAATATCAGGTCAGGCATATGAGAGTCAATATATGGCATACCTTTCCATTTTGCATCTTTTGCCATGAGAGTTCTGGATAAGATTCATATTCACATATTCATCCACTGTTCTTTTTTTGTTGTTGTTGTTGTTGCTGTTCTTTTTTTTTTCCCTTCATGAATTATGTTATAAACTTTGACATGTATGAGATCAAGTAATTCTGATTTTTAGCTTGTGTAATAAAAAATAAAACTTTCTTCTAACACTCTTCTACGAGAAATGTAAGCAGTACTCAGTCACTGAAAAATAGCTTTCCATCATCCTCATATGCAAACATGAAGATTTTGGTTTAGCATCATATATCAGTTTATCCTTATGTTAATCTTAGAAAATACTTTTTATCCTCTTGTGAAATAAAGTTATCCATATAAACAGAAAAAGGAATAAGTTGATTTTTTCTTTTTTCTTGAAAGTTATGTTATTCTTATGTTCATGATTTTATCCATTTACATGCCATTTTACATCCAGCAACCTTCTGTGTATGGCATTCCATGTATTAATTCTTGCTATCTAGCTGATCTGTGCAAATCATGACTGCATTCTGGAAAAATATAAGAAGTTTTAGTCAGTTATTGTGGAAGTTATTATGTCAGTAATGCAAAATCCAAGGAAATCTCTATCCCTGTTTATGCAAAAGAGTGTACCACATAGCTTCAGTTGAAAAAGTACCAGTGAATTTTAATAGAAATCCGTATCTGTTTGCAGTTATTTAGCACTGTTTCTGAAGCCGTCTCTATAATTTTCCTAAGTGGCTTGAACCCACCAGCAATGTAAGAAATAGGGCTATCTTCAGGGACAAGCTTCTGCCCTAAATATACATTGATGATCCTCCATCAAAAATCCATCACAGTCTCTCAGAGATAGTTATGTTGGTACATAAATTGAGCTTGTTACCATGTTTTAACTCATGAGCTCATTAACCAAGAGTCAGAAAAGTGACTGCATCCTTTAGAATAGCAAGAGGAATCATAACATAAATTAATGTTCATAATGCTTTTACTGTCATAATTCAGTTTCATTCAATCTCATAATTCATTCAGGTAGCTATGGCAATTTTCTTAAGCTTTGGAACCCCACTGAGAAATGGGTACATAAAGTTATGTGGATCCCAGCAATGAACCAATTTAATCTGGGACACTAATACTTTTCCGTGTCTTTGCAAGCTTTGTAATTCAGGGATATCAGTAGCTGCTAGATAAAGAAACACGTCTTTATAAGGATAGTTCCAACAGCTCATCCAGCAACTTCAAACTGATTAGTAGATGCCCAAGTCATTCAGTTTATTAACAGTGACATCTTAGAGTACTGCTGAGACAATATGTCACTTCAGCCCCAGAGAACTCTAGGAACGTCATCTTCTTCATCTGAATTTCCCCATATCCTTCCCCAGCTCTGTCATACCCAGTCTCAAGAATTACTTCCAATTGGTTGACCTCAGAAAGCAAGATCATTTCAGAAGAATGTCATGCACAATTTGCTGCTCTGTTTCGTCTTTACATTCCTTTTTTCCGCACATCTGTGGCTGTTTCCCAAGGCATCCAGAGCCAGCTGGATATACACCTGTTAAAATATATTCATCATTCTGCAAGTATTAACAATCATCTAGATTCTGGGTAGGCTTTCTTCCACATTGGCTAAAAATTAGCTAAAAATGTCAAGGGCTCAAACTGTAAGGAATGTGATGGGTGGCTAAGAATTATGGAAATCTTTTCATTTGAGTCCAGATTTAAGAATCTTAGAGGATATCAAAAGGTTCACCAGTGCAACAGAAAGCAAAGTCCAATCAACTGAACACACATGCACTTAACTCATCCCTAAATCCAAAACATTACCAGGTACCAGTGAAATCCTCAGCAGGTCCCCTTGTCCCAGAATAACTGTAGACTAGTTTAGAAGGCCAGTCCTTTAGGGAAAGGGACAGTCACATCACCTACCTTTAGGAAAATGGTTAATAGGTTTAAGTCAGGAGGTCAGTCTTTCCAATAACCACATATAGACGCTGAAGATAGTAGGCTACTCCAAATGTACTACTGCCCTGCTGCCCTGAATCACTATAACTGGAGGAAAGCAAGGGAAAGCTAAAGTCAAGTGTCTGAAATTAGGCTGTGTGTATATCTCACAGCAATCAAAGGGAAAGTAGCCCGCATATGAAGAACAAACACAGTGAAATTTCTTCTTATAGAAAAATTTTGTTGAATGGACCTGAAAAAATATATTCAGGAATAATCATATGGTTGAATAGGAGCCTCTGCTCTTTTTAAAATTGTCCACCGTAACATACCTGCAGTGAGAAACAAACCAGAACACCTATTGGACCTACTTCTGCAGTGCCTGCATTTTCTACTATTTAAAAGGACAGACTGGTGATAACACAAAACCTGGGAAAAGGCAAAGGAGTCCACAAAAGGGTTAACTGGTTATAGAAGAACAGTACTCCTAAAAGCTGTTTCTTAAAAGTTCCCTTGGTTCTCTTTTGAGTCTCCTTAATGAAATAATAAATGTATTTTAACAGGTGTGCAACAGCACAAAATGTAGAAATATTGGCTAAAATGCCACATCTTATTCACAAGAAGTCCCTTGATGAAGAAAATCTGTGGATTATGGGAGGAGAAAGGTGAAGAGTTAACAGAGATTATAAATCCTTATGCTATAGGATGACCCAGCATAGGCAGTGAGTGGAATCTCTACATCTTTAAGTGAAAAAGCTCTAATGTACATTTTCTACTAGTGGCTGAGGAAGGAAGAATTAGCCTCGTTGGACATATATTTTATTTGCTCTTTGTATTTTTCTCTGAAGCTCATTTGGTGCTGTATTTCTAACTATAGATAATTGCTGTAAGGGTATTTCACTGTTGACAAGATCTACATAGCTGGTCAAATTCTTCCTTAGATACACTCAAACCTCTTACATTCAAGGACATATACTAGGAGATTAAGCACCTGTATCCTGGCTCAGGGTTACCAACAAATGGTGTGTTGAAAATCTGCTGGATGAAGTAATTCCAAAATAACTCTTTATTTTCTTTAAGGGATGCAAAAGTAAGTTCTTCCATAGAGATGCAGGAAAGAAAGATGTGTAATTCACTGCTGGGCTGAGAGCTGAGCTGAAAGAGATCTGATTTTGTGGATTGTGGAGCCTGTTTTACACAGATGGGATCAAAAATATCTGATGTGCTTATTCACACATGTACAGATTAGGGGATGGAGTGGGAGGGCATTAAAAAGAATGTAACTTCCTATTAATACTTCCCAGCACTTTATAGGACTGATTTCAGATTCTGGAATTTGGGATTGGTAATATACCGTACAACCTAAATGCTTCTAGGATGACCGTCATTTCTGCATGTCCCCATTTCTGCCCTCTGTGAAATCTAAACTAATTGCTTTCATCATGATGCCCCTTATGACCTGTATATCACATCTACTGCATGTGTGATGTGGATTCCTACTTAATTTTACAAATATTTGTGGTTTTAATTGTTCAATCAAAAACAAACAAACAAAAATCCAAATATTGTGCAGTTCCTTTGCTGACTTTCCGTGGGCAGTTGCACCTCCATATTCTTTCCAGAGTCTTTTATAGATGTTATGATAAAAGGATGTCAACTTCTGACTGCTGGGAGACATAGTATCTCAAATTTGCTTGTGGATGAAAGTCCTATATATCTTTGACACTTTCCTTAGCTCTTTGCAAGCCCTTTATTTTTTCTGTATGCTTCCCCTTATAGATGTCTGTTTGCAGAAGGAAACATACCAAAACTTAAACTCTGTTTACACCTGCACTGAGTTTTCTGTCAGCTGCCAGTGTTGTCAGAGCTGTTTTGGAAACAATGCTGTATCTGGAATGCTTTACCAGCATAAGGCATGGCGACAGCTGAGGGGGAAATGCCAGAACTCACTGATACAGTGAACATTAGGAAGAAAGTAAGAAGTAAAATGATTAATTATCATTCCTCACAATAAAAGAAAAATAGGTTACAAATTAAATGGCAGGTTTAAAATGGAACATAATTCAGTTACTAAATTCACTGTCACAAGATACTGTATAGCCTACATAGTAAATAGGTTCAAAAAGTAAAATCCAGAGAAAAGCTTCATCAGTGGCATCCATATATACCCAGCAGCATGTCACTGCTACTCCAGAAGTTATTAAACTTCTGGTAGCCAGAGGCTGGGTTGTATGGTTCATTAAGCAGAATCAGCAATTCAGGCTACTGAGCCAACGGAGCTTCAGTTTGAACCAGGCAGACACATTTCATCTTCTTACCTTTCATGCTGTAAGACAGAGAAAGAGAGCAATTTAATAGAGTCATTGGGCTGCGCACTGATCTCTAGCTAAACTAGCCCAGTTTTGCCCTGAAAAATGCTTAATGCCTATATCAAATCAGGAATGTGTAGTACAGAAGTGTAGAAGTGCAGTGGATAGCACGGACTATCTATATCTGTGTAGTACTATCAGGTGGTTCACAGTTCTAGACTTCTGGATTTCTTGCTTATTGGCAAGCTGTGAACACATTGCACTTTTTGTTGCAATCAGAAGGCTACAAATTTGTCTATAGGCATTTATATTTTTAGGGCAATTTAGATTTCCTTTGTTTTTTTTTTTTAAAAAAAAAAACACTTCCACATTTATTGCAAAATACCTCTTCTCCATCTGATTTAACATGATGAATCTTCTTCTTCGTCTGCCTGATTTCTTACAACGTTTTATGCCAGGTTCTGTCACACATTTGTAAGGAAGTCTATGTTGTTCAGAGTAGGACATAAAATGTCTCTGTAGTGTGATTTCTGTTGTCAATCCACAGCTACAGTAACAACAATTTAATATTTTCTCGTCTTCTAAATATCAAGGGTTCCTTTCTTTGTCCACAGTACAGCAACACACACATGCACACACACACAATGTATTTCAAGTACCTCACTGAATAAGCCATTACCTGGAATAAGAGTTTTGTAATGCCAATGCACTGTGACTCATGTAATTCAGATCTGAAGCTAATATGCTGTTTGAAAATGTACCCGTTGCTGAGATGATTCCTAAACAGGGAGACTGAGGAGTGATTATTAGATAGGACAAGACATGAGCTGAATTACTGAAATGTGCAATAAAGAGATCTCAGCCTCTACTATTTGCCTGTCAAAAATGAAGCTTTTAATCAATTTAATCAGTGTAACAATATATTAGCTCAGCAGCCTGCCATCTCAGCATGTAATTTTAACTATAAAGAACATTCTACAAACACTATAAAGCCTCAAAGTGCTCTTTAAAAAATTCTCTAAAACATAAACAAGGTTTTTAATAGCCTGTGTCAGCAGGACTAGAACAAATCACAGGAATGTAATGAAGAAGCGTGGGTTTTTTTTGTTTTGTTTTGTGTTCTTTTTTTTTTTTCCCAAAAAGGATTCTGCAGCACTTGCTAGATTGCTAGATAATCTGACTACATGCCTTATTCTTTTGTGAAAGCAAAATATAACCTTGATTTGTCTTCTTCTCCCCCAGATCTCTCTAGCTTTCATGCCTTGTAGAACTGCTTATACTAATCTTCATTAGTTCTCTCAGGGTGCTGAAATCATGCATTCCTAATTCCAACAAACACACTAAAACACAAAGGAATGTTACAAAACGGTATTAAGGGCAGTAAAGAATCTCAGTCTCAAATTGCAGTGTTAGAATAAATTTTCATAGGAAAGTATTACTGTGTATTATCAATAAGTTTAAAGAAGGTGAAATCATCATTTCTATTATTTCATTGCTTTATTATTTCAGTGCAGGAATTACTGTATTTAACTTTTCCTTATGTTTTCAGTTTTCCAGTGATTCATTGTGAAAATTACCTCCCCGAGCCTCCCACATGCACACAAGCCACCACATATTTGAAAGTGAAGAAAGCCAAAGCATCAGGCACATCTACAAGACGGCTAGACATGAAAAACTGCATATATAAACACATTTTCTGTGTGACAATGAACACTTGCAATAGTATTTTAATGAAGTATGGTCTGCAAAATGAATTTCACATCATAAATACAGTTTTCTATGTACAGGCAATTATGCAAACTATTTTCTGAGCTTTCACCCTCCAATGCACCTGGCCTGCCCCACAATTATGGGAAAGGATGGATGTGGCTTTGACCTCCTCTGCTGCCTTCCCTTTTTCAAGAGTTAAGCTAGGGAGTGGTGACTGAATCTCACACAGGGATGGAAGAGTGTTCTGAGAATTGCCTTTCCACTGACCTGAGCAGGCTGAAGAGCCTAATGCAAACTAGCCCCTGAAGAAAACTGTAGCTTTTCTTCTGTAGAAGAAGAAAATGAATTCTTGGTTCTCAAAGGAGGAGACAACATGTGTAAAAGTCCAACAGCTGCACCATCACATTTGAGTCTTAAAAATCTATACAACTGGAGAAACAGATGTGAATTTGGAATAAATTTCAGGACATGCCTCCCTTAGTGCACCGATAACAGGGACACAGAATGCAAAACATTAAATCCCAGGGCTGTCATTTATGCCAAAGCAAAGCTTACATATAAACTACAAGACTGAGGAAGAGAAACATTTCTGTTTTGTGAACCAGCCTAATAACAAAGGCTTTCTTCCCAAATCAGTACTTTTAAGCTTCAACAGAAATGCACTCAGAAGAAAAATAAGTTCTTGGAGGTAAAGCACATAGGACCAAATATCAAATCAAATATCAAGGAACAGTCCACTGTAGAAAATTACTCTGTGTATGTATATGTAACAACTGCTTTATCTTTGAAGGCCAGTGGAGTCCTGGTATAGTTACCATTTCATATTTGCTGCGCAAATCACTAAGATGCTTGGAGAATTCTCTGATCTCATGATCATTTTATAAAATAGGATTTTCTGGGGTCAGTGAATCCTATAGATTGCTGCTTGTTTGCAAGCAACTATTAAACAATTGTTTGAATTTCATTTTGTTAGTTCTTTCTCATGTAGCTATTATCATATGAGTATGTATGAGAACGTCTGTCAAAATTGGTGAAAGCCACCGCAGTGAATTCATTTTCATAGTATCTATAACCCTTTTTAATTTATATTTTTTAATTCTCTGTGACTAGAGATGTGAATATAGATACGTATATATGTGTATAAAATTGTGTGTGCATGCATGTGTGCATGTGCTTGTGTGTATTTGGCTGACTTTATTTGTAAGAACTCAAATGGAATAATTGTATCAATAATGCAATACCTGCATCAAGTGTTGCAGCTTCACTGGCATCAGGCATCTTGCTGTGTTTGATTTTCCTCTTCATTCTAAATGTTTTAGCTATCAGTGGAGGATTAATAATTAGCACAGAGAAATTTCTTTTTTTTTCTGATGAAAATTGTTCATTGTTTCTGTTGAAAAATTTTGATGTGTATTTCAAACTATATTCATGGTAAAAAGATCCAGTCTATCATGAAAAAATTTATATATTTATATTTATTTCATAAATTTTAACAAGGTTAAATGCACTGAATTAATCATTATTTTCCAGGAGTTTGCACAGCCTATTCCTGCTTTAGAGCTTTGCAGCAAATAGCCACCATTACACTACTGAATTGATATAATCAAGCCACACAAGATATTTCCTGTTTACATGTTATATTAATTTGATTGACCATAAATGATATGTTAGTCCTGTCAAAATAGATCCCATAGCATTAAAAATACATCTGGTAGGGAATTCTAATGTTCTAGGCACTGTATCTTTTGTAAAATAATTCTTCTATATTTATCACCAGTTAATTATTTTAGACAGCTAATCAATTCAATTATTATCCAAATATTTCAAATCCTTGGTTTGGTAAATCTTCATCTACTGTAACAAAGCGTGCAGCTACACAGCATATTCTCTCTGATAGAAATGTTAGTTAGGCCCTGTTCCCTCTCTCCCTATTCTAGTGTTCATTTTCATCCTAATGTTTTATTTTTGCCATCCTTAATACAATTACTTATGAGACCACAATGCAAACCAGGTCATTTAGATTATTTTGATTTCAAAAACAAACACCAAAAAACATTTCTGTTCTCCAGCTTACAGTGCAGAACTTGTGAGAACACAAAAGATTGCAATGGTGGGCAGAAATCTGCAATTTGGAGTAGGAACTACATAAACTATCTTTGTCAGCAAATAAATCACGGTATATAGCTCTGCCTTACTATTTCAAAATACTCTGTTCACAAAATAAAAAATCATAAGGAAAGATTCAACCCAGAAATTATGTTTATATGGAAAATATACATATATATGAAGAAGTAATAGTCATAAAAAATAAGTTATTAAACATTTAAATTAATAGGAATTCTGTGTTTATGATGAATGATAAAATATATAAAAAGGAAGGAAGCAAGCATGGATAGTTACTGGCTCATAACTTTTTCCCCAGAGTTTATAATTTTAATTTTTCAAATCAAAACACCCATACAATCACCTTTAAAGAAACCCAACCACTGAGAACAATAACAGTTAATAGAACATGTCAGAATCACTGTTACTTCTGCAATTTTAATTTGATCTTCTTGGTATAAACTTTTACATTTCCCCAACTCAGTTTACAGGATGGACTGTATGTCAGAGTAGTTCATTGAATCTTCCCTGGTATTATTGACTGTAATGCTCAGAAAACAAGCTGCTGGAAAGGTTTTGATTGTATGCTTTTCCACAATATCAGAGTGCTTGACAAACTTTACTGATTTCATTTGAATCTGACTTTCGGAACACAATAATATCTGTAGTTTTTAAAAAGAAGAAGAAGAAGAACAACAACAAGAACAGCAACAAGAAAAATTAAAATTAAAAGCACTGCAACTTTGAGATACTTAGAATCTTTTATTTCAAAGTGCTGCAGTATAAAACTTTATCAGTTTCATCAATATATATAGGGTGAAGTTAATCCAGCTGACCCTGCTCTGATCAGGAAGTTGGTTTAGATGTTCTCAAAAGGTGTCTTCCTGTGATCCACTGCTTTTGATAAGAAAACAACCTATTGACTTCAAGAGAAAACTAGTAGATGTCTCAGAAGAAATATATTTTGTCCAAATCTTTGGCAAGGAACATTGGGGTGTTTTTATGCCTCTGTGTTTCGTCTTGAAAGCTGCTGCCATCTGATGCAGCCCTGATGCCCTGATGCAAAAATAACTTTTTGTTTTGTTTTGTTTTGCTTTGTTTTTTTCAGCATCTTCTGTTGAGAAATTTATATTTCATCTCAAAATTGATCTGATCTGATTTTAAGCATCTCAGAGATAGAAATTTCTTTTTGAGTTATGATTCTAAACTCCCTTTACATTGAATGAAGAGAAACTGATCTAACTGACAGAGCACAGTTCATCTCATTGCAACATGACACGATATATATCTAAAACACCTTCTTTAAGTTATTTATTTCTTCTTATTCTCTGTGGTTGGGGCACATTTGAATTTTGCACTGTAATTATTTAATGTTTCAAGTTAGATAAGAGGAATTTTAGCTCCAGTTGTATTTACATGAATAAGAATCACAAGTTTCCTTCTACTTCACTGAAACACTGCAAAGTACTATGAAAAGGATCCAGATAGAGACCGTGGTGCCTAAATTCAAGTTTTGATAGAATATATTGGGATGCAGAAACCTGCCTTTCCCAGTAGTGGGGGTCAAAAGTGTCTATACTTATTCAATCATATTTTGAATCACGGTGTTTCCTACAGGCTTAAATGAAGATCTCCAAACATCGCAGACAACTGAAGTTTTGGAGATGTGTGACATAATACCTATCTAAATCCACAAACCACATGTGAAGTAGTACAGTGATTACAAACAGTTAGCATCAAATATAGATGAAAACAGATTTTTATAACACTGACACTTTTAAAATATTCTGGTAGTAGTAGGAGTAGTCACCTTTATACAACTACGATGTTTAGAAAAAGCACATCTAGGTCCTGGACAACAGCCTCAGAATACTGAAACACTCAGGTAGCTCATTGCCCAGGAAAATGTTTTAATTGTCAGGACAGAAAGAAGCTGGAAGGACCTTTTCATGTCAACCTCGTAAACCATCAGCCAAGAATACAAGGCCAACAGGACTGGAAGAGGATGGCCTGCAGTGGCAGATTAGTCATCTGGTATGATTCTGCCTCCTAAACTCATACATAATTTTCAAACTTTGTCATTCCAGTAACAAAATATAAATAAACCAAACTTGGCAACAGCATGGAAAACAGAAGTCTCCTTGTTTAACTCAGTGCCTAATAATGAATTTAAAAGAGTTGGATTCACTTCTACTTGCTCCTTTACATATCTTTTCTTTCTTCTGGTGCCTCAGAGGTAGCCAACACAGCAAACACACTTTAGTTTTAATGTTTCTTACCAACTGTAATGGCTCCCTACTTGAGATCTCACATTTTAGATCACCACTTATCTGTGGTGATTACATATTCAACTAAATTTTCTTGTCATTTTGCTATGGCCAGGTGTGCCATTTTTAGATATTTTCTGTTCAAACATCTAAGATTTCTCCCTGAATCTTGCTCAAACCTTGTGGTATTCTCTGAAAAGTTAAGCTGGAATGTGTTCTAGAAGTGTCTAGTCTAATCTGTTTTAGACATCATTTTTTATACCTCTTTATTGGCTGTGTAGAGGTTACAAACACTTAAATGTAGTGCTATGATTATTAATCTTGTAAATTTGATTTGATATGAGCAAATAGAAGGAAGCCAACAAGCCTATTTTCACCTTGCACTTCACTGGATTCTGCATTCTGGTCTCCTAAGTTAAAAATGCATCTTGTTCAACCAATTGTTAGATCATTAACATATAAGTCTTTAAAGAATTATATGTCTTTATGTAGAGAGAAATTAGTCAGGAGATTTATGTATATAGTATATATCCTTAAATCACAATGTTTTGAAATGCTTTAGAAGTGCAATTACAGGAAATAATTCTAAAAGTAATGGAACTAATAAAGCCTAGTATCATATGTCTGAGGACTTCAGTAGGGTCTCCTCTTCTCACTCCCCTTTACCCACTCTATAAAATGTGTAGGACTTTAACATCTCTGAGACTCATGTAGCTGTCTAATAACTTGGTTACTGATGAGGAAGCTCAGACACACAAATACAAGTGAGATAGATACATAGATAGACCATGGGTAGTAGTAAGTATATGCGACCTAATTTACCAGATTTTTTAAACATTTTTGGTTGGTTGGTTGGTTGGTTTGTTCTGAGTTTAACACATTAATTATCCAAGCAATTAACAGAGCTTATAAAAGATATATACTAGAATATAAACAAGTAATTGGTAGATCAGGAGTTGCAGCAATCTGAGATATACTGCTTGTCCCATCAATGCATTCAATATCAACGTATGGTCACATCTGCTATGAATTCCAGTTAGAACATCAACTCAAAACACTGTTTTGGTTTTGTAACTTTCAAATTACTTCAGAGTCAAGGTTCTGAGTTACTTTTTTTCCACTCCACTGGTTTTGTGGGCTTTGAATCAGTCACCTCCGCAACATCCACTACGAAATCACTACACTGTGAAGGATCTTTCCATGGTTACACTGTTGAAGGCTGTCTCTCTCTTCTTATACAGTTTGTGAAACATCTTGGCTGAAGCAGTGTGAAATGATTCATTTTTTGGCCTTGCAAAGTCATGAACATTTGCAGATTTTTCTCAGTTCTGCTGAATAATTCAAATTAAGCAACTGACTACTAAATGTCAATGTCTGTGACTAAGAGATTTGGTAGCCATTCAGTCTTAAGCTATGTTGATTGCCACCTTTTCAAAAAGTATTTTGCCATATAAGACACTTGTTTTTTCTTAATACATTGCACCTGGTCTTTCTCCATAATAGAAAAAAAAATACAAAAAAAAAAAAACCCTACCCATAATAAATTTAAGAAACTTCAAATTACACCACACTGTAGCAAAAAACAAACAAAAAAAATAAATCTGTATTAGGCTGATTTGTTAGCTTGCTTTTAAAAAAAGGCTCAAGATCTAATACAGTTGCAGAAATGATTGTTAATCAAAATAATTCTTTAGTTGGTTAAGCATATCAACCTTTACATACTCTAAACATCTTCCTAGCTATTTTCCTGAGGGTATTCATGGAGAAACTAGTAGAAAACATATTATAAACTAAATGGAAGTCTTGTAATGAATGTGCAAATGCTAAAATTACTGTACATTAATTCTCTAGAAATGACAGCTACAGACAAATATGATGTGACTTACATGTCAGGGACATCATCATATAGACAAAGACAAATCTTCAAATTAAGCCTCCCAACAGTAATATTTTAAAAGCCTGAGACCATCAGTTTTTCCTGGGTACTTATAAATCCCCTTAAAATGAGGCTGGTGGCTTTGGCTGCAAACACCCCTATGCACAACAAGAGGTCAGATTCTTAGCACTAGACACACAAAGGAAAAATTCAGAAGAAATAAATGTTCCTTTTGTATTAAAACCTGGTATTTAGCACATCTTCTGTGGCCCTGCTATTAAATGCTGTCCCTCTAGATTATTATTTATGACAAGATCCATTTATGCTACCCACCATTCTGTTGCAGTGTTTGAACAGAGGGATTTCTCCTCGTCACAGAAATGTCGAGACATATGTTTCCTGAGACCCTGCAAAGTATTATACCAGGCTTTATGTGGATCTCTGATTTAATCAGAATGGCCTCACATTCAGCCTCAGACTATGAGTCTTCAGCTCATTTAATTTATAGCTGTTTTCTCAGCTCAAGACTTTGTTCTCATGTCAAATCTTTCCTTAGCATAATCTGTCAAAGCAGATTCTTGGTTAATAGCTTTGATGAACATGCTTACGTTTTAATGTAATAACAAAAATGGAAGGTTTTCCGTTATGGGAAAAGAAAAACCTAAAAGAACAAAAATGATTATGTCTAAACCTCACCGTATATTTTTGCTGCCAAAGTTGAAAATAGTGCAGACTGAGCAGCACCTCAGCTAGGATGCTACTTCAAACTTAGCACCACAAAGAAAATGCCATTCCCATTTAGGGACAGATACATTTAACTTTGTGTACATTCATAGTACATATGAAGCATGTCCATACTTTCATTTTAAATGAATTCCTGCTTCTACTGATCTAATCACTAACTTTTTCATTGACTGATTTAGGAGAAAGGGAAGGCAATCTTCTGTTGAAAAGTAGTAAAATGGTCCATAAATGTGGAATATTTAAAAAAAAAAATCTTAAAATACTGTATTATTGCCACCTCATCTAAATCAATGACTGCAGTAAAAATCAAAGTGATTACAATATTCTAAATAATTAAACAGATTAGATTAAAAAACTGTTGAAAAACAATGAGAATTTATTATTATCTCTTAACGTGTCAAGCCATTGGACCCGGGCCGTGAGGGCTCTCCTAGACCTGTCTGTCCCTGCCCTGCCCCCAGTGCTCCCCAACCTGCGTGGGCCCAGGCCCCCGCATCTGCACTGGGGCTGCCAGCCCCTGCCCCAGTGACCTGCAGCAGGTCCTGTCTCCAGCTCCCCACAGCCCTGCCCTGTCCAGACACGGCCCCTGCCCAGCTGGGCCCACCCACAGGCCTACAACATCCAGGCCTGGCTTTGCCTGTACCCAGAGAGGCGCCTGGTGCTGGGGCTGCCCTGGTGCCACTGGCTGCCTGCTTCTGGCAGGGTGCTGGGATGGCACGGGCTGCCAGGGCTGTCTCTGAGCCCCCGCCGGGAGTCTCCACAGCCCTGAGAAGTAGAATAAAGATCCAATAATCTTTGTCATGCTTCATACTTTTTTAAGTTTTCTAGTAAATCTCTTTAATGTAAATCATTATATCTCTGTGTCTTTGTTCTTGCTTTTACGTGATTTAGCAACAAAATGTAGGAAGGTGGGGATTTTTTTGCAATCAGTACTCCCAGAAGGATTTTTGTCTTTACCATCAATTGCGGTTTAACCTGACAGGAAGCTAATACTGCATAGCCACTCACTCACTGCTCCCCAGCAGGATGGGGGAGAGAATCAGAAAGGTAGAAGTGCAAGGACTCCTGGGTTGAGATAAAGACAGTTTACTAGGCAAAGCAAAAGCTGAGTGCTCAAGGAAAGCAAAACAAGGAATTTATTCACTACTTCCAAACAGCAGGCATATGTCCAGCTATTTCCAGGAAAGCAGGGCTTCATCGCACATAACAGGCACTTGAGGAAAAAATGCTATAACCACAAACATCCCCTCTTCCTCCTTCTTTGCCCCCTGCTTTCATTCCTGGGCATGATGCTATATGGTTTGGGATATCCTTTGGTCCTCCCAGCCTCCTCGCTTGTGGGACAGCATGAGAGGCAGAAAAGTCCTTGGCTCTGTGTAAGCACTGCTCCACAGCAACTAAAACACTAGTGTGTTATCATCATTATTTTCATCACAAATCCAAAACACAGCATTAGATGAGCCTCTATGAAGAAAATTAACTCTATCTCAGCCAAAACCAGGACAGACAAACACAATGAAAATGAATATGACGTGTGATGAGTGCAACCAAAATGATACATTAAATTGTGCTAATATGAATTTGTAGTAGACCAAGGGAGAAAGCATGAAGATATAGAATCCTGTGTGAAATTTGAAGTTTCAGTAGTGAGAAAAATGTCCTCTTCAAGTGGCTGATGCCCAGACTGCAACAAAGCAAATGAAGTTAGTTAGCTTAAGTACAGATATAAGTACATTCAAAGATAATAGTAGTCTTCATATGATGCATTATTTTAGACTTAATCTTAGTGCTTATTAAATGCTATATTTAAGAAATGATAAACCCATTCAAAAATATATAACCTCATTCAAAATCCTCAGTATGTTTTCTCCTTTTGAATATTTATTTCCCTCCCAGCAGTACTGCAACCTAACCATGTATTATGTTGTCATATACAAATCTTGTCATATTCATCTCTAACCAATATTGAAAATTATTCCTACACAATCACTCATCGCTATCATAAAAAATAGCCATGTATGTTAACCTTATCTGTACAAGTACTCCAAAGTTTTTGAGAGAACTCTGAACAAGGTCTACTGTAGGTGTAAGAGGAACTGACTTGACTGTCCACCTCTGAACTTCTTCTAAAACTAAAAATGGGCTCAGCTATTACCTGGGACATCTCTGTGGAGAATTAACACAGGGAGAGCAAGAGAGAAAGAGAGAGAATAAAAAGCATAAAGAGCAAATAGGTGACCATTTTTTTTTTTTTTTTTTTTTAGCACACCAACAACTAAATAAATAGATAACAATAGACACAGTCTTCAACTTCCACATTTTCTGTCATCGTCTTTCCTTCTCTCCTTTCTGACTTAGGTTCTGCAACTATTTCCTCCTTTTACCTAGACAGATCCACCTCTTCCCCCTGAAGACAACCAACACAGTTATAGTGCAAATTATAGGCACTATGCTTTGTGTATTTGTAACTGGTGCAGATGGAGAAGAGTGATGATGAAAGGAGCTAAATAGTTACACATGCTTCGTGAATTGGAGTAAGCTCTGCAATGAGTTATAAAACTGAAGGGGCAGACAGGCCCTTAAATATACCTGCCCAGAGTGTTTCAGCATAGTTTGCAGAACTTGCACACTAAAGGAAAATAGCAATTTTCTTATTTTTTCATCATAAAGTATACAAATTCAGGTTTCTGATGGGAATATACAGATAAATATGACATAGGAGTTAATCTGGCTCATAATATTCTAGGCAAAATGTAGTCAATATATCATTTAATAACTGAGGTACACATCTGTTTTCTTCTTCTCTCAATTAATGTAACCTTATTCTGCTAAGGAATATACTTAAGAAGCTGCAATCTTCTTCTGTTTATTCTAGAATTAATTAAAAGTAACTTGATGAAGCAGAAGTAGTTATGCTGATGCAAAATAGGTGTGAGAAGACTCAGAAAACTAGATACATAAAAGGGACAATTTTAACTTCTGACCCTTTCTGTCCACTGAGTACTGAAGGCCTAACCTAGGTAACAAAAGCTTTCTTAAATGTGTGCAGACATATATAGAGAAAAAGAATCCACAGTAACAGCACTGAGCAGGAACAGCTAGAATACTCAGGAGAATATGTTAAGAGAAAAGAGGATACTTTTAATTTTCATGGTTCTTCACAACTCTTCGGCTACACGGTGACACATATCTCTAGTTGCAATGCACAATCTTGATCATTTTCCTCCAGATCATTCACAATATGTGGAAAGAAATGTTATAGATACAAATATATACGGACAGCATGTGTATATAAACAGACATTGTTTGTGCATGTGTTTACATATGCCTACAACTGCATATATAGTGTACAACATATAAGTAGATACAGGCATGTTATTAGCTAACAGCTTTGGGAATTGTTAGTTGCTAAGCAAGCCAGTTCAATTTTCCCACTGTCTGTAGGTGTCTGAAATAGATGGGTTCACTAAATTATTCTTGTTGAAGTGTTCCATTTCGAAGGAAAAAAAAAATAAATTTTGATTTGGCCAAAGAGACAAACACATGTAAAAGAATGAGCATTGCTTACTGGAAAGGACACACTCATGTGGGTTCAGATTTCCTTTGTCAGGTGCTATGAGACATGATTGAACACCTCACACTTTTTGAGGTGTACATGAGCACCTAAAACAACAAGGTTGCACAGCAGCTGATAATGGAATTTCAGGCTGTACACTAGGGATGCTAATATTCACAGTAAAAGTTTACTGCCCAACTCTTACTTTAAACTTCCTGTTAATCATTCGAATCTATGGCAAACGGTTAAGCAATTTGCCTGAAATTTCCAAAGTTTCCTACAGCTCAGTACTTTAAAAATAAGTTTAGGGGACAAATTAACATTCTTGATACAATGATTAAACAAGCAGGTTGGACAGAGAAAATGACAGGTGTTCAAGGGAATCTTTTAACCATAATAAACTCAAAGTACAATGACTAAAGGATTTTAACAATTCCTTTATGTATTTTTGTGGCATGTTGATTGCAGTTCAGTTTTATCTGTAATACCTCTATATTCTGAGATGATTCAATGAATCATTTAAATGAAGGGAATAAAATAGGGATTACTGAACTATTGAAATCACACATACTAAAGAAGTTTATTTGTTGCACTAATAATTAGTTTACACTAAAGCAAAGCATTAGTTTATACTAAAGCAAAATATGCATAATCCTTAAAGTCAGGTGACATTTTATATGAGAAAAGTATTTAAACATCCATCTTTTCTCTAGTGTCTCTCTCTTTCAGATGTGACTAAAGTTTTTTTTTAAATCTCAAGGGAATGATTAGGGATATAATTGGCTGTATGGTGGAATTTTTAAGTTACTATCTCTAACACCCCAATATTACGTTTTTGTGTGTGTCAGTTGCATTAGCTTGAGGCATAACTTTTGTATGTTAACCCACTTTATATTTGTTAATATATATGTACACACCAATAGATGGAATTTTTTCCCGAGTTTTTTGATGGCCACCTGTTTGGGATTCCACTTGAGGAAGCTAAACAGCTGAGGATCAGAGGTGCTTTTAAGAAAATAAAACGTACAGGTCAAATGGGCACAAAGAATGTTAAAGAAAAGAGCACAGATGAAGAACTGCTTCTTTTCAGCCATATGCCTCATATATATTAATACCCCAAAGCCTTCTAAACACTGCAGAGAGTGGACATTGCAAGTTATATTTACATATGTAGATATAGCTTTATCTACCTATATATTATGTACAATGTATACAGTTATTAAGTTTATTACGAGTTAAAGCTATTACTGATTGGCACAATACATTTGCTAGACCTCAAAAGAGATATCAAATCTAAAAGCTGAACTAATTATTTAAGCTTACTCACTGAATATATTGCAGCAATTTTTATTGTTTATAAATTGATTACAAAATTAAAATGCACATTTCCATCATTCTGGAAGAAATCTCATTTCAGCAAAATACATGGTCAGGGGTTTACACAAGCCCTGAGAGTACAGCCCTCAGACTTCACAGCTGTAAGACTAATTGTGGGGGAGAAAGGCAATGAAGAGTCTCTGAAACAGACAGATCTGAAGTTTGCTGGATGATCAAACAGTACAAAGTCTTCCTAGGTGAGGTGCAAAGAGAAGACAGTACATGCAACAATGTCATCAGAAATTAAAAATTAGTATTATGGATGACAAGATCTCACAGAGAAGGACATACAAATGTGCATGCAGTAAATTGGATTAAACAGGGTCGTTAATGGGGAAAAAAAACGTATCAGGTTAGTTCAGCTATTTAGATCTTTTTATATAAGTTCCTGCTTATTGCCAGGTCATTTCTAAAGCTGTCCATATGTTATTTACAAAACTAGAACATGGAACTGAATGTCATTCCATTGAAAAGTTCAGATAAACAGCCCTTGAGTTATACTCTTCGGAATGATTTTCACAAATACTTGAAGTACGTTGAAAAGACAGTATAATAACAGAATTTAACTTCTGCATAGGATAGACCACAGAACCATGCTGGTGGTTTCTTCATTACATCAACAACTTCAAGTTTAGCTATAATATTTTTTCTAAAAAGTCAAAAATAGTCAAAACTTGTGGCAGCATCCCTGCCGTAGTTGCTGAAAGTTTTCTGAACCATTATAAAATGCATGAGCTTATTATGAAAATGGAAGAGGCACGTGTTAAACTTCTGAGAAACTTAAAAAGCTGAAAATTACAACTGAACTCAAGACACATATTATTTCCACAATGCATGGGAAAAAAAAAAAAAAAGAGAGAGAGCGAGAAAGAGAGTTTAAACATGGAGTATTTCGGGATAGTTTGGGAGTTCAGGTGCCTTTCCAAACTAATCATGTTACAAACTCTGCATGAAATTGACCTAAGTAAAAAATATGTGAAATAGATCTTGAATAATATGCATTTTGATTACGTGCAATAGCAGAGTAATTTGGAGCATCTATGCTTGAAAGCATACTAGAGTGATGTTATATTTCAATAAACGGAAAGCATCATGAAGTACATTACCAAAAGACAGATGCTGGTATTGAAAAATAAATATTGAACTATTTATGACAATTGCTTTATCTCTATGCTGAGCTCTGACTTTCAGTCTCAAAGAATAAACTTCCTAGGTCATGTGTGTATATTTCCACTTGAAAAAAAAAGAAAAAAGAAAAAAGAAAAAAGAAAAAAAGAAAAAAGAAAAAAGAAAAAGAAAAAAAGAAAAAAGAAAAAAAAGAAAAAAGAAAAAATAGAAAAAAGAAAAAAGAAGAAAAAAGGAAAAAAAAAGATCATTATAAAGAATGACAAGATACAGTTACATCAATTCTGTTTTTCTGTTTTACCCAAGATGAAAATCAAGCCCTGATTAATTGCAGAGCTATGTTACAGACAAATTTACTGCCACTGTGGAAACAGTCCTGACATGTTGGGAAGCCAGGAAACATTTTCAGATCTTTTTCTCCACAAAATCTGGTTTGGGTGGCTTACATGCAAGAACTGAGCACGAAATTTCTTCTGCCTAACTTAAGCTGTTTAAGAGGTAATTCTTAAGCATAGCCATTTTTGACTACTCAGATGGGTGTTTAATATTGGTCATTGGAATCACCTACTAATTGGGCCTAAAAAGCAAATTATCAAAAGAGGAAACCTTAATATCTGTCTCAAGTAGACAGAACTGAGGTAAGTTCTGTTCTGAGAGAAGAACTCCGCCTCAAGTCTGCCTTCCCATAAAACTGCTAATGAAAGCACTAGGTGGTATTGGTCTCATGACTATAAACATATTACAAAACATAATTTCCGCCAGTTCATTTCAGTAACAACAGCTGTTGAACAGCTACAGATTGTAATGACTTTAAACCACCTGTTAGTTTGGTTGAGATCTGAACAACTGACCAGTCCCCTAAGAAATGAAAATTGCAATACGTCTTAAGCACTCATTTCTCATGATGCCTCTTCTGACTTTAAAACTGTGTTTCAGTTAAAATTGGCATGTTTCATACTAAGCAAAAATATATTACATGCATTTGGCTGATTTCGGAAAAAGAACAGGTCATGTCTGGTTGGTTGGCCAGCTATCAGCTACTAATGTTTGGCAATACTCAAAAAGCTACCATAAACATTTTGATAAGTGCTAAGAAATTCTTCCAAGTTCCTTATCATCTCATCCATACATCTGGTTATGAATAGATAATTGTATGGGAAAAGTTGTATATACTTTATACTTCTACATGGTAACAGTGTCTGGTAGGGCATACACGTAGAGCTGTGCAAACACTGAAAGCACAGCCCAAATGTAGCAACTGTCTTTGTGAAACCTGGAACAAATACATATCAAAATACAGGGGCACATCAGAAGCACTGAGAAGGTGACAGAGAGAGAGCAGCGGTGATGAAAGTGCACAGTTTCATTCCACAGGTCTTGTGTTTGTTCTGTGAAGGTCTAGCTTCCAAGTCAGAGAAAATGAATGTGTTTTACCTAATGGTACTAGTGACAGAGAAGGTGCATCATGTTCCCTTGTTCTGGACGTGTTTCACATACCCTCAGAAAGAAGAATGGTGTGTAACCATATCTGTTGACTATACCACTGGAAGACTGTCCTCTCAATATGAGGAGTGCCAGTAGCCAGATCTGCACTATTACAGAAGAAAACAAATAGAATTATAGAATCATCTAGGTTGGAAAAGACCTTAAAGATTATCAAGCCCAACAATCAACATGACCTACTGAGTCCCATCACTAAACCAGGTCCCCTTAGTGCCATGTCCACATGTCTCTTAAATACCTCCAGGGCTGGGGACTCCACCACTTCCCTGGACAGCCCATTCCAATGCTTGACCACACTCTCCATGAAGAAATTAATGTCCGATATAAACATTTCCTGGCACATCTCAAGGCTGTTTCCTCACATCCTATCACTTGTCACATGAGAAAAGAGACTGACACCCTCCTCGCTGCAACCTCCTTTCAGGTGGTTGAGAGCAATGAAGTGTCCCCTCACCCTCCTCTTCTCCAGACTAAACAACCTCAGTTCCCTCAGCCATTCCTCATAAGTCTTGTTTTCTAGTCTCTTCACCAGTTTTGGCACTCTTCTCTACATCCACTCAAGCAACTCAGTATCCTTCTTGTAGTGAGGGGCCTGAAACTGAACACAGTACTCAAGGTGCGGTCTCACCAGTGCTGCATACAAGGGGACAATCACTTCCCTAATCTTGCTGGCCACTCTATTTCTGATGCAGGCCAGGATGCCTTCTGCAGGCCAGGATGGCCTTCTTGGCCACCTGGGCGTATTGCTGACTCATGTTCACATGGTTGTTGACCAGCACCTCCTAGGCCATTTTCTGCTCAGCAACTTTCTGGCTACACTTCCTCAAGCCTGTTAGTGTTGCATGGGGTTGCTATGACCCAAGTGTAGGACCCAACACTTAGCCTTGTTGAATGTCATGTGATTGGACTCAGCCCATTGATCCAGCCTTTCCAGATCCCTCGGCAAAGTCTTCCTACCCTCAAGAAGACTGACAGTACCACTGAACTTAGAATTGTCTGCAAACTTACTGAGAGTACACTCAATCCCCTCACTCAGATCACTGATAAAAATGTTAAACAAAATTGGCCCCAACAGTGAGCCCTGGGGAATGCCACTGGTGACCTGTCACCAATTAGATTGAACTCCTTTCACTATGACTCTTTGAGCCTGGCCATCCAGCCAGTTCTTTACCCATTGAACTGTATACCTGTCCAATCTATAAGCAGTTTCTCCATGAGAGTACTGTGGGAGAGAGTATCAGATGCTTTACTAAAATCCAGGTAAACATCACAATTCACCTATCATTAGATGTGACATATCATATTGGTTACACACTACAAACTTACATTTCTTAAGGAATTATAGGCCATGTCTACATTATTCAATTAAATGGATACAAGGAGCAGCTAGTTAAATTAGGCAGTGCTAGTTCCAAGCACTGGAACTTGATCTGTACATTTAATCTGTTGGAATTTGTGGTATGTCCCTTGTATATTCTTGGTCTTCATTCCCAAACCATTTCTGGGAAGAGACACGGTTGACAAGGATCAGGAGCCATTCGCAATAAAGTTTGGATGCAGCCACCTACTTGTGCGGGACAAGATTTTTTAATGTTATGAATGTGGTCTGTTCCACATCAGCTGCCCTCAGCACCTGAGAACAGTTCTTGATACACTTCCAAGACAGAAACAGTTTGCAATAGGCACATCTTGCAACAGGGAGATCCTGATTAGATAAAATGAAGACTTTATTCCAATAAAAATGGTCAAACATTGGCACAGGTTGCTCAGAGAGGCTGTGGGGTCAGTTCCTTGGATATGTTCAAGATTGACACAACCTTGAGAGATCTGATCTGCTTTGAGAGTGGGAAAGGATTAAATGACCTCCAGAGGTCCCTTCCAATATAAATTATTCAGTAATTCTGTGATTTATGTTCTGCTTCAAAATCCAAACCAGGCTGTGCAGTCAGATAAGGATAATTTAATCTGACAGAAATTATCATTTCTTAAATTGGCACCACAGATCAGATGGATGAATTTTCCATGGATTTTATCAGTGTAATTCACATAATTTGCATCCCAAACAAGACCATTATAGAAAGATGACATGAACATCATGTTACATAAGGTAAGCAGTAATACTTGTGTATTCACTTAACAGAGACACATCCAAATGATACATGAATTACATCTGGCAAAAGTTTGAGGAGAGATATGAGAAAAACTCTACCAAAATAATTATATTAAGTGAGCAACATGTTTGAATGTAACTGAAGAGGATAAGAACTCCATAAAGACTAATTCACAAAATCTCCACAGCTAGAAAATATTCCTATACAGCCAGGATTTGGGTCTTGTGTAAAAAGTGATATGTATACTTTTTTAATCTTTTGAAAGTGATTTAACATAAATTAGTATTTCGGAGTCCTAATTTTACTAAATACAGCTGTCAAAAGTCTTGACATTCCTCAGTAAAATATGACCCATTTTCAAAAGAAACTAACTCACCTGAGAAATATTTCCCACTGGAAGTCAAAATCGCCATTAGTTTAAACATTGTGTGTAAAAAACTGTATGTATCCCTCTGCATACTGCACCAACCAAATTCATCACAATGACTTTGTACAAAAAGTCATCATATGAATTCACATCAATGGCAATGACAGTACTTTAGGCTGTAAAGGTATGAAACCAATCAGCCATTTCCAAATTCTTTCAAGACTTCAACAAAGAACATGAAGCAAAGGACAGATCCTGAATGCTTGCTTTTGAAGTCTTAAAATCATAGAATCATAGAATCATAGAATCACAGAATCATAGAATCATAGAATCACAGAATGGCCTGGGTTCAAAGGGACCTCAAAGATCATCTAGTTCCAACTCCCCTGCCATAGGCAGGGATGCCACCCACTAAATCATGTTGCTCCTGGTCTTGAACACCTCCAGGGATGGGGCATCCACAACCTCTCTTGGCAACCTGTTCCAGTGCCTCATCACCCTCTGAGTAAAATATTTCCTCCTAACCTCTAATCTAAATCTCCCCTCTTTTAGTTTAAAACCATTCCCCCTCATCCTCTCAGTATCTGGTTGAACAAAGAGTTTCTCTCCATCTTTTTTATAAGCCCCCTTCAAGTACTGAAAAGGTGCAATGAGGTCGCACTGGAGCCTTCTCTTCTCTAGGCTGAACAACCCCAGCTCTCTCAGCCGTTCTTTGTAGCAGAGGTGCCCCAGGCCCTTGATCATCTTTGTGGCCCTCCTCTGGACCCACTCTAAAAGCTCCACATCCTTCTTCTGCTGGGTGCTCCAGACCTGGACACAGTACCCCAAGTGGGACCTCACATGGGTAGAGTAGAGAGGGACAATCACCTCTTTCAACCTGCTGGCCACTCCTCTTTTAAAACAGCCCAGGATACAGTTGGCCTTCTGGGCCACTGTTGACTCATGTCAAGCTTTTCACCCATCAGAACCCCCAAGTCTTTCTCTGCAGGGCTGGTCTCAGCTTGCTTTCATCATGATTTTTATTATTATTTTTTCTATGGTATGACATAATTAAAAGCACAGAAACATTTAAGTGAGATTTATACATTTCTTACATTAAAGTTATTGCCAATACTTTCCATCCTCTGTGATCAAATAAAAATACATGATAAATTGTCTTTACCCATGGACCCTTTATAAAGTGCACAAAAAAATATTAATGATCATATCAATTCATGCTTAGGAAGACCTTATTCAAATGGATCACTGGCAAAATAAACTACAAGATGAAGTGTGTCAATGAATATATGAAGTTCTTAATACATAATTCTGCAAATAACTACATTTGCATGCTGATGGCAGTAACATACTGGAACAAGCATAACACTGCTGGAACTTCTGATGGCTAAATGCAAAAAAAAAAAAAAAAAAATTAACATTACAGAATATTGACCTCAGTGATTTCCCTTCTAATATAAATACATTTGAAAACAGGAAGATTTTACACATAGGAGATTCAAAAACCAAAAAGTTAAACAAATATTTCCTTCTCAACTTGAGTTACGAGAAGGAGTACCAGATCAGCTAAAGCAGAGGCTTAAAGGCTCTGGATCTGACTGCTCAGCTCTGTGCTCACTGGCTCTTTAATAAAGCTCCCTCTGACCTCTCTTCTCAGAATGCCTTTGGCCTGGTTTCGCTCCAGAATTGCCTTTCTGACACACTGTGGTGGTCACACCACTCCCTCTCTCCCCTCCTCAACAGAACATGGGGAGAAAATACGATGAAAAACTTGATGAATTAAGATAAGGACAGGGAGATCCCTCACCAGTTACTACTGTCTTACTACTGGCAAAACAGACACAGCACAAGGGAGATTAATGTAATTTATTGCCTACTAGTAACATACTAGAGCAATGGAGCAGTGAGAAACTAAAAGCAAACTAAAAACACCTTCCCCCCATCCATCCTGTTCTATGTCCTCCCCCGGAGCAACGCAGGGGAATGGGGAATGGGGATTGCGGTCAGTCCCTAACGCTTCGTCTCTGCTGCTCCTTCACGGTCACTCTCTGCCCCTGCTCCCCATGGGGTCCCTCCCACGGGATGCTGTCCTTCCTGAACTGATCTTGTGTGGGCTTCCCACAAGCAGCACCTCTTCAAGAACTGCTCCCACATGGCTCCGTACCACGGGGTCCATCTGCCACTCCAGCAGGGGTCTCCCACAGGCGGCAGCTCCCCCCGATCCCCTGCTCCTGCGTGGGCTCCTCTCCACGGGCTGCAGCTCCGGCCCGGGGCCTGCTCCTGCGGGGGCTCTCCATGGGCCACAGCCTCCTCCAGGCCACATCCACCTGCTCCACCGGGGGCTCCTCCACGGGCTGCAGCGTGGAGATCTGCTCCGTGTGGGACCCATGGGCTGCAGGGGGACAGCCTGCTCCACCAGGGGCCTCTCCACAGCCCGCAGGGGAACTGCTGCTGCCTGCCTGGAGCACCTCCTGCCCTCCTTCTGCAATGACCTTGGGGGCTGCAGGGCTGTTCCACTCTAACACAGCAGGTTTTTTCCCTTCCTTAAATCTGCTCTCCCAGAGGCCCAAACAGTGTTGCTCCCTGGCTCTGGTCTGGCCAGCAGGGGGTCCCTTTTGGAGCCACCTCTGGTCTCACATGGTGCTGCAGCCACCCTTGCAGCCTCCCCACTACCTAAAGCTTGCCATATAAGCCCAATACATATACTCTTTCTTTATTAATTTCCACACCTTTCTCCTCTAACCTTATTTAAGCATTTAGCTAGTCACTTCCTACCTAAACATGCTGAAATTACATCCCCAACACAGTGTCATCTACCACAATACTAAACTTTCAGTGTGTTTTCCGTTTTTTGTTGATATTGTAGTTTGTTTTTTTGTTTGTTTCTATCATTCTTTTCTTGTTTCTTTGGACTGCAATATGGTTAGGAAAAACATTCTAACACCTAACATAATGGGTTGCCATTCCTGGCTAACCATGAGATTCCAGGAATTATTAGTGATCCTTAATAATAACTTAGCAAATGTATTATTTTCAAGATTGGGAAATAACATCTTCCTTTGGAAAGTTGTATATTTGCAATGTATTCCTATAATTGGTTTGACAAGGGTAGTACAATAAAACTCAACCCTTTGGGAGAAGCATTGAAAATGGTGTTTTGTCAGGAGGAAAGTACTAGTTAGAGAAGATGATTTGTGGACAAATGAAAAACCACAGCAGAAAGGAAAATGACTGAACCACCAAAGGAAACTCTTAAACAAATAAAGTATTTTCTTATACATAAGAATGTATGTAAGAAAGATGTATCTGCTAAATTATTTATGAAGTGGATTTCATATAGAGGTCCAAATTCTAGTCTGTATATTAAACCTGACCATTTTCTTCCCCACCCTTTGATTATATGGTTTTAGAAAAGTATTATGCTGCCAAAGAGGATTAAACTGGATTTGAGATCCATGACGGTTCTATCATATCAAGCATACAGGAGCAGACTTCCATTTTTGTGCAGCACTAGGCAAACTGACAGCCTTCAAATTATCCTCCCTGTTATGGTACCCTGGGTCTACTGTCTGTAGTCTACTTAGCCAGGGCTGATTTCTGTGTATCTGTCATTCTGTTTTTGCTTGTTTGTTTTTCTTAATCTAATCCATTTTCAACATTACATAGAAAGAGTATGAACATTCCCTGCCCATGGAGGCTTGGAACTAGATGATCTTAAAGGTCCCTTCCAACCTGAGCCATTCTATGATTCTATTAGTATAATAAATTGTATGTAAAATATAGCTTAGTCCATCTAGCAATGTTAATCTTGGCCCCAAACCAGCAAAGCTCTTATTATTTCTTAATATTATCATTACATTCAACAGAACAATTGAAAAGCAAACATATATCTAAGCACGGAATCAACTCAAGGCTTCCAAAATTATCTGTGCTATAACAATGAAAACAATAAGAACACAGAAAAAAAAAAAAAAAACTAGAAATAAGGAAAGGCATAAGAAACATTTCTGGTTCAAAGCAAAAGAAAATATTCAGTAAAGAAAAAAAAGTGCTAATTAATCTACATTAATTAATCTACATCTTGGACACAGATTATTAAACTGGAGGTAGTTACATACTGATGATAGTGATCTTTGCTTGAAATGCATCTCCATCTGGAGAGTCATCTGGCTCACAGTGGATCAGGCAAGACTAAATATCTCTCTGGTTACCTCTGTACTGTATTTAAAAAGGGCCAGAGACTGAGGCCAGCACTGGACCATAGATAGCATCCTTACTGCCTAGTTGTTAACAGCACTTCCTGACTCTCTCTTTTGGAATAGACCTACTAGCTCTCTCCAAGACAAACTTCTTACAGAGGCAGTTAGCCCTAAACACTGTGGACCAGGGCCAGTTGGCAGCACTCAGTCTTTCAGCAAAAGATCAATCCCTGGATGTATTTAGAAATACAAATGGAACTTCATATTCCATCTTTGCGAAATGGCTCAGAAAATTAAGCTCCCTTTGTGAGGTGCCTTGATAAAGATCATGTGTCTATCCTTCCCCTACTTTTTCTCCTCATGATCTCTTTTCTGTTGCAGAAGTTTTGAAAACTTTTAAACTTTTTAACACATGGATTTCTCAGCCTTGCTGTCTTTCTACAGCTACAAGAGGTTATTATTTCTCTGCCTCTGGTTTGACAGAGCTCCTGAAAATCTTCCAAAGGACTTTGAAAAAGAACCACTTTTTGGTTTTAAGTAGTCCTTTCTCTATTACGGGGGATTACGTAACTAAAACCTAAAATCAGAAGTTTTATAATATCATCAGGTTCAGAAGTGGGTTTTATTCTTTCTGTTTTATTCTTCACTGTCTCTTCAAAGGTCCAGACTGTATTATGAGAAAAGAAATATGTTTCACTTTGTTGAATGTTCTGTGTATTGTATTCTGTAGTTCCACATTAGTCTTATCAAATGGATAATAACCATATTGAAGGACAAAATCAATGTTCATAGTCTTGTAGTGGTTTGAAGCATGTAAAACAGCTAAACAATTAGAAGAAACAATTTCAAAATATGAAGATCATCTTCTTCTGAATGTCCTAATGAGAAACAATGTAATTTCCTTCAAGATATTCCTAATAAGCATGTATAATCATATGACCTCTACCTGTTAGCACTTCTCAGGCACCTTCAATTGTTTCTTGTGCCTGAAACTTAAAGCTGCACTCTACATTCATTTGTACTGAAAACTGTCTTGTTCTGAAGTTTGTGACTAGATTCTGCTGTACAGTTTTGGATGCAAGTTATTTTTGCCTGTGCACAGATGGAAAACTTCTTCTTGGTCTGATTATAATTGGAAAGATATTTTGAAGAGCAGTGAATATACCAAGGAATAGCTGATACAATTCTAAGAACAAAACAAATTATTGTTTTTGGGAAAAAAGAAAAGAAAACAAGGAAACAATTGTTTTTGTTGCATGTACTAAATATCACCTTGCTAAACAAGGACTTGAACACATGGTGTCTTAAATAAACTGGAAATATGTCAGTAAATGAAGAAGCCAGATATAACTTCATTTAACTGATTAACTTCATTTACTATTATCCTGTAGGCAGGATAACATGTTTATGACATTTCAGAGTAAAAGAAGGTTAAGATTTTTTTTTTTTTTTTACATTCAAAATGAGATAGTGATAAGAGCGGCTCTTAAAAACCATGAGAAATTATTCTTGAGTAATTGCTGGAAAGTGATATGTGTTACTATGGTAGATTAAATAAAACAGTTTTCTCTTGTACAAGGAGAGTGGTGGTTTTATGCCTACATAGATTCATAGAATCATAAAATCATAGAAACACAAGGTTGGAAAGGACCTACAAGATCATCTAGTCCAACCATCCTCCTATCACCAACACTACCCATTAAGCTACTAAATCATAGAATCATAGAATCATAGAATATCCCGAGTTGGAAGGGACCCATAAGGATCATCAAGTCCAACTCCTGGCACCGCATAGGTCTACCCAAAAGTTTAGACCATGTGACTAAGTGCACAGTCCAATCACTTCTTAAATTCAGACAGGCTTGGTGCAGTGATTACTTCACTGGGGAGCCTGTTCCAGTGTGCAACCACCCTCTCAGTGAAGAACCTCTTCCTGATGTCCAGCCTAAACTTCCCCTGCCTCATCTTAACACCATTCCTGCAGGTCCTGTCACTGGTGATAACAGAGAATAGGTCACCTGCCTCTCCACTCCCCCTCGTGAGGAAGTTGTAGACCGCGATGAGGTCCCCCCTCAGCCTCCTCTTCTCCAGGCTGAACAGGCCCAGTCACCTCAGCCGCTCCTCATATGTCTTCCCCTCTAGGCCCTTCACCATCTTTGTCACCCTCCTCTGGACACTCTCCAAGAGTTTAATGTCCTTTTCGTACTGTGGTGCCCAGAACTGCACACAGTACTCAAGGTGAGGCCGCACCAGTGCAGAGTGGGACAATCACTTCCCTCGACCGACTAGCAATGCTGTGCTTGATGCATCCCAGGATACGGTTGGTCCTCCTGGCTGCCAGGGCACACTGCTGGCTCATATTCAACTTGCTGTCAACCACAATCCCCAGATCCCTCTGCGGGGCTACTCTCCAGTGTCTCGTTGCCCAGTCTGTACATATAGCCAAGGTTGCCCTGTCCCAGGTGCAGGACCTGGCACTTGCTTTTGTTAAACTTCATGTGGTTGGTGTTCGCCCAGCTCTCCAGTCTGTCCAGATCTCTCTGCAAAGCCTTTCCACCCTCAGCCGAGTCCACAACTCCTCCAAGTTTGGTATTGTTGGCAAATTTGCTCAAAACACCTTCTAGTCCTACATCCAAATCATTTATAAAAACATTGAAGAGGACTGGCCCTAAAATGGAGCCTTGAGGGACCCCACTAGTGACCATCCGCCAGCCAGATGTGGCCCCATTTACCACAACCCTTTGAGTCCTGCCCGTCAGCCAATTGCTCACCCATTGCATGATGTTTTTGTTTAGCTGTATGCTGGACATTTTGTCCAGTAGGATCCTATGGGAAACCGTGTCAAAAGCTTTGCTGAAGTCCAAAAAGATCACATCGGTTGGTTTCCCTTGATCGACTAGATGGGTGATCTTATCATAAAAGGAAATCAAATTTGTTAGGCAGGACCTACCCCTCATGAACCCATGTTGGCTGGGACCAATGACTGCATTGTCCCCCAGGTGCGCTTCAATAACTTCAAGGATCATCTTCTCCATAATTTTACCAGGCACTGATGTGACACTGACAGGCCTGTAATTGCTAGGGTCTTCTTTCTTACCCTTCTTGAAAATTGGCACAACATTTGCCAGCTTCCAGTCTACTGGGACCTCTCTGGATTCCCAAGACCACTGAAAAATAATTGAGAGAGGTCCCGCGATGACATCAGCCAGCTCTTTAAGCACCCTGGGATGAATCCCATCCGGACTCACGGACTTGTATGGATCCAGGTGGAGCAGCAAATCCCACACACGTATAATATCTCAATCATATCTCGTAGCACCTTGTCCAGGCGCTTCTTGAACACCGTGAGGGTTGGTGACTCCACCACCTCCTTGGGCAGGCCGTTCCTGTGCCTGAACACTCTTTGAGAGAAAAAGCTTTTCCTGACATCTAATCTAAATCTCCCTAGGTGCAACTTGTGGCCATTTCCTCGAGTGCTATCATTAGTTATGTGAGAGAAGAGGCCGACCCCCTCCTCATCACAACCTCCCTTCAGGAAGTTGTAGAGTACACTTAGGTCTCCCCTGAGCCTCCTCTTCTCCAGACTGAACAATCCCAGCTTCCTCAGCCGCTCCTCATAAGACTTGTGCTCCAGACCCCTCACCAGTTTTGTTGCCCATCTCTGGACATGCTCCAGGGCCTTAATGTCTTTCTTGTAGTGAGGGGCCCAAAACTGAACACAGTACTCAAGGTGCGGCCTCACCAAAGCTGAGTACAGGGGGATGATCACATCCCTGCTCCTGCTGGCTACACTATTTCTAATACAGGCCAGGATGACATTGCCCTTCTTGGCCATCTGAGCACACTGTCAGATCATGTTCAGCTGAACATCGATCAACACTCCCAGGTCCCTTTCCTATTGACAGTCTTCTAGCCACTCTGCCCCAAACCTATAGCGCTGCATGGGGTTATTGTGACCAAAGCACAGGCACTTGGCCTTGTTAAACCTCATCCCATTCACCTCAGCCCAGCAGTCCAGCCTATCCAGATCCCTCTGAAGGGCCACCGTACCCTCAGGCAGATTGACACTACCTCCCAACTTGGTGTCATCAGAAAATTTACTGAAGGTACACTCAATCCCCTCATCTAGGTCATCAATAAAGATATTAAAAAATATAGGCTCCAGTACTGACCCCTGGGGGACACCACTTGTAATGGGACGCCAGCTGGACTTAACTCCATTAAATACTACCCACTGGGAATGGCCCTCCAGCCAGTTCTTTACCCAGAGAAGAGTATACCTGTCCAGGCCATGGGCAGCCAGTTTCCTTAGGAGAATACTGTGGGAGACCGTGTCAAAGGCTTTGCTGAAGTCTAAGTAGACTACATCAACAGCCCTTCTCTCATCTACCAGTCTGGTTGTACGATCATAGAAGGAGATGAGGTTGGACAAGCACAGCCTGCCTTTCATGAATCTGTGCTGGCCGGGCCTGATCTCTTGGATGCCACACATGTGCCATGTGATCTCACCCAAGCTGATTTGCTCCATAACTTTCCCTGGAACCAAGGTCAGGTTGACAGGCTTGTAGTTCTCCGGGTCCTCCTTACGGTCCTTCTTGTAGGTGGGAGTCACATCGGCAAGGCATGTGGGCAATGGCATGAATTTTCCATAATTTATCTATTTGTATAAGATAACATACATTGGTAGAACTATGCCAGCAATTAAAGATATAATATTGACTTTAAATACATGCATGAACAGTTGTCATAAACATTTTTATGTAATTCAACAAATAGTAATGGTCTTGGTACACAAAAATATGCACTAAAGGAATTGAGAGAAAAATATTCTCATTACTGTGTATTTCACATGCTAGGAAAGTAGCAAAAATAGCATCGTGTATACAGGAACATCCTTGAGAAATTGTTCATAAAGTATCCAACTGTGAGTTAATACGACAGAACATAAAATATGAAGCATCAGTCATGTCACTGGATTAGTATCTTTTTTGTCTAACTGTATGGACATGCAGGAGTACTGATTTTAGTTTCTGAGAACTATTTGGCATTAGATGAAATCTAGAAGGCTGCTAAGGATCCTAGAATATGAATGTAATGAACAGTAACCTTAACAGAAATATTTTATTTTTCCAAGTCAAAAAGATGTAAACATGGTTTATCTACCCAAATGTCTTAAACTGCGAAAGCAGGGCAATTTGCTTCAGTCTACCCAATAAGACAGAAACTACAATTCCTTCTGGAAAAAAGCTCATCAGATAAGTTTAAGGTCAGAGAAAGCAAGAAAGCTGAACTTTCCAAAGAAAATAAGAGTTCCCAAGAAATGTAAAGAGATACTGCTGAATCAAGCTGCCTAAATTCAGCGCACAAGAAAATAATCAGATGTACTACCTCAAAGTAATAGATTTCAAGATGTCTAGTACTCGGTCAAGATCAAAAAAGAGAACATATACAAATATTAATAGTCTTGGAACTCTACCAAAACAGCAAATGTAAGAGAGAAGCAAGTTCAAAATGGTTTTTAGGAGACTGTTTTTACTCTCTCTCGGTCAAGGCAGAATGATTCAGTTTCAGCTCTGTAAGACAAATGTCCCTGTAGTGACACACAACCACTTTAATAAAAGTAAGCTGAACAAGTTTCTCTATTTCCTTTACATATTAACGTGATTCCTGATTGTGGGGAGAGATCAAGTTCCCTTACCCATCTCCCTGTAGTTGTCTTTGGCATTGATGATCAAGTGGCCAGGCCACCACAAAATGAGAATAAACATAGTATGAGGACAGAACTGAAAAGTAAGTGGAAGAAAAAGAGTTTTGCCATGTGAAGAAAAAGCTGATAACCCAAGAAAGCTGATAACCTAAGAAAACAAGTCATGATTTCCCAAGTTCATTTTAACTAAGTACGTATATCATTTAAGTACTTCTGGCAATGCATCTAAATATTAAAGCATTTGCTATTTATATGGATTTTCAGAGTTACTGAAAGAGTCATATTTTATTTACATGAACAGAAACACCAAAATGGCTATATGTCCCATGCAGACTAGAACTTCCTTTGGCCCTAAGCATGCAAGCAAAACTTTTCCCCCATTTTTAGAAACATTTTTTTCTTTTGTTAGTATTTTGCACATTTGCCCTATAACCTAAAACTTGCAAAAGAAAGACCCGTCATACCTTTTTTGAGTTATGAAACAAACATGAAAAATATTTCCTTCTTAAGATTCTGTTATACCTCATTCATCTTATCAGTTTTCACTCTGTAAAGATACGTTAAGCTTTTTCCAAGCCCCCAAGGCAGCACAACAGTATTACAATAACATTTGCTGAAAGCTCTTTGAAAGACCTCCTACACTGCAATTCCTAGTTGCCTGGCACACCCATGTGTCAGTTCTTTTAAATCATGTCTCAGCAGGTTTTATACACATGCTCATTCATAATGTATGAGCTTGTTGGGTTTGGGGGCTCACTTTCTTTTATTACAGATTGCAGTATTGTTGAAATTAATCATAGGTTACTTTCCCTAATGGCCGCTGCTGGGAAGTTGAGTATGCTGGAAATCCTGTTGTGATTTGGGATAAAATATTCATGTCAATACCAGCTGCTTTGTGTTATAATGCTATATACAGTTTAGTAGTAAAGCAGTTAGTTGATAATATTAGAAGGTTATCCTGGAAAACTACCATATTATTTCTGTTATTGTGATAGTTGATATGGATGATTTTATTTATCTTTCAAATTCAAACCTTATTTCCATATAAGAACTACCTTATTTTCCAACAAGAAACTCTATGGCTAACTATTTCTTGAAGTGCCAATACCCATCCTTATCACCGGTATAGATCCCTATTCCAGTGAATTAAACACAGGCTGTTCTTTCCCACATTCAGATCAAGTACATTTACTTACACTTGATGATAGATTATTCAACTATTGTGGGAACTCAAATAACAGTTTCTATTGTACTGAACCTGAATTCTGTCCTTCAAATCCAGAATCCCAGCAACTGAGAGGTTCAAGCAGAAGTTACCTGCTGCTATTTGTGTTCATTTATTTTTGTCCAGATGACTTCACAGAATCACAGAATGTTTGAGGTTGGAAGAGTGTTCTGGAGCTCATCCTATTCAATTCCCTGTTCAAACAGGGCCACCTAGAGCAGGTTGCCCAAGACCATGCCTGAACAGCTTTTTAATATGGAATCATAGAGTCATTTAGATTGGAAAAGACAAGACCTTTAAGATCATTAAGTCCAAACATTAACCTAGCACTGCTAAGTCTACCACTAGACCTTATCCCTAAGCACACATCTACACATCTTTTGAATACCTCTAGGGATGGTGACTCAACTGTTTCCTGGGAAACCTGTTCCAATGCCTCACAACACTTTCAGTGAATAAATTTTCCTAATCACAGAATCACAAAATGGCTGAGAGTGGAAGGGACCTCTGAAGACCATCTAGTCCAACCCTCCTGCGAAGCAGAATCACCTACAGCACACTGTGCAGGATGGCATCCAGGCTGTTTTTGAGTATCTCCAGAGAAGGAGACTCCACACCCTCCCTGGGCAACCTGTTCCAGTACTGTGTCACCCTCACAGTAAAGAAGTGCCCTCTCATATTCAGCCTGAATCTCTTGTACTGCAGTTTGTGCCCTTTGCCTCTTGTCCTGTCTCTGGGCATAACTGAAAAGAGACCAGGTCCATCCTCTTGACACCCTCCCCTCAGATATTTATATACATTGATGAGGTCTCCCCTCAGTCTTCTCTTTCCCAGGCTAAACAGGCCCAGTTCTTTCAGCTTGTCCTCATACAACAGGTGCTCCAGTCCTCTAATCATCTTCATAGCCCTCCTCTGAGCTCGCTCCAGTAGTTCTATGTCCCTCTTGCACTGGGGAGCCCAGAGCTGGACACAATACTCCAGGTGTGGCCTCACCAGGGCTGAGCAGAGGGGAAGGATCACATCCCTTGACCTGCTGGAAACACTCTTCCGAATGCACCCCAGAATACTCTTGGCCTTCTTGGCCACAAGGGCACATTGCTGACTTCTGGTCAGCCTGCTGTCCCCCAGGACTCCCAGGTCCCTCTCTGCAGAGCTGCTCTCCAGCAGATCAGGCCCCAGCCTGCACTGGTGCTTGGGGTTATTCCTCCCTAGGTCCAGGACCCTGCACTTGCCCCTGTTGAACTTCATGAGGCCCAACCCTCCAGCCTGTCGAGGTCCCTCTGAATGGTAGCACAGCCCTCTAGGGTATCAGCCACTCCTCTCAGCTTTTTGCTGTCAGCAAACTTAATACCCAACCTAAACCTCCCCTATTTCAACTTAAGGCGATTTCCTCTTGTCCTATCACTTGTTGCTTGGGAGAAGAGACCGCCCCACACCCCACTATAACCTCCTTGGTGGTATCTGTAAAGAGCGTTAAGGTCTCCCCTGAGCATCCTTTTCTCTAGGCTAAATAACCCAGGTCCCTCAACCACTCTTCATAAGACTTGTTCTCTAGATAGCTTCATTGCCCTTCTTTGGACATTCTCAAGCACCTCAATGTCTTTCCTGTAGCGAGGGGCCTAAAATTGAACACAGTTCCCCAGGTGCAGCCTCACTAGAGCCAAGTACAAGGGGACAATAACTTCCCTAGTCCTGCTGGCCACACTATTTCTCATTCAAGCCAGGATGCTGCTGGCCTTCTTGGCTACCTGAGCACACATATTCAGCCAGTTATCGACCAAAACCCCCAGGTCCCTTTCTGCCAGACAGCCTTCCAGACACTCTTCCCCTAGCCTGTAGCATTGCATGGGGCTGTTGTACCTCAAGTTCAGGACCCAGCAGTTAGCCTTGTTGAACTTCATACAGTTGCTCTCAGCCCATCAGTCCAGCCTATCCAGATCCCTTTGGAGAGCCTTCCAACCCTTAAGGAGATCAACACTCCTGCCCAACTTGGTGTCATCTGCAAACTTACTGAGGATACACTTGATACCCTCATCAAGATCACTGATAAAGATATTAAAGAGAATTTGTCCCAATATTGAGCCCTGGGGGGACACCACTTGTGACTGGCCTCCAACTAGGTTTAACTCCATTCACCACAACTCTTTAGGCTTGGCGACCCAGCCATTTTTTTACCCAGCAAAGCATACACCTGTACAAGTCATGAGCAGCCATTTCTCCAGAATACTGTGAGAAATTATGTCAAAAGCTTTATTAAAGTCTAGGTAGACAACATCCACAGCATTTCCTTCATCCACCAAGCATGTCAACTTCTCATAGAAGGAGACTGGTTAGTCAAGCAGGACTTGCCTTTTGTAAACCCATGCTGACTGGACTTGGATCATTTGCCTGCTCTGTAAGTGCTGCGTGATGGTACTCAAGATGATCTGCTCCATAACCTTCCATGGCACCGAAGGCAGACAGACAGGCCTCTAGTCCTTTGTGTCCTCCTTCCAGCCTTTCTTGTAGATAGGCATCACATTTGCTAGCCACCAGTCAACTGGGACCTCTTCTGATAGCCAGGACTGATGATAAATTATGGAAAGTGACTTGGTGAGCACTACCACCAGCTCCCTCAGTAACCCTGGGTGGAGCCCATCTGGCCCTATAGACTTGTGTACATCTAAGTGGTGTAGCAGGTCCCTAATCATTTCTTCTTGGATTATGAGGGCTTCATTCTGCTCCCCATCTCTATCTACCAGCTCAGGGGGCTGGGTACCCAGAGAAAACTGGTCTTACTCCTAAACTCTAAGGTAAAGAAGACATTAAGGCATTATGGACCAGCCTTATCCTCATGTCTTGTCACTATGCTTCCTCCCACATCCAATAAAGAATGGAGATTCTCCTTAGTCCTCCTTTTCTTGTTTATTTATAAAAATATTTTTGTTGTCTTTAACAGCAGTAGGCAGATTGAGCTCAAGTTGGGCTTTGGCCCTTCTAATTTTCTCCCTGCACAGCCTCATAATATCTTTGTAGTTCTCCTGAGTGCCTTGCTCTTTCTTCTAAGGTAATAAACTATCTTATTCTTCCTGAGCTTGAAGCCAAGCTTCAGCCAGGACAGTCTTATTCCCCATCAACTCATCTTTCGGCACATGGGGACAATCTGCTTCTGTGCCTTTAGGATCTGCTTCTCGAAGAGTGTCGCATTGAAGGACTCCTTTTCCCTTCAGGACTGCCTCCAAAGAGACTCCACCAACCAGTCTCCTAAACAGGTCAGTCTGCCCTCCAGAAGTCCAAAAGCAGCAGTTCTGCTAATCCCCCTCCTTACTTTTCCAAGAATTGAAAACTCTATTATGATCACTATGCCCAAGACAGCCTCCAACCCTCACATCACCCACAAGTCCTTCTCTGTTCACAACCAAAAGTCCCGGTGCAGCAGTCTCCCTGGTTGGCTCACTTACCTGCTGTGTCAGGAAGTTATCTATCTTCCACACACTCCAGAAACCTCCTAGACTCTTTCTTCTCTGCTGTGTTGTATTTCCAGCAAACATCTAAAAAGTTGAAGTCCCATACAAGAACAAGGGCCAGTGATTGTGAGACTTCTTCTAGCTGCTTATAGATTATTTTGTCTGCCTCTTCATCCTGGTTGGGTGGTCTACCACAGATTCCCACAATTATATCTGCCTCATTGGCCATCCCCCTGATTCTTATCCATAAACACTCAATCTTGTTTTCGCCATTATTAAGCTCTAGACAATCAAAAAACTCCTTAACATACTGGGCTACTTCACCACTTCTCCTTCCTAGCCTATCCCTTCTGAAGAGTTTATACACATCCATTGCATCAATACCATCATGGAATCATCCCACCATGTTTCTGTGATGGCAACTATGTCATAGTTTTCCTGCTGAACAATGGCTTTCAGCTCTTCCTGTTTGTTGCCCATGTTGCATGCATTGATGTACATGCACTTCATGGGCTAGAGATCCCATCACCTTTTGAGGGGAGAAGCCCTAATTCCTATGTGACCATTCTCGGGCACTTCTGTGATTTCTAACCCATCAGTAACCCATCAGTATATAGTATATAACCCATCAGTATCCCTTGTGCCTTTGCTGTTACATGGCTCTCCATCCCCTGCCTGTTAGGACAGCAGACCAAAGGACTTTGCTAACACATCTCACAACTACTGGTCCCCAAGGCTTATCTCTAGCAAGCCTGATTTTATTCCTTTCCCCCTTCAAATTTAGTTTAAAGCCCTTTCAATGGATCCTGCTAACCCCTGAGCAAAGATCCCTTTCCCTCTTTGAGACAGGTGAACCTCATCTGTTGCCAGCAGACCTGGTATCATGTAAAATGACCCCTGATCAAAAACCCCAAAATTTCTGACAGTGACAGTACCTGGCTCAGAGTCAGGTATTGATTTGCTGATTCATCCTGTTTCTCCCATCATTCCATGCAACTGGAAGGACAGAGGAAAACACTAGTGTTCCTGATGCCTTAACCAGTTGTCCCAAGGCCCTGAGGCCTCTCTTTATTGCCCTTGGACTTCTTGTTGAAACTTCATTGCTGCCGACATGAAAAACCAATAATGGGTAATAATCTGAGGGCCACACCAGGGAAGGAAGCTTTCTCCTTGTTTTTCTAACCTGGGCCCCAGGGAGGCAGCAGTCTTCCCTATAAAGTTGTTCCAGTCTGCAAATTGGGCCTTCTGTTCTCTTCTGAAGGGAGTCTCCTATGACAATGACCCATCTGTTTTTCTTGGTGGGAGCTGTTTTGATGCAGGACATAGGCCAACTTAACCTCGGTGGCACCTCCAAACCAGATGAACTGTGCTCCTCAATATTGTTCAGTTACACTTACAGAGCCTCAAACCTATTGCACAAGGACACCTGGGAAGTCACTGAGGAGACATGCCAGTCGCACTGGCCAAGAAGTTATCGCCATTGCCTCTTATCCATTAGGTTACCATGTGCAGCTGGACCTCTGTGAGAGCAGATTTAAGAAAGGGAAAGTACTGCTGTACAATAGCAGCTGGGAAAAGAGAAGTGAGAAACAGCCCTGGGTCAGTGCAGAAGGAGGGCAGGAGGTGCTCCAGGCACCAAAACAGAAGTTCCCCTGTGGCCTGTGGAGAGGCCCCTGGTGGAGCAGGCTGTCCCCCTGCAGCCCATGGGTCCCACATGGAGCAGATCTCCACGCTGCAGCCCATGGAGGAGCCCCCGGTGGAGCAGGTGGATGTGGCCTGGAGGAGGCTGTGGCCCATGGAGAGCCCCCGCAGGAGCAGGCCCCGGGCCAGGGCTGCAGCCCATGGAGAGGAGCCCACACAGGAGCAGGAGGTCTGGGGGGAGCTGCCGCCCATGGGGGACCCGTGCTGGAGCAGTTTGCTCCTGGGGGATGGACCCCGTGGTACAGAGCCATGTGGGAGCAGTTCTTGAAGAGCTGCTGCCCGTGAGCAGCCCCCGCAGGATCAGTTTGGGAAGAACAGCATCCTGTGGGAGGGACCCCATGTGGAGCAGGGGCAGAAGTGACCATGAAGGAGCAGTGGAGACGAAGCGTTAGGGATTGACCACAGCCCCTATTCCCCGTTTCCCTGTGCTGCTTGAGGGGAGGAGGTAGAAGACAGTGGATACCTATGCACGACCAGTTCACTCAAGTATTCCCCGACCTGATCCTTTTCCACCAAGAGCACACCTTTGCTCCAGCTTTTCCTCTGGTGCCTCAGACCTGGGATTTCTGAAGCCTGATCTTGTTAGAAAAGACTGAGGCAAAGAAGACATTCAGTACCTCAGCCTCTTCCATGCTATTGCTTGGTTGGTGCTAAAAGTTATCCAATATTTAAAGAATTTTGAAAGAGGTGCCTGGAAAAAATAAACTAAAATGGTGGCATCTTTAGGATACTGTTCTCACCAACAACCTCTTCAAGCTACCATTGATTGTAGTAGAAAAAAAGATCATGAACCAAGTGAATTAGGGAATGATTTGTTGCCTGGGAGATAGTGTAGTGAAGATGGTCAGGTGATGCATATAATAACTGATCAATATTCAAAAACTGGTCAGGGCCAAGTGAAGGAGAGGAGGGAAAGAGTTAGTACATGGACAAGGAAATGCACAATGAGCTGCTAAAGCCAGGGATATGATTAATCAACCAGCCAGCACATTTATCCTGATTAAGGCAATGGGATATCTCCAGTTAGATAAACTGGAGGAAGTCCAAAAAAGTCCCCTGGAAAACCTAATCTGCATTCATACTCATGATGGAATATCCTTTGCTTGAGGAAAGTGGAAAGGCTATTCTGGGAGAAGATATGTATCAGACGAGAGAGCAGTGAGCAGCTGTCCATTTTGTTTGGCTGGTTGGTTGGTTGGTTGTTTTTTTTGTTTGTTTGTTTGTTTTGTTTGTTTGTTTGTTTGTTTGTTTGTTTTTGGTTTTGTCATTGCAATGTGACTTTCTGGAGGAATGTTCCTTCCTCCTGAGGAGGATGAGCTAGTGTGATCTTTCATTTGAAGACTGACACAAACCATTTCTGCAAACATTTTTAATGCCTGACTTCCAGACGTTTCTTTGTTACGTATATGACAACACGGAATTGGTGGCAAAAATATACCAGCCTTTTGGGATTAAATTGATTTTGACCCGTTTTTGTTCCTTCTACTGCTATAGTACGAAAACCAGATATGATAAAACCCTAGGTCTGAGGTCATTTCTGCATGTTTGCTTTGTTGTACTTGTTGTTTTGCCTTTAAGAATCAGATGATTGCCTATGGCAGCCTTCTGCTTGAGAAAGTGAGCAGCGGACCTCAGATATGGAAACAGCTCTTAATAATCGTCAGGTTGTGCCACACAGTTGATAACTTATTCCCTCAGGTACCTGTGGCAATTTATTTTCTAACCTCTCTTCACAGTTTACTTCTGAACCACAACCTTTTTCCCAGCATATACCAACTCTGTCAGCTGCTATCAGATTTGATCTCTTATCATGCAAAAGTATTTCCAGTCTTTCCTTAAGGCCAATCAGAAAGCAAATGTGTATTGTCATTATGCTGTCAGTGTGAACTACTTCCCAGCTGGCTTCTTCTCATGATTCCTCCCACCCTTTGGTGCCTGAAAAGTGCTTTCTGGGACTAGTTATAGAGGGAGATGTCTTCATCTAATATATTTGGTCTTTTGGTTCAGTGTGAATTTCTGCAACTCCGTGTAGACTGGAAATCTGTTGTCTGTATTTGCATGATGGAGATAGCCAGCTTACGTTGTGCAGCTTTGTGAGAAGCAGCATGTCTAAACATGACTTTGATTTGATAGACTTTGCATGTGCAGCTATCCAACTCAGAGGTGACCCAGTAAACCAGACTTTCTTGTGAAATTTTGGAAAGAACAGGGGATACCACAGAATGAGACACCGGGTGAGGGAAAATTTTATTGATATTAACACAAGTTCAAAGGCTGCCCAGTTATACAAAGAAGCTTAAAAAGGAACTATTTATTGAATGGTACTGTCAGAATTAAATAGAAGCTTGCTGGCTGACTCTTCTGGGCATCTTCCATACCATTTTAAAAGGAGAACTTAATGAAAATGGGGCTTTGCACACATCAGTACTAATCCACAGGATGGGATACTATATACACCTTGCTGCTACTTGCAACACCGTGGAAGAAGACTTTTTATAGATCTCAAGCAACTTAGTTAGAAGCAGTTGTGCCCTGAGAAAGGAAGAGGAAACTGTAAAGTACTAATCACACTCTCATTCTCAAAATAATACTCAAGGACCTGATTCACCAGATTATGTGACAGAAGCCACCTGTGCTGTATTTTCTAACAGAGATTATAGCTTGAATTTGTCTGCTCATTGAAGATAGCAGTTTTAGTTTAGTTTAGTTTAGTTTAGTTTAATTTAGTTTTGTTTTGTTTTAAATGCATATTCTTCTTTCCTTTGCATTTATTTAGCAAGAAGAAAACAAACAAGCAAAAAACTTTAATCCTAAATTTTATCCAGAGATATCTCCCATCATGTTTAGAAGTACAGATTACTCAAAGCCACTTGCAGATGGTGTTATTAAAACAATACAATAACATTAGGATTATTTTTTGTTGTTGCATTGTACAACTGTACTTTCTTTTAAAATAGGAAGAAACAGCATGGTATCAATATAATGTACTAAAAGCCCAAAGTTATATCTATACATAAGGAAATTAGAAAAGTAGAAATTTTCTTGATTCTTGAAATGCTTTGTAGCTTGATTCAAATTAAAACAGCTGAGACAAAAAATAAAAATCCTTAAAACATTCAGATGCGTTCTGCAAGTGGTGACAGATTTATACTGTGGCTTCTGAGCAAAACACACAACATGGGCCACATGAAAAGATGTTCCCTAAAACAGACTGTATATGATCCACAGTAAGCCATAAAATAAATATATGCATAATAATAACAATAATAAGCAGAGTCTGGCAAGCTAACTTAAGATTTTATGCTTGTAAATATGTCCCACATGTCTAATTTTGAAATTGTGAACTTAATTTTACTGCTTTACCTTTTAATGGGATGAGTTAATAACCCAATTTTTAATGTAAGCAAGACAAATGTGCTTTAAGTGTGCACTAGCTGTCTCAGTTTAGTGACAGAACATTAAGATTTGTCTCTGTCTTGTCCTGTTTATCCATTCATACTGTTCTCATACTGTAGTGATTCTCCACTGTCTTTGGCTTCCATATGAGGTTTATATGTAACAGAGGATTTGTGGGAACAGGTGGATGTAACTGCTTTGATAAAACAGAACTTCAACAGAAAATAGTGATTTGTTAAAAGTGAAAATTTGAAATTAGTCAGATCTATAAGCTGTCTTGTATTAAAACTTAACATGAATGAGAATGATGGTGAAAAGTGTGTGTTTGAGTCTTTTCAGGCAGAAAAGATAATAGAAGGGTTTCCCAGTTCTTTTCTTCTTCTTCTTTTTTTTTTTTTTCCTTGAAAACTGCTGTTTGTGAAAAACAACACTGGTTAGTTTTTAAAAGTAATCTCAGTCTGGGGAAGGTTCATTGCTATAAATTCAGAGAAGAAGCTATGGAAATAGGGTTAAAAAACACCTGTTCTTAAGGTTTGATACCAGCTTAGTTCTGGTGTCACTTCACTCATCATGCTGTCAGTTCTGAATGCAGTTCTGTAGTGCATCACCCTCATACTTTAATTGGAGAAAATATTTGTGCAGGATTTTATCCTCTGTCAGAGGTTTTGTAGGTAATACAGAGCAGTGTAGGGATCCCTGGTGCCTCTCCTGAATTTATGCTTCATAATTTAAAAATGGTTATAATGTAAGATTTTTTGTTAGTAAAAATGACTATAAATTTTGGTAACGTTCAACACTACACTGAATGATATGTGTAAAAATATTTTAGCAAAAACTGTATAAAACTATTCAGTGTTGTTTCTCCAACAGTGCTTGGAGTTCGGCAGTAAGTCATGGCTTACATGAGCAGAGTGCACCTGAAACAAATATTAGGTGTTCTGAAAAGCACCACTCAAATTTTCTATACTTTTTGTTGTTGTTCTTGCAAAACATTTGAGGCTGCAACATTGGTCCTGTTGATATCCAGTTGAAAATAGTTATCTCATCACTAGTACTATAGATAGATTTCTGGACATGACTAGTAGGTTCATTACTCAGGAGAAAAAGAAAAGAAAAGAGAAAACAGATGAAAATGCAGTATCTGTGAAATAAACAGAACTGCTTCTGTTCTTAGGATTAGAAGTTCAGAAATATTTCGAAGTATGAAATTGGAGGTTTTATATTTCTTAAACTATGAAAACTATGGATGTTAGGGGAAAACATATAAATACTTGATATGTACAGATTTTTCAGAAATCAAAAAAAAATACTTGGATTCCTCCTAGTTATATTTCTTACATTTTACTGTACATAGTTTATCCAACTGTGTTTAGTGTATAGGACATATGTAATGCAGTGGGCATAATAAACTTCTTGTCATATCCATAACTCATATTGTTATTTCACACAAAATTTTCATGAACATTCTGAACAACATATGAATACTAGATTGATTGTTCACAGTTTCTACATGGTAATTGTAAGAAATTAACAGCTCTTTCTGATGAACAAGTGGTAATGAAGGTCTTGGTTCAGTTCTATCATTTGTCTTCCTTTTTGATGAACTTTCAGCAATTATTAGCATTACAGCCTCAAGAGTGATTACTGAAAGTTAAAGGGCTCTTTCAGCAGTACCACAGCCACATGTCAATAGAAGCTGCGAAACACAAAGATATTTCCATCCCTTTCCATATGTGTATGACTTTTATCTGAGTAACGTAGCATGGCCAAAAACTTCATGCTTAAAGGAGGTTGTTTCTAGAAGAAAACAAAGCAGAGTTTTATCCTGCAAGCCTACAGTAGTCTTTTTAAGACAGAAGATTTTCTAATAAGGGTGGTCTATTTTACAGGGTTTTCTGCATGTAGAAGAAACTATCTTTGCTCTTTCCATTTGGGAAGTTAAAAAGCCAACACACAGGTGGCCAGGAAAGACTGGACTAACCTTTTGCAATTATGAACTAGCTGGGTCATTGGGAATGCCTGCTGGCATACATTATATTATGCAGGGCAACTGTTTGATGGGGAATGCAACACTGCCCAAAGTCAATTTTTAAATACATATGAATTTGCATTAATCCCTATGTGTATTACAAGACATACATTTCGTACCAGAAATGTGTACTATTGCATGATGAATGAATCATTAGAGAATCTCTGGTCTAACACTGATCATTAGGAGTCCCTGCATATTCTCAACAGAAACTACAGAGTAGCATTTTAGATTTCTTCCAACAGCCACCATGTGTTTTCAATAAGATCAACAGTCTGCAGGTGCAGTTATCTTTTGCAGTACATAAATTTTAAGGAAACTGAATTCTTTTTCTCCCCTAACAAAGACCTCTGAGACTTGCCATGCAGTTTAGACCCTGCCATTGAGGTGTAACCTCTGACCTTCAATGCAACACACAGCAGAAGAAAGCAAACTGCCTAGTCTGTGCAGAACACCTGCTTCAAACATCTGCAAGCATCAGAGCAGGAATTTAATGAACTGGCCTGCTCACAGCCCTGTGATTACAATAGCTCTGCAAAGATTCTTAAGGAGGCCAGGACTAAAAGTGGTCAGGATAAGATGTTGACCTTTTACAGACTTAGCATGATCAAACTTCATTGCTGATGTAGTCTGTTAAGAAAACCAGCCCACTTCCCTGTTACATGTTCATGCTTTATGTGCTAATTGGTTTTATTCTGCCCTTTACTTATGGACTTACACCCATTTGGAATGCCCAGTGGAAGAAAATCCCACTGTCAAAGCTTGGAGAGAAAGCTGTTAATTTGGATTATTCAAGGAAGACTGACACATCATTGTTGAGGTTCTTTAATATGAATATAGGCGATTAAAATAAAGAAAACTAGTCACCATTGCACTAAGCTAGAAAAGATCATTTAGACATTAGCAGGACACAGCACCAGCCAGCAAGGAGAAGAGTAGAGTAGACTCATCTCAGTTGCTGTTTTCATGCTACTTAGAATATCTCTGTTTTCCAATTTCTCCATTTGTAATGGTAATATTTATAACTGTTTATACAGTGCTTTGAAATCCCTGAAAAGACCATTTTTACTTTAGGGTTTGCACAATCCAGGACTCTTACAGAGTGCAATATATAAGTCCCTGCAGAATCTAGACTAGAGTCCTACACACAGCTGTCTTGTCTGTCAAGCTTGGATGGGACTCCACTGTGAGTGATGCAATGTTTCCACCCTTGTGTCTTTTTTTTTTTTTTTTTTTTTCCCCTACAGGGAAAACAGCATGTAATTCAACCCATTTTGCCAGTTTCAGAAGCAGAGGCTGTTGGGAAAGTGTTGAGCTGTGGAGCACACAGTGTACCTTTGACACCCTAGTGGGTCACCTCTTGCTACCCACCAGGTTCTATACGTGTGCATATAGTGAAACAAATGGAACTTACTCTTCTCAGTTCTACACCATTACCTGCTCAAAGAAGCTGGCTATGGTCTGTAGCAATCTAGTTAGATATTAGCACTTTTTACTAGTGTACTAAATAAGACTAATAACTATAGCAATCATGCCCTGTTCTGAGCTGTACATCTCCTACTAAAGATGATATTTCTGACTTACTGAAGTTACACTGAAATCAAGGAAAATACTGCTAACCACAGAAAGACTACCATAGGTAGGTAACCATAAAAGACTACCCAGGATCCGGTCCAACATGTCCTTGCTATAAACACAGAATAATTCTTCTTCCACTGCAAAACTTGTAAAACAATTTTCTGCTGTACCTTTGCCAAACATAAATCTTGCTTAGTTATCTAGAGCCTCCTAATTGAGTCATTAGCTCTTCCCACTTATCTGACTATTGCTAAGCTTATTTGTCCTGTTTGGCCACAACTTTTTCTGTGCCTCTTTCTATTACAAAAAGTGCACAACATAGTCCATGCCTTTCACTGTAGTAGCTCTGATAATCCTCTAAGGTACCAGGGATTTTAAATGAGGAAAGCGTGCCCTTTGTTAGTTTGATTGTTTGGAAGTTGGGTTCCCAGCAGTATTTATGTACTGTAAATTGCAATGTTGCAGAACATAATTTAGGTGCCTGGCCTTATTTCCTCAGATAAGTTATTTTCCCAAATTTCTTGAAAACTGGGATTTATCCAATCATGCCCTATAGTAATACCTATAATGCTGGTCCTTGACTATCTCAGACCAGGATATATGCTAAGCACACTGAAAATCCCTGTCTGTTTAGCTCTTAGATCTTCTTCTAATTAATCTAAGACACAGGAGGAGAACACAGGTAGGAGACTGAAGAGACAGGTTCATCTTAACATGTTACACTGTCATGGTATGACAAGAGACCATCAGATCTGAGAAGTGTCTGCAGGTACTCAAGATACCCCAATTCATTTAATTTGAAAATGGGATGATTGTTTTGAGTATTGAAAAAAGCTTTAATGTCATGGAAGGAGGAAAATCTATTAAAGAAAATTTTCTTTATTAATATATAAGCTCCTACAAAAGTTGCTTTCAAGCTCAGTTTTTAATGTACCAAACAGGCATGGTTTCTTTAAATGTCCCTGAAGTTTTCTTCCTATTGTTCCACTGCGAGAATGATTCTAACCTAATTAGGATACTACTTCACTCTGATGGAAAATCTACGATCATTTAGGAACAGAAACGTCTGAGAAAAGACAGATATACAGGTTCCCAGCTAATTCCTTTCCAGGAAGGCTCTCTGCTAATGCCTCTCTTTCCCACCTCTCAGACAGATGCAATGTAAATTTTATATGATGAAAATCCCTAGGAAAAACAACAGAAAGACCATTCTTTCTCAAATAAAACTCAAGTCTCAGATGTATCTATAAGTCAATAATTAAGGCTGCCCACAGGAAGGGTTTTCACCACATAGTATATAACTAAACACCAGTATCTCAAAAGTGTACAACCAACTTTATCTATATCCATGTCTGACTTATGTGTGTATATATATATATGTATATTAGTGAAAGAACCATCTCTATTCTAGAATTGGAATTAGTGGTGTACCCACGGGGTCACTACTGGCTCCTATTGCTTATGCAGAATGCACCCTCAGCAAGTTTGCAGATAATACAAAACTGGAAAGAGTACTTGATACACCACATGGTTACAGCACCTTTAAGAGGAACCCCAACATGCTGAAGAAATGGGCATTCAAGAAATTGAAGACAGACATATCCTGAAGAAAGAATCTGCATGAATATCAGCAGAGGGAAATGCGAAGTCCTGAACCTGGTGAGGAGTAATCCCATGTACCATTCAGGGTGGGCCCTGACCAGCTGGAAAGCAGCTTGGCAGAGAAGGGCCTTTGGATCCTGCCGGATACCAACTGACCTTGAGCCGGTTGTGTGCTCTCATGGCTGTGAAGCCCAATAGCATCTTAGGCTGCATTAGGTAATGTTGCCAGAAAGTCAAGGAAAGTGATTCTTTCTCTTCGTTCAGCACTGGTGAGACATACTTGGAGCACTGGGTCCAATGCTGGGCTCCCTAGTACAAGAGAGACATGGACACATTGGTGTGAGTGCAGCAAAGGACTGCAAAGGTGATTAGAGGACTGGAGGCTCTTCAACACAGGGAGAGGCTGAGAGTGCTGTGACTGTTCTGCTTGGGCAGAGAAGGCTCAGGGGGGATCTTAATCATGAGAATAAATATATGATGGAAATAAAGAGCAAGCCAGACACTTCCCAGTAGTGTCTACTGACAGGGCAAATGTACAAATGGATACACATGAAATCATGCCTGAACATAAGGAAACACTCCTTTACTGTGAGGGTGACTGAGCACCGAAACAGGTTGCTCAAAGAGGCTGCAGAACCTCCTTCCTTGGAGATATTCAAAACCTGACCGGATGATGCCCTGAGAAACCTGCTCTAGCTGATACCACTTGTGCAAAGGAGCTGGACTAGACAATCTCAAGACACTAGATAATCCATCCTCAGTTATTTGGTGTGATTCTGTGCAATCCAGTTTTTTTATGTTAAAAGTGGATGTCAGTTCTGTGATCCTTTTTACAGGCGAGATGTGGGAAATGGCAAAGTTGGCTCTTTGATCTCAGTATAAAAAGCACTGCAGTACTCAGCAGTGTTAATGACCATGCCGCTTCCCTCTCTGTGCATAAATGCTTCAGCTACGTGAAGCATAGCAGGTCAGATGGAGTTACCCTCTGTGACAGACCAACAATTCAACCGCCTTGCATCACTGTAGAATGTAGGGAAATGAGAAAACCAGAATCTATTCCTAGGTTAGTCAAGTGTTTGTATAAGACTTAAGAAAAGTTCTAGAGGTGGCTTTAATCTCTAAAAAAATTAAAAGCTGGGCAAAAATAGTCTAGCTTCTAGGACTTTAACATATGGCCATAGACAAGAACTTTCTCAGTAAACATTGACAGGATAAGGGAGCAAAACTCTTCTCCTCAAGCAGTCAAAAGGCTATTTCTCTCCTTGAGCAAAAAGCAAGGTAGAATAACTATGCTGGTTATACAAGATAGTTCTGGCAGTACCTATCAAGGTTCATATCAGTCATCAAAAAAGAAACCCTTCCCACAGCCTACATAACAACTGAAGAGCTTCCATACTTAATTTTAAAAGCAATACTTTTAGCTTTTTTTAAATCTTGAACATGTTTTCATTATTTAGGCCATGAATGTTCGTAAGGGGATGGGCCCTGATAGGGTGTACCCACAAGTGCTGAGGAAGCTGGTGAGCCCACTCACAATAACCTGAAGACAGGAGGAAATGTCACTCCTACCTTCAAGAAGGGAAGGAAGGAAGACATGGGGTACTACAGGCTGGTCAGTATCATCTTGATCCCTGGGAAGCTAATGGAGCAGATAATCCTGGAAACCATTTCCAGGCAAGTGGAGGGGAAGAAAAACATCAGGAGTAGTCAGCATTGATTCACCAAGGGGAAGTCACGTTTGAACAACCTGATAAACTTCTATGATGAACTGACTGACCTCCTAGGGGAGGGGAGAGCAGTGGCTATTGTCTTCCTGGACTTCAGTAATGCCTTTGACACCGTCTCCCACAAGATCCTCGTAGACAAGCTGTTGAAATATGGGCTGAATGAGCAGACAGTGAGGTGAATAGAAAAAAAAATGGCTAGACAACCAGCCCCAGAAGGTAGTGAACAGTGGCACAAAATCTAACTGGAGGCAATTAATGAGCAAAGCACTCCAGACATTGGTACTGGGTCCAGTCCTATTTAACATCTTCATTAACAGTCTGGATGATGGAATACACTGCAACTTCAGGAAATTCGCAGATCACATGAAACTTGGAGGAGTGGCTGAAGGGCTGCACAGCCATTCAAAGGGACCTCGACAGGCTGGAGAGGTGGGCCGACAATAATCTCATGAAGTTCAACAAGAAGTGCAAAGTTGTGCAATATGTCACTAAGAAGGCTAAGAGTATTCTTGGCTGCATTAGGCAAAGTATCACCAGCATGTCAGGAAGGGTGATCTTTCCCCTCAAGATGATCAAAGGACTGCAGCACCACTCCTACCTATGAGGAGAGGCTGAGGGTGGTGGTACTGTTCAGCCTGGAGAAGAGGAGTTTCAGGGTGGATCTCGTCAATGTCTATAAATACCTGAAGGGAGGTTGCAAGGAAGCCAGACTATTTTCAGCGGTGCCCAGTGACAGGACGAGGCAGTGGGCGCAAACTGGAACACAAGAGGTTCTGTCTAAGCATTAGGAAGTAATTCTTAACATTGTGGGTGATGAAGATCTGGAATAGGTTGCCCAGAGAGGTTTTAGAACGTCAAAAGTTCCTGGGCAGCCTACTCTAGGTGTCCCTGCTTGAGCAGGGTTGGGCTAGATGAGTTCCAGAGGTCCTTTTCAACTTTTACCATTCTGTGTTTGTAATCTTTTTTTTTTCTTCACCTTTAGAAAATGTGCAGGCAAAAAGAGGACATTTACTGATGATAAAGACTGTTTTTCATGAATAATTACTGACATGATAAAAAAAGAAAATCCTTCCAAAGGCTTTATTTCAACAATTTTACCTTTCTCAGCTTGCAAGTTATTCAGTTCTTTCCAAAGTATACCACATAAAGCAAATAGTCACTGCAGACTCCAATGGTAGCATTTTATTGTAAAAAAAAAAAAAAAAAAGAAAAAAAGAAATGAAGCACTATATTGTGAAAAGTGTATGAAGTAATTAGCACACTGAGCTGTTCTGAAAGCTGCTGGCACTGTTTAGAGATTGAGTCAGTCTTTGGCATTACTGATCATAATTATTTGAGTGTTTTATTCTTAAATGGGATTTTTACCGAAAGGCTATTGGATTAGTAGTTTGGAAAAAAGGTTTACTTTATGAAGCCATAATAACTGTCCATGTTAGTGGCAAAGGCAACAAAAGGAATACACCTCTGGTAAAGCAAATTGCTAGATATGCTTTATGCTGAGATTTTTACCTTAAAATATGACTTCGAACAACAGATAGTTCACTTGTGATCTTGGAGAACAACAGACTCTTTTCTTTTGAAAAAAAAAATAAAGCAAAAGAAGCTCAAAACGTGTCTCTGAGAAATTTGGCAATTTCCACTTGAAAGGGAATTTCGAAGAGATATCAATTCTGGAAGATGTGTCTTAGTCCTTTTTCTGATTCTCTCATGCTTTGTTTTCTCTTTGGAGTTTGAATGCACTGTTAACTTTCTCCTATCCTCATACAAAATTTAATTTTGAATTTGGTCACTTTTAAATTAGATGTGTATGTAATATTTGGAAATCAGCACGCCTCTCAGAACACAAGGTGTATGTTCTCTTTACAGTGGTTTTATCAGGTTAATAGCCATTAATATTTGTGAAGCAGTTTGTGAGGAAAATATAAGTGAATCAGCAACTATTTCTTCTGTTTTCTGTTTGTTTGCTGTTGCTTTTTTTCCTGCTAGCATGTCATGCAGATCTCTAAGCACAAATATATAATGAAAAAAAAAAAAACCTAAAATGGAATTAAACTTTCATAAAGTAATTTCTGAACTAATTCACAGGATATACATTGCTGTTTATGCATTGCAGACATTGCAGACCTAGGGAATAGTAGGAAATCCCCACCTTAGGGATAATAGGAAATATTAGTGTCATCAGAAACTAGTGAGAAAGCATTGCAAAAAGAATGCTTATTATTACCTCATTTGAGCTGGACATATGAAAGCAAAAACACAGTTTTCAGAGTATCCATATTTTCTCCTATAAAAAATCATACAACCTCCTATAAGCACAGATGGTGACATGACTTAGATTTCCACAAATCCATCTCTATTTGGACATAGTTAAAAGTTGCTCAACTTTTGCCATGAACTTCAGTTTTATTGACTCATATTGGATAGAACCTCAGCTAGCATAACATTATCAAATGAACTTCATGAGCCAAGGCACTTATAAACTCAGTTTAAGACAAGGTGATTAACTTGTTGGAAAATCCACAAATGTAAGCCTTCAAAGGCTGAGGTCCATTCAATATTTTTGCAATAAAGCCTCTGCTTCTCTTTTCATGCAGTGTGGGATACTTTGGAAGGCACTTTTAGCAATAGTTTACTTTCAAAATATTTCCTGTTATTTAAATATTGCTATCAGCTATATTACTGAGAAGAAATGGGATGGGAGAAAGATAGGGTAGTCTGATAAGGCAGAAGTATATATCTTTTTTCTTTCAAGAGCATTTAGTGAGAAGTGAAATCATTAGGAATTGGATCGTTTATGGCTTTTGAAAAAAATTGTCTAGTAAAACACAAAGTAACCCATGCTACTCAGAGAAATCCCTCTTCAGTTTACTCCTTGGATTCCAATAGAGACCTTTATAATAATCAGAAGTAATGATAGATCTCAGTCTCATCTCTTCAGATGTTGCAGCAAGTGCAATGAAAACCAGTTTCCTTTGGGACAAGAGGCATTTATTCTGAAGGTAACTTGCAAAGAAATAATTTTCAGGATACACAATGAAAGACGAAAACAAGGGCTATGCTTTTTCTCTTATTTGATATGTTGCCCTAGGGCAACATGGGAGCCTTGATAATTTGGTAATATTTATAAACCATGTTATGAGTTTTTATTTCTTTTATTAGCTGGCAGAAATTAAAGTAATTTTTGAGTAATCAGATATCTTCTGTGAACTACTTTATACCAGCAGCTTCTAATTATACCCGAAAATTTACATTCCTCCAAGAACTTTACCTATTACTAGGATAAAGTTGTCTGAGATTTGCCATTTTACCAAAAGAATGTTGTATACTCTGTAACAATAAAGCAGCAATTTTATCAGTGAACATTAGCTAACATAATATTTTAAAATGCAAATATAAGTAAAGCAGCACTCCAGACAGTGTTAAGATGTAAATAAAACTTATTCTATTCATGACTTTATATTAACTTTTCATTAATATTGTAATGTCCTATTAGGAATAAATATAGCACTAAGAATCAAAGTAAAGATTAAATAAAAGTAAATGACTCTGTCACAGCCTCGGTCTTTTACAGATACTTTCCAGGTGACTAGTACGCCTAACTATTAAAAAAAGCAAATATGGACCATTTGGAACTACTTGGAAAGCCTTTCATCATTTGCTTAAAAGAAATGTGTCCCGAATAGTTCAGCACATCATACTCTGGAAGCCATTTAACTAATTTATAAAAACAAGACCACTGTTGAGAGTGTGGCCTGCATCTACCAGGCATAATGATGCTGCTTTATGTTTTGTTCATTCTGGAAACAATCAGCCACACACGTGCCAGGAATAATAGCTATTACATGTTCAGAAAGTACTCAAACACTGAGACACATGCATCTCATTGCCTAAGTAGGGAGTATAAATCTACTCCAAAAAGCATCATATTTTGATATTCATAAGATATTACTTCCACTGTTGACAATTTCAGAACACTTTCATATCTAATGTACCATAGTTCAAAAATATTAGGGAGATAAAGCATGTGAATGAGAAAAAGAAAGAGCTGTGGTGAAAGAGAAGTGAAAGCTGCAGAGAAAAGATAAATGAAAGACAAATGAATAGTTTTCTGTGACAAATTCTCAGAGCAGCTGGAGATATCAAGCAGGCTTCACTAACAAAATATGATCCCATTTCTAAAAATTCAATATAATATGCAGTTATAATACAATATAATTCTCACAGGCCAATAATAACTCTTAGAAATGAAAATCAGGGTGTCTCAGAAGCACAGTCTACTTTCCTGGGACCACTCATGGGAATAAATGTTGTGCAATTTCAGGAAACTTGACAGAAACATTTCCATAACAATTCTTTTCATAAATAAGTATTACTAGCAGGAATTTGTTTCCCTAAAACTCTCTGATAAGTCATTTTAGAAAACTGGCTACCCGTTTTACCTTCTTCTAAAGCTTTTCTTTCCCAGTTAATAGAGTGAACTGGTAGACATGGCTGTATACAAATTTAAAAGAATACTGAAGACTGTAACAGTTGTATATAACTTGAAAGAGTTTGTTAATACCTTGGCTATAGTTCATACATATCTGTGGACTATCCAGTGTCCTTTGGTCTTGAATCTATTCAGCCTACCAAGATCTTGGCTCTTGTTGGAACTGGAAGATACTTTGCCTTCAGAAGTGACAGAAAGCCACAACATATTAACATTATCGACAACAGTCCCTTGTTCTTTTCTAGTTCACAAAGTATGTATGAAGATATATTCTCCAGTGACAGGATTAGCAACAGAATCTTTCTTTATGACTTTGGTGGGAGAAGGATGTCCTTTTAGTTCTTTAATTTAGTTTTATGTACATTCAGAATAACTACACAGAGGCTAATAGGTTGAAACAGAGTATTAATCAGCATGTCTAAGCCAGATTTAGTAGGTGAACTAACAAGTAGAATGTAGTTTTATAGTGAGCTTTATACAATAGACAGAAAACACAATTGACCTACTATGGGCAGAGTACAGAAGTTATTGTCTAGGGACTCATGGGTTGCCTTAACATAAAATCAATGAAAGTTCAGATTTGATCTCACAGGATGAAAGGATTAGTGCATCTGAGAAATGTCAAAGAAAACAAGATTACAGTGCATGTGATGCATAAAGAACTGTGGGTTATGTATGAATGGGGTCTTTGACAGGTCAATTTGCTGAATCTGTTCCTTTGCTCTGAAATCAGAGTAATCTACTCAAATTTATCTTCACTGCTGAAAATGTGTTATTAACTATGCTTGAATTATGGTTCATCCTAGAAGGTTTACACATTTCATATTGAGAGCTGCACATTTAAATTGGAATTAATAAATAATTAGATTAAGGTAAACTAATGAAGGCCTTTGTGGCTGTGATGAGACACACAGCCCCACATGGTTTGGGAATGATCAGTTGTGGTGATCCTAGTCAGCCCTGCTAGCTTTACTGATTGTATGCAACATCTCAGGGCCCTGAGGGCACTGCCAGACCTCAGGGTTCCCCAAACCTGCCCAGGCCCAATGCACCACATCAGCCCCAGGCTTTCCAGCCCCTGCCCTAGTGAGGACACAGCAAGGCTGGGCTCCAGCTCTCCACAGCCCTGCCCTGTCCAACCTTGCTCCCCTCCCATCTGGGCCCACCAACAGGCCCACAGCCCAGCCTGGCTTCATCTGAGTGTTGTTCTCAGGAAGGTGCCTGGGTCTGCCCAGGTGCCCCTGGTTGCACGTTCCTGGTTGAGGTGGTGGGACAGGACGCATCTCAGGGCATATGAGCCCCCCATTGGAAGCCCCTGATACTACCAGCCCCAGGGAGTCACCAGCCCCCACAGATAACATGCAGTGGTGGGTTTCAGAACAGTGAAAGAGTAATTAGGGAAATGCTCGCCTACACCTGCCTGCCCCAAAATAATTGCCCTCTCTTTTTGGAAATGGACTTTGACAGCAGAAAGAACTGAACTGAGCTGAACTGCAGCTAATCAGAGGACCCTGATATAAATGAAAACTGTTTAGAAACCTTATAACTATAAAACTAGACAATGCATGAAGGTGTCCCACCTTAGAAAAGTGGGGTTTGAGGGCTGAGCCCCCCAAAAAAAGGTATAGAAAGAGTTTCCAAAAGTTCTGAAACAGGATTCCTTTAACATCTGTTTGTGTTTCCTGTGCGACTGCTCTGGCACCCTCCCGGAAAGAACATCATATGTGGTGCTATGACCCTTTGTGGCTCTGAGTCTGATCATGCTGCTGATGGACCAATACAGCATTTGTTCTGCCTGCTAGAACTACTACATCATCACTACCATGTGAAGTTTTTTGTTGGTGGTGGTGGTGTGTTTTTTTTGTATTAATCTCTCTACAATAATAAGAGGATTGCGCTGTTGCCCACCAGAGTAGATTTACTATATAATGAAACTGAGGGATGTGACATTCCCTAAGGTGTCAGGTGAAGGGTGCTAGGGTGATCAAGGATGCCTAAGACAATAATGCTGGAGGGCTGTACAAGGCAGGGGTCCTAAACAGTGCGGTTTAATAGAAAACTGGTTTGATCTTTTCCGCACTGCCTTTGGAGAGTAGTGCCAAGAGGAAGTTATCCAAACTTAGGTCTTTGTCCTGGGCCTGGTAGTTGAAGTGGTCCTATATAGGGCAGCAGACAAACTAACAACTAAGCAAAGTGGCTGGTCAGGCAGTCAATGCTCACTGCCTGGACCTCTTTCACACAGCCACATGGAGATGGCATACATGCTTTAATTACACAAAGCAACTGACCATATCCTAAGAATTTATGAAGCTCTTCCTACCTATGCTTTACCTACCACAGAATCACTGGATGTTTGAGGTTGTAAGAGACCTCTGGAGCTCATCTAGTCCAACTTCTCTGCTCAGGGAGGGTCACCTACAGCAGGTTGCCCAAGACCATGTCCGGACAGTTTTTGAACATCTCCAAGGAGAGGTACTTCACAACCTCTCTGGGCAGCTTGTGTAAGTGCTTGGTAATCTGCATAGTAAAGTGTTTCCAATGTTCAGAGGGAACCTCTTGTATTCCAGTTTGTGCCCATTGCCTGTTGTCTGGTCACCAGGCCCCCCTGAAAAGAGCATGGTTCAGTCTTCTTTGCACCCTGCTTTTGCGTAGTTGAACACATTTGTGTTTACTGCAGCTTTGGGCTCTGGAAGTGACAAGCACAGGCAGTGATGTCTTCTGTGGTCATGAATTAAAGACACAGAAAAAGGTTCATGTCAAAATGACTGAGTTCTGGATCCAGAGGTAACTTTAATTCTGATATTTCCTAATTTTCAGGTATACAATTTCTCAACTGAAATATATTTTAATGTGTTTCGGAGGTGTAGTGGAATACTATTTACCTCCAGTTATAGCATAGCATAAGATTAAATCAGTATCTCAGCTATTGTGCTCTCCTGAGTTAGGAACATCAGTCACTAAGAACTGTGTTTGACTAATTACATATTTACCTTTAAGAGGACTTATTTTAATATATATTACAATTTGAATGCCTTATATGTCTGTCAAATTCTTTTCACAAAATCATTTTTGATAACATAAGCGACAATAAATTCTCTCTAGTATCACCTAGAAGATTAGATTCGGGGTCATGATTAGGATATAAACTGAAAAGATCTTCACTTTGCATCTTCATTTTGCAATTCACATAACGCCTATTTTACTTGAGAAGAAAGATAAAATAATAATATTTTTTATTATTTAGCTCCTATTGTGCATAAATACACACATTCGTGTGATGTACATATATATATACACAAACGTATAGATGCACATATATATATATCACACTGTTTCTAGGTACAGGAAGGTTTTATAAGAAGCAAAAGTTATCGGGGAGAATCTCTGACCGGGGTCAAGCTGCTAGGCAAAACTGACAGGTCACTAAGGTCAAGACCTATTTCAATTAACCCCCCACCATGTGAATGGCATTAGGTAATTACTGTTTTAGATGTGTCAGTGTAGATGAATTGTGTGTGTATTAGCATTTAGACATGAAAGTATTTATCAATGAAATTTTCAGTATACTGCTAGTCTATTACCTGTAAGATAGTAAGTACTAACACTTAAACATACTTTTAACTACATAAATTTCAGGGTTTAAGGAATAAATTAGAACAATAGCTAGAATACTGTCATTAGTCAGAAAAAATTCCCTTCAAGGCTTCAGAATGAAGGGTAAGCACACTACTATTTAATTAAATGAGTGGCTATAGGCCCTTATCCAAACAGCAATCAAGTCAGTGAATGACAAAAATGCTAACCCATGAGAAAAATATGGATAGTTTTTGAAATCATTAACAACTAATAAACTTTAAAGAAATGCATATTACTGATGTGTGAATTATAAATTTATCCAATCTGATATCATAGCTATTTTTTATGGCTAGTCTGTTTACCCTTCCATTATTTATCAGAGAGTATACATATGTTCATAATTCCAACATTCATAAATATTTCTGAGCGCATAGGCATGAAGAGTTTTTCACTGAATTAGGGCTCAGAAGATCTGTTTTACTCCTTTACTAGTACGCATCGGTTAAGAAAATTTCATTTCTCTCCTATGTAAAAAAGGGAAAAAACAAAAGACTGATTTCTATTTATTTATTTATTTATTTTTAAGTATTAATGAAATCTACTGGTGGAAGTTCAACATGAGAACTGTAAAAGTTGGAATGTTTTGAAAGATTTGCTTCTTCTCAGTTATTGTGTTGCACTTTTGGTGACAAATGGCTTTACACTGTTAAATTGGCTGATAATACTATAGACCACTTTTGGATTTTAAGCATGCTGTGGCTGGGTACTCACAGAAATGCAGCTGCCAAGCATTCAGGACGTGACTTTTAATTCTGATGTAAATTGATCAGAAAGTTGCACCTCTACCAGCAACTACAGTTTAGGCCACAAGAATATTTGTGTTATCCTGTCTTCAATATTAAGTTACATAATCTCAAGGATACAAAATTAATATAAACATGCACAGACCACTACAAGCCAATCACTTGTACACTGGCTTTCTCCCTCTGTCAAGATATTATAGTCTTTGAAAAGTAGTCTTTAGTATCTGAAGCTGTCTCTGCCTCTGCTCAGGATCAGGGCAATCTGGAGATCATCTTTCCTAGTGAGTGGTTTCCTTGTTCAGGATCTGTCCATTGGAAGCAAGACCAGCTGTGGTGTGAGACACCCATTATGAATATACACCCTTCTTTCACAGGGGAAGGTACTTGAAGAAGAGCCCGGGTTATAAGCAAATGTACTCTACTGATGTTTGTGTGCTTCAATAACAGCTAAGGCCCAGAAAAAAAGTGAAGAGTGAGAAGAGAAAGTTCAGAGCAGGTGAGTAGATGGTGCCTCTCGTGAAAGATAAAGGTAGATGTGTGTAAGTACCTGGAGGAAATCTGAAATCCAAAGCTCTGTAAATATCTGGAGCAGGTGTGTCTTATGAACCTCTAAATAGCGTGGAACACTGGACACAGCAGGTGCTAGGAAGATAAGTTACTGCTTCTTTGAAAAACAGAATATAATTCTTCTTTAGTTTAGTAAAGTAACTGATGTTTCATCCGTGACACCAACGTCCTTTAACAACTGTATCCACTGGAATGAGTACAGAGATGTTTGTAAGACAGAGAGACTATATTTTAACTAAAGAAGGCTTTGGATTTTGGATCCTTGTAATACAACAAATTATACAGAAAGCCTCACTATTTCAGAGTGCAACAAAAACTTATACTTGGCTTATCTCTCATTCAGTTCCTCCACCTGTATGCAAATATCTACCTCACAAACAAATCTAAAGCAGAACCATGAAAACGCCTCAGAAAACACTTCCATACCCTACCCATTCTGATTTTTTAATTTTCTTTCTTCTGTACCTCAGCAAGCCACTGCCAAGGGAATATACTGTGCCTAAAAAGACACTTTTTCCAACATTTTTTCACCTGAAAATACCAATTAATGTGAGCTAAAAGCTTTGCTTTAAAAGCTTTGAATTTGTACATAGGATGAAAATGTTTATCAGAACCACTATACAATTGCCAATAAGAGGAGGAACAACACAAAGGACTATCTCACAAAGCAGACTTGCAGCTGGATCTTTACCATTACAAGGAGATATTCAAAAAATAAATTATTACATTTTATGGGCTGGATGTCTGCTTTTCCAAGGCCAGGTTTATTGCCATGCAGACTGAAGTATAGAGGTTCTCTGAATGATGCTTATTTTATCATTTTTATGCAAAGGGTTCAATAAAGTAAAGAGAGAAACAGAGAGGCATTGTGTTCCCTGTGGGATCTTCAGTTTGGGCTGTGCTTCACTAGCCAGACTGAAGTCAAAAATGATCTCCTTCCCAAAATATGGGGAGGAAGAGGAAGGGGCTTAGAACAGTCCTTGCTACTGTTTTATTGAAAAGACTACTGCAGCAGGATTATTGGCTTCTTTTGACCTTTTGACTTTGGTTAACTGCATCTTTAAAAAATAACATTTGTTCCATGTATTTTTCCGCATGAACGAGGATCATTTTTTAACCTCTTAGTATTTGTTCAGCATAGATCCGTAGGGAGAAAATAAAAGTTCTAGAAAAGGCTGGTGGCATTACAAAGTCTATTTTTCTTTTTCTCTTTCTCTTTCTCTTTCTCTTTCTCTTTCTTTCTCTTTTTCTTTCTCTTTTTCTTTTTCTTTCTCTTTTTCTTTTTCTTTTTCTTTTTCTTTTTCTTTTTCTTTTTCTTTTTCTTTTTCTTTTTCTTTTTCTTTTTCTTTTTCTTTTTCTTTTTCTTTTTCTTTTTCTTTTTCTTTTTCTTTTTCTTTTTCTTTTTCTTTTTCTTTTTCTTTTTCTCTTCTGGAATTGTGTCACAAAGAAATATTACTCCCTGTCCATTTCTGTACACAAACACCAAGTTTATCAACACTCAGTCACAGTTATTTTTGGCCCTAGTTCAAAGACAGAGAATTATACTGTACTGCTTCAGTTGTGCAGGTCCTCAAAAGAAAAAAAAATCCTTTTATAATATCACACTATAATATTCCATGCATCTTGCTATTAATTTTAGCATTTACATACGTAGCCTTTTGCAGTCTAAAAGCTATAATTTTACAAAACCCAGAATATGGGCTGTACTGGTAGAAACACCTCCATTCTAGTCCTATTGATTCACTGAGACCTGACTTGGTGAATTATAAATGGCAATAAGTTTTCTAGATACTAAGTTAATTACAAAGCATATTCAGGACATAGTCTTAATGATGCTTTGTTCTAAAAGTAGTACCAACACAAGCCTCAGTTGTACTTATGGATTTCAAAGATGTCAGAAAGCACATATTTTCTGATTTCATTGCAGTTTTGATAGCATCAGAGACACCACGGTCTGTGAACAGTAACATAGTATTTAGAGCTTTCTCATCTGTAGCAAATGATATGCATGGCACTGATAACATTTACTGTTGTACCAATGTGCAATAAAAATCCATCACATATTTTAATGTGAAACAGATATAGTCTCAGTTGGTCCTGAGATTTCATGTCAATTTATCTACTTCTGTGTGAGAAGCAAATGCTAATTATTCCCAGATTGTACTTGTGAGATAAACTGCTATTTAACTGGAGGAAAGAGGGAAAGAGGTGAAGAAAGGATAATACTCCCACCTTTGCAAGTTTTCCATGCCAAAAAGTGTGTGTGGGGGGGGGGGGGGTGTGGAGTGTTTCAGATATAAAGCGAGGTAAAAGATACTATATACCATTGCACAGTAGCTACTGATGGACCAGCATTCTTCAAATCAAAGATTTGTCTGCCTGGTTTGAAGGAGACACTTTACAAAAGGTATTCAGCTTTTCTCTAGACAAAGCTGTTTGTAGTATCTTGAATTCATTAAACCACTTGTCATCTCCTTAATCTTGGTTACCTTTCCAAACAGAAAATAAATCACAGTTTTCCATTAATTAATTATAATCTACTAAGATTTAATAATGTTAATTAGTTGTTCAATATTGTGATCAATATGTTTCTTCCAGAAGTATTCCAAAGAACTGTATGTCCAGTCTTTGGATTAATAAATAAAGAAATAAATATATAGGTGGGAAAAAAAAAAAGAAAAAAAAAAAGAAGAGGGGGGAAATGTAGGCATTTGAGAAGCTATACTGATCGAAATGATTTTGATGATTCTTTTAAAGGTAACTTAATTTTTCTATGCTAGACTAAAAAACCTTAATACTTACCTTGCAGATGTGTATATTTAATGCTGTTTAGCTTTCCTACCAAAACACCAAGAATCAAGGGCTGCAACCTCAGTAATTACAAAGAACAGTGCAGCAATTTCTCTGTGATGATTAGTGCTAATGTATTAGTACACTGCTGTTTGAATACAGAAGTCATGACTCACAGTGAAGTTCTGCAGGATCTCTTTACTACCAATGCGTCTCTTTGGTAGAAATATATAGAAATAGAAGTTTACAGGAAATTTTTTGAGGTTATATCCATATCACACATTCTGGTGCTAGGTATTTCATATAGGTCACATAATAAAATATGAGTAACTTCTCTGGTTTTATTAATTAATCTGTTAATGTTTTGGTGCATATTCCCATTGCATTAGTTCATTACCCTAAAGTTGGATGCTTCCTTTTCCTAGCATAAAATACAACAGACACATTCCTCAGAAGAACATTGAAACATCAGCAAAATTCTTGTTTCTTTTACTTATAGACTAAGATAACCTGTAGTTATTAGATGCTTGGTGGCCTTTTCAAAAGCTTTCCTTAATATTTTATTTCTGATGTAACCATGTCTGGTAACGTGATTCATGTAGTGCAGGAAGTGCTTCGTGAGCACCAAAAGCTTCCACTTCAAATATGAACTTAAATCTCCATAAAAATCTCTAATAAACCCCTCATCTATTGATTGAGTCTTCAAGATCTTCAAAGTTGTCCATCCACCTTTAGTCTGGTAAAATTTTCATTAGTCTGGTAAAATTTTCATTGGTCTGTCAGAAACTTAGCATTTTTTTCCCTACATATTTAAAATCTAAAAGAATAAGGGTAAGGCTTTATCTTTAGAATCAAATCTTTTATCACTTTTTCTTTTTTTCTATTTTTTTTCTTCTTCTTTTTCTTTCTTTTGTCTTTTTTCTTTTTTTCTTCTTTTTCCTTTCTCCTGAGCGTATTTTCTCTTCTGCTCCTTCAGTGCCATTCACAGGGTTAAATTCCAAATACTACCTGGCCCTATTTTACCAGGTTGTGAAGTGGAACTAGAAATCCACTTCTGAACTGAGTATAGAAAACGTGAGTGTTAGCCAGTCCTGCCAGTAGAGGACTCTTTATAAATTACTTGGGAAATATTCAAGGAGAAAGTGTACCTCACCCAAAAGTACTCCAAAAATCTTCCGTCGTACCATGAAACCCCTGGATTACACCACAGGCTGATACAATTTAGAGGCTGCTTCAAGGTTTCAAGGTACAATGACTGATAAGTGCTTTCCTGTTTTGTTTTTGTTTTTCTTTTGTTCCTTTCTTGGGTTACATATAGCAACAAATCACTACAGAAACTGTGTATTTAACTGCTCTGGAAATTATCCAGATCACCAATCATTATGGTTCTGAAGTACCATCATATTTTTAACACCCAGAAATAGTTACTGCATATTTCTTCTGAAGCTATAGCACCAACTTTCATAAATGTTTTATTATAAAATTAATATATTAATCCATGATGGAATGAATGTCACTGCTCATCCTTAGGTAGTATCCTGTAGAAGAGGTTATAAAGTACAAGAACATCTAGACATGCTTAACTAATTACACTATAGGAACATACTGAAATATTACTACACTCAACACAGTTTGTCATCCTAGAACAATCTTTTACTATTAAAATACTGTTTTGTGAGCAGTGACTGGGATACTGCTCAAAGATACTATCTGTATCAATTTTTGCAACCATTTTAATACCAGTTAAATAACAGCAGGTTTGACTTCCAGTCTCATTGGTTTGACCTAATCAAGGAATACATTTTTACCATTTGACACATATACCCTTAGCTTAGCTATTGATGAATATACACTTAACAATACAATTTCAACTCGAAGGTGGCATTTCTCACTTCTACTTATTTCCCTACAGACAGAAAGCTTCTTATTAGCTGTGAGGAATGCAGCATTTATATGCAGTTATTTTTTAGAAAATTCAGAAGACAATCTTTTGTCCACTGAAATTATTAGGTATGCATGCTTAGAAAGTTTTTTTGGGGGAGGGTGGAAGAGGGCAGTGGAGAGGAGGGTAGTCTCATGTGCCTGGAAGCTTACTTTAGATAGAAGTAGTTCAAAGCATTTACATCAAAGTCCTTATATATATATATATATATATATATATATATATATGTATATATTTGCCATTAAAGACTGTGGAGGTGAGCTTGGCAGACACAAAGTGTTGCATTCAGAGCCAGAAGCAAATGTATATATCTCCAGGCTTGTTCTGTTCATGTTTTCATTAATTGCAAAGAATGTATTGCTTTAGGCTTTCTTTATACTATAGATAACAAAATCACTTCAACAGAAGTAAGAATCCTTTAAATCACCCACAGAATTACCTTACATACAGACAGTGAAGAATTTTGTGGTCCCCATTTTTCTATATAAAAAAAAAAAGTCATATTTCTCTTTGCCTTTTACAAGAAGAGCTATACCATCACCTACATGTAGTTCTCTTAGATGTTCAGCAATACTAATGGTAGCAATTCTCCAAATTGTTCTGAAATGAATGAAAAAGTTGTGGGAAAAGGGAGAGAAAAAATGAGTGGGGGATCAAGTGATAAAATAAAATATATTTTAGTGGTTCCATGGCTCAGGACTATGGTGAATTTGTGGATAACTATAAAATTTTTATTCTTGAACCTGATGTACTTGCAGTGACCCATGTTGCCCCCATTAACAGTAGCAGACTGTCAGTTTCTCTGTTGGCTCCTTGACTGTGTGTGAGAAAGGACAGCAGAAAGGAAGGCATTTTTGTTTATAGAGCTTGGAAGTAAGGAAGTAAGACAGAAAAGCAGTGAAAAATAAAGTGTATGTAAGCAGTTAGTAGAACTTTTAGGATAAAAAATAATTTTCATTCCCTTCAGGAGGAAAGGAACATCATGTTTTTAAGACAGCTTTATGCTACAAACATATGCTTCTTATTCAACATTCCCATTCTTATTCACCAGCTAGAAAATATCCTAACCATACAAAACTGCTCTTCTCTTATGTAGGTGACGGTTGAAGACCCATAAGCAAGGAAAAAGGAAATACTTGCCAAGATCATCTTGAGCAGAACCACCTTTGTGTTTGGGTTCCCAGATGGTTTTGGTTTCAGTGCTGGGGAGTCATGCAGGCTAAAACTGACTTTTCAGGAGAAACTGTTAAAATACCCTAACAGAGCTGGGGAAGCTCCTTATTCAACATGTCAATATAGTTGATGTGTAATACTTGTGCGGGTAGCAGGCGCTCCAGCTGGTATGGGATCAGTATGCAGTCACCCTGAAATGCCTGGAAAACTTACATGGCAATTAATACCAATGTTAAAGCTGTAATTTGCAAGTGAAGCCTAAGGTATTTGTAGCACATTCATTGTTGCAGAAATTTTGCTCACTGGGTTTTCACAAAGATTGGTGTATGTGTGTAAAGTGGAACGAATTAGTCAATTTAACCATCTAAATTAATTATACTCCTGCAAAGCGTAGACACTCAGCTAGATACTTGCACCTCAACTGGATTGGAAAGATCAGAGAGGAGCCAAATTCTTTGGTCTTTCCATAAGCATTACATTATCACTGGGGTTTCTCAAATTCCAAGGCCCTGTTTGCCCATACTAAAGATTGCTCTGTTTCACACATACAAGTAAAGAACTCTTGAAGGATGAAAGCTCTGCCTGTGCCTGGGGCAAAAAGGAAAATTTTCTCTTTTGTGATGAGTAAAAACCCAGGCCACATAGCACTGAGGTCTCAGTATTACCATCTACCACAGAAAGTTACAACAGGATAGAAGCAAAAACTCAGCAGGATAATGTAAACACATGCTTGGGAATTGAGGGTTGCATTTAAGGAATGAAGTTAATGTTTTGAGTAAATGATTTCTTTTATTATTTTTTTTTCCTGGAAATTCTTGGGAGGTCTAACTGTAGTCTGGGAGACTTTTGGTTTCTCAGGACTGCAAAGTTTCTCAGTGCTCCCTCACACACACAAAAGCCAGTGCTATGCACTATATAGTTGTGCTAAGAAGGGAAGCTGTCTGTAGGAACTGCTCAACATTTTCTCTATATTCCAGTTAAGCCAATGCTGAAATGACATTGAGTTCCTGACACCTGCCTTTTTAGTAGGTGACTGGATGGAAAAAATACAGACCCTGTCTGCCCAAAAGACTGCAGTAGCAACACAGGGATTGTGACTGTCCAAGTTGTGCATTTGCTTCATCCATGCATCTATGAATATTAATGGAGTAATTTGATTACTTTTAGAAGGAGGGTTGGTTTCCTGGTCAGTAGAAGAGTTTTTCTACAGTAGAAATTCAATTATCTACCTTTCTGATTTGTGTTTCTGGTTCATGTTTCTTTCTTTCCCCTTCTGCCTTTCTTACTATTACCTAGCTCTTTACTGCATTCTTTTTCCATATCCTATTTACCCATTGCTATTTGAATGCCCCACCTCAGTCCTGCTTTTGGTTCTGTTCTGCTCCCATCTTTCACCATCTTTTGTTTGATACAAATAAGATGTGATTGTAGTTACACACCTTCTGTTCTGATTTCATGATAGCATCAAAATACTACTTTCCCAGCAATGTGAGACTTACAACAGTAAGAGCTTTTTGTTGGATTTTTTTTTTTTTTGCACATCTTTTTGAATATTTGGCATTAAGTGAAAAGCAGGCTTTTCCTTTCACGTTACTGCTGTTTTGAACAAGCAAGGTTTCAATTTCTTGGAAGATAAGAGAACAAAAAAAATCTATTCTTTGGACACATCTTTGCTATTTTGCTATAAAATAACAGTATTGACTCATCTCTCCTGCCATTAGACCATCTATCTCCAGGCCAGGGCAATAAAGATGCTTAATTTGTCTATCACTGAACTTTGACATTTATTTTTAAATTGTATTTAATATGCATTATGTGTGGGAGAAAACTCTTGCATAAAGCATGTACATCATACCTATCTCCCTTCATTTCAGATAGTCTAAAATGCCTATTCCTGCTCATTTTACCTTTACCTCACTTTTCAGTAAGTTGTTTCAGTCACTTTCACTAGTTAATTCCTAACCGTCAGAAGTTAATAGTTTTTTTCCTTTTAATTTTTCTTTTTGCTCAGCATTACAATGACTTATACCTTGAACACACACCCTCACCATCCCCTTCAAAGTGTTTGCATAGTTAACAGTGCCATCTCTCTATTTATTACCTTTTTGCAACTGTTATCATGTGTTTGCTGTTACCATCTGCTTGCTGCATATTGACATCTCTTAAAATCCGTTTGTGTTCACGTGGCTTGTAGACAGAGAGCTCTTTTTGTTGGTTTGTTCATAAGCTAATTTGCTCTCAAAGAAAAAGGAAAAAAATACCTGAAGTGATTGATTCCTCTCAGTCTCCATTTTGCAGGGTGAGAAATGTAAATTAGTCTTGTGTGTGTAGAAATGTAGAATCAAGTATGCTGTTGATGCTAAACAACTTTTTCATGTATATTTATTAACTGACACAGAGACATATGCTTAGGAGAAACAGCCATAATAGGCTTTCACAGTTTCTTACTTTTTCTTTGAATTAGGCTTTCATATTATCAGCTGCAGAAACCGGGTTGGAAGTTCATCTTTTGTAACTTTGTAATAAATGTATAGTGCTAAGATTACACAGAATGATCTTTCTAATTGAATATCCCCCAAATCAATTAAGTAAATGAAGTAAAATAAATAAATAAATAAAAAGGCCAAATAAAGCATTATAATCACAGCAGATTTTAGTTGTGATTATGTACATAGAATTCTGAATTAACACTGCCTAAAATCTCAATCTGATTTCATACAATTGCCTTTGAATTTATGCTGGTAAAAACCAGGCCAGAAATTCATTAATTCTCTTTGGAAAGAGACTATTATTATAATATCTATGCAATTATTAATTTGTTACTAATTTCATAAATAGAAATTAATTATACTGTGTATTTGGTACAAGTATCCTTTGTCTTAGAATACCTTGTATCTTCAATATTGAGAGTATTTTCCCTGGTATTATTGGCATCCTGTAATGCTAGATGTACAGAACTGCTATACAAAAAATCTGAGCTTGATACCGTAACTATTTCACAATATGTCTAATATAAATAAATTAAAATCTTCAAGCTCAATATTTTTGTTTGCTTTTTGTTTTGTTTTGTTTTTCCTCAAATTTTCCTCTAGTGAAAAGTTTAACATATTCTTTTTTAAAGATGAAAATTCAGATGTTATCTCTTTAGGTCCCACCCAGGGTACAGTCAGTTTATACCAAAAACTAACAATGTGGAAATAATCCAGACTTCTGCAAAAATATACAGAAGAAAGTAATACTTTTTCAGAATGTATATATTAACTATAAGGAAAAATGGGGAAATTCTGAGTTATTTTTTTCTAATTGTCTGTCAGCAACTTTCACGCCTTTTTTTTTTTTTTTTTTTTTTTTTTTTTGACCTAGTAAGTTGTCTGTATGCTCTAATGAAACTGAGCTACTCTGGGACACTGAAAGAAGTGAAATGAAAGAACATGAGGTAGGCAAAGGTTCTTGTTTAATGAACCTTTATTAACCTCCTACGTATTTCTTCTCATTATGTTGATTTCAATCTTAGAAAGGACTTAAAAAATGTATTCAGAGAAATTGCCTGCTGTGGAAAAGTTTGGTTTGTGAGGAATGTGGTGGTATGCCAGTTCTTTCAGCATGGAAAGAGAAAAACAGAAGAAAATTTAAGAATGCTTACCAATTAAGGCAATGTAATTCAGCAAGCCTGAGCCAACCGTGGAACAACCCTGCTATGAATACAATGATATAATTGCTGCATAACTCTGCAATCCTAGTAAAGATTTGTCAGTTCCTATAAGAAGACAACCTTACAATAAAATTAACTGGTATCTGAAGACCTTCAGCAAGGAGACTAACACGTGGGAGAGAAAGAAATGCCTCCCTCTTTATGGTTTGATGAGATAACATAAACAAGTAGAGTCTAAATAAAAATTATTAAAGTCACTGTAGAGCAGGGAGATAAGCCTTGCAAAAATACAGGTTAATTGGTAGCACCTTAAAGTCAAAATATCTGTGTTGACTTATACTAGTTGAGAACCTAGCCTTTTATCTTTGAAGTCGAACTCAAGGAGCCTTGAACCATAATAACACCGAAGTAATATTACTTCCCTCAAGACAGTTTCTCAGAGTAAGGACATAGCTAGATGGAGAGAATTTATTGATTGCATCTTTGATGCTACTGACCAAAACGAGACTATCCTATGCTTTCTCAGATTGCAAGCTCTACTGTAAGCATTTTGACTGTGGTGTTCCTGCCTAGTGGAATGAAAGAAAAACTTATTAAAATGCTCTTGACCTGGAGGGATAACTGTCATGAAAGACATTGTCCCCCTTAAATGTCATAACATTTCTCTTCCCTTTCTTATTTCTAACAGAGTACAAACTCTTTCCTGACCAGATCTTGGTGGGAAAATATGCCTTTTTCTACTTTTAGTAGTCAGTCTAGCTATACTTTTAGATGTCCAGTCCAGGAATATTGGCATTCCTCTTTGTTTGTACAGAAGCACCTCAGGTTGTGGAAATCTTTGAAATAAAAAACAGTGTTATATTAATAGCACTATTGTAAGTGAAAATGAATATTGAGTGTCATTAAAAGAATGAGGTAGTCTGCACAGATTCTGAGGTGCTTTCTCTAGAAGCTGTGAGATTTCTTAGTCTCTATCACAAATGTTGGACCTCCACATGGAGCAGCAAAAGTGACAAAGTTGAAAATATTTATGATATTATGTGAACATTAATTCACAATTCAGATCAAAATTTTGTAGAGTAGCCATGTCTATTAAAAATCTGAATAAGCAATGCCCCCACATTTTTACTTTCTTACGTCAAACACGATTATGCCACCTAAAAAGCAGGCAGTCCAATATAATCAAACGTCATGTTCTCTCTGCATTTATTTTCTAGCTGTTGCCTGTTCAGAGGAAGCAGGCTAGGATTGTATATTTATTGCATAGACTTGCAACTTTGTCAGCACTTCATCTTTCTCTTCCTGAAGGCAAGTATCTAGATAGTAGCATTTGTAGGAGGACACTAGTTGCACTGTATCCATAATAAAAATATTGGTGAAGGGAAATTGGAAGGGGAGGCAGCAGGCAGTAGAAAAGATGAGAATTGAATAATTCACCTTGTATTATAGACAGCTTGTAACTTGTCCTAGCAGCTGACTTTTTTTTTTTTTTTTTTTTATGTTCAACAAAGAAATTCTAGAGTACTGATTTTTCTTTTGGAATTCTCTGCCTTTATTTTCTACCAAAGAAACACCTAGTATTTATCTATGCATTATAAGATGTTAATTATAGAAAAAGTTTCTACCCAGAAGAATCTATTACTTAAATAGATAACCAAGAAATTACTGTTATCTATACTTCACTGGTACAAAAATCAGGAAAAAGCAGATTCCAGTGATTTACCAAATGCTGTACAGCAAGCTTTTTCACTTAGATTTCAGCCCAGATTCTTCTGTCTCCTGGTCCTGAGAAGAGATTAGCATTCCCTTCTGACAGGGAATTTCTATTTCAATCTCTGCAGTAAGAATGCACTGGACTATGTCAGTACTCAAGCTCCTTTGATTATATCCACTTATGTGTGTATGCCCTAAAAGATAATGCAATGTACAGCCACTTGATCATTCCTTTCCACACACACTAAACAGCATTAAAGCAAATGTCATATGTAGAGCTGACAGAAATGGATTGTACAAAAGTGATGAAGCATGGAGAATTATTTAGTAATGGAGGAAATTTCAAGTCAATACTGACCTTTTCCCAAGTGGTAATATTTCTAGATGATGAAGTATTGCAGACATACACAGTGCAATATACCCCTCAGAATCTTTGACTTTCTATGTGTTTTTTGTCTATTTAGCCAATATTTATTCTTCCCTACTGCATATATCTGTATATAGATATATAGATATATATATATATGTATATAAAGATATAAAAATGAAAGCAGTCTAACTTTTTTTTTCAAAGCTTTGTTTATTTTTTTGGTAAATTCAAGACATTTTTGATCTTGAGCATTGAGTGGTGTCTACCCAGACTTCAGTAAGGCCTTTGACACTGCCTCCCATAAATTCTTCATAGACAAATTATAGATGCATGGATGAGCATAAAGTGAGGTGGACTGCAAAATGGCTGAATGGCTGGGATCAGAGGGTGGTAATCAGTGGAACAAAATATGTTTGTAGGCCAGTAACTGGTGGTGTACCTCAGGGGTCAGTCCAACCATGTTCAACATCTTCATTAATAATCTGGATGATGGAGTAGTTTGCTGATGACATAAAACAAGGAAGCATGGCTGATAGGCAAGAGGGTTGTGCTGTCATCCAGGAGAATCTGGCTAAACTGGAAAAAAATGGGCTGGCAGGAACCTCATGAAGTTCAAGAAAGGGAAATGTAAAGTACCTGGAGTACTGGGTCCAGTTCTGGGCTCCCCAGTAGAAGAGAGATATGGAGCTACTGGAGTGAGTCCAACAAAGGTACACTAAGATGATGAAAGGACTGGAATACCTCTGCTATAAGAAAAGGCTTAGAGAGCTGGGGCTGTTCAGCCTGGAGAAGAGGAGACTCAGGGGGATCTCATCAATGTCTATAAATACCTGAAGGGAGGGTGCAGAGAGGACGGAGAAAAGGTCCTCGTCAGTTGGGCCTGTGACAGGACAATAGGCAACGGGCACTAACTGGAACACGAGATGTTCCTTCTGAACATCAGAAAACACTTCTGTACTTTATAGGTAACCAAGTGCTGGCACAGAGAGCTTGTGAAGTCTCCCTCCTTGGAGGTATTCAGAAACTGTCTGGACATGATCTTGTGCAATGTGCTCTAGGTGACCTTGCCAGAGCAGAGGGATTGGACTAGATGAGCTCCAGAGGTCTCTTCCAACCTCAACCATTCTGTGATTCAGTGATTCTAATTACCCTAGCTGTGTATCATATATACTGCACTTATGCCTAGTAAGTTAAAATCAAATGATAACTTTGCAGTAGTAGTTTCTTAAAGAAATTGCCTAATCTCACAAAGTATTGCATTAGCTAAATAATTCTATGATTATTGCAGATGTCATGAAATATCTAAATCTCTACTGAAAATTACTTCTCCAAGAAGAATCCATTATTTTTTAGGCTATGAAAACATAGAAAGATGTGAAATTTGACTTTCCTTCTGCAGAAATTTTCCTAATATGTTTTGTTTTTTTTTTACATAAAATTTTCTTTTTCCTTTAATATTTTAAAGACACTTAAAGTGTCACAAAACAGTTACTAGGACATTTTTTTTTGGTGGTTGTTTTTTTTTTCAAATAAAAGTAAAACAAGATCACAGCTCTTTGTGAACTTTAAACAGTTAAAAGGAAAATTCAGCAAAGTAACTTCTTAATTTTCAAAGTGTGTACCAGATAAGTAAAAGCCTCCAAATTTGATAAACCTCTGAAAAACTCAGTCTAGGAACAATTATTCTTTTCAGGCATTATGCATGATGGTACTACTGGGTATTGTAGCTAAGAGGGCTACAATACTGTAGCTAAGAGGACTACTGGGTATTGTAGCTAAGAGCCATCTGCATCCCTGTTCCTGCACAGTAATTCTCAATCACTTCTTCATCTGGAAGGACAGAAGTATCTTTGGAGTCTCAGTCTGCTGACACTATAACCAGTAGCAATATGTACACTTTGGCTCAGAGTACTTAATTGCACTGCTTGGGGATTTTCTCGCTGTTCGCTTGGGTTGTGCTGCACCTACCCAAACTGAACATGCTTTCATGAAGACAGGGCTTTCTCCATCAGGAATGAGTACGGACCTGGCCCTCAGATATTCAAAACAGACTGAGCACTTTGCCTGAAGACAAAATGAATTGTTCTTAGGACAGATGTTTATTTCAGTGGCTCTTAAATGTTGGAAACCATATAAACTGTCTTCAGGCAAGGGTTTCCATTACTTTATTGTCCTCACTATTACAGAACAGTTTCCAAATATTAAAATTTGAGTTCATTAGTTATTCATCGTCCTGCTTCTCAATGCAACCCATTTCTAAATAGATGAAAGTAAATAACACTTCTTTACTCTTTCTTTTCTGTAGAATACCATACTCCAGATGTACTTCATTCATATCATAGATCACATTTTCTGAACACTGATCACCCTCCTTGCTCTTTAATTTTTCCACAGCCTTTCTTAAAGTAAGGTTCATTCTCAGAATAGTACTCCCACAGAAACATTACTAGTGCCAAGTAGAAGGAAAAATGGTTTTAATGTTGAATGTATGTTGAATGTCACATTCTTGTCTAAATAATTTAGTATAGTTTGCCTTCTTTTCTTTTGCAGCAATACAGTATCGTTGGCTCATGGAAAACCCATGAATTTAATTCTATTAGATGACTGCTTAGCTAACTGTTCCCCAACCTGTACTGTCCAGCAGATTGTTCTTGCTCTAGCAACATACTTTTTATTTATCCCTATTATAGTTATCCTTTTATAGTAAACCGTACCATTAATTTGAGATTATTTCAAATTCTAATCCTTGAAATGTACTTTCCCTATCAAGTCTGCACATTTGAGAAGAACACTCATTCTTACCAGGTGTATTTCATCATCCAAAATGTCAATGATAACAGTACATAATCCTGGTCAGAGCAAGGTGAAGTACATTAGTAGATTCATTTTTCAATATCAACATGCACCATTAGTAATTACTCTTTAAATATGTTTTTTCAACAAAGTTTGCATATTCTCTTTAATATTTTCATCTGAATAATAAATATTTTTAAATTTAATCCTAAGAGTAGGACACAAAGTCAAAAGCCCTGCTAAATTCAAGATGTGGAAAAATGCTCTTTCTTTCTATCTTAAAGGTTTGTTAGTATGTTATATGAAGAAATAACACTACTTTTACACAGTTTTGTCTTTGCTAATTCATGGTGGCCATTGCTTAGTTCTCTGTGTTATCTTCTAAGTTCTTACAGGTTGGACCTTGATATTTTTTTCCATCCTTTGCTAGGTTTCTTTCCTTTATAATTTTGCTCAACTTATTTTGTTCCCACATCCATTGTTACTGACCTGCACACAGACAGTATGCTTCCTGTTGTATATTAGCAATGAAGGTCCTTCAAGTTAGTCAAGTTGCAAGCACATTTGGTATTGTTTCTTCTGTATCTTCTTTGGTGATATATCTTCTGTATAGGCATGTAAGTCTGTTTTTCAAAGTTCTCTTTATGAAAATAAAATAAAATAAAATAAAATAATAATAATTTAAAAAAAAAAAAAAGGGCAGACCTTTTTAATACAGTTACCTGGACCTCAGCACCATGTAAGTGCCTCAGCTGACTAACGAGTAGCCAGCACAGATACAGATGTCCTCTCTGTAAGTCTATCCTTAGTCCCTTAGTCGGGTGAGTTCTTGCCTAATTATTCTGCATTCTTTCTTCAGATTGTGTTTAAGAAGCAATTAGTGACTACTACCAAGTAGTAATTAAGTAATAAAGTAATTACCACCAAGTCCTGTGATTAGATTATTCTTATGTTCATCTCCATCACCCTGACCATGACAGTGTTCATATTCTTTTTCCTTTAATTCTGAGCAGTATGAAGAGGGATGTGAAAACTTACAGAAAATGTATGCTTTTTCATAATTTGGATCTCAAGTAGATATAAACACTCTTCACATTTAAGAATAATTTCTTGCCTTTTTCATTAGTCTCCTACTTGACTTCTCTGAGCAAGCCATATTCTTCAATATTTATGTTGTGACATACGAATCGTCCAACAAGTTTTTAATTAAGCAAATGTCAGTTGAAGCAAAATGTTAGCCATGTAATATAACCTTCAGTTCCTCCTACTTACTTCCTACATAATACAAGATGTTTGGTGAACCAACACACCATTCTCCTTTTTGTCTCTCCTCTGACCTTATGGTAAATACCTCTATTCTTGCTAATATTTAGACTTATGTTAAGGTCAGAATAGTTCATACTGCTCTAACGTGTTTTTGTGAAACTGTCTCAGTAAATCAGTAAATTAGTGAGAAAGAGAAATGCGGTTACTCTTTGTGCCATGGGGTTTATAGAACATTATCCCATGGTCAAGGCAGCTGACTTTCTGCTGGCAGCACCATCTGCTTGCTCACATATTTATCTCCATGTCACATCTGTCCCTGAGCCTTGACCTTTGATCAGCAGAACTGACAAAAAAAGCCACCTGAGCTCCTGACCCCTTCACCCCCCAATCACAAAGCCTTACAGTACCTTTTAAGCTGTGTAAACTCGTTCCCAGTAGTATTATTAACACCCACATGGAACATGAGCATGGAGTAGTATTCAGTGGGTTGGAAGACCCTTGGCAACATTTCACTAACACACAGCATTTGGGTTCTTTGGAGGCAGCATACCTCCCAGAATGTCAAAACTTGTCTGCAGATGGGTCTCACTGTCACTCTCATCACTACTGTCATTGACAAATCATAATCTTCTCACAAAAGTGGTGTTACTTGTTGTTTTTCATGCAACCCAATCCTTTAAATTTTTAACTTCATGGAATTTGAAATACTTCTCTTCCAACCCCTCTCTGCTACATTACTGTCACTGGTGTAAAATAATAATTTTTCTATTTACAGAGAAAAGCTCAAAAGCATAAGTAACTGCTTTTTTACTTCATAACTGGTAAGAAACCAGAGTACAAATTAAAATAAAACAAGACAAAACAAAACCACATATTTCTTCTTTTTAGAGAGGCCTATGATTTTTAAAGTATGTATAAGGTTGGTAATTCAAGGGATCATTTTGCCAACCACAATTAAAAATACAGTACAATAAAAGAATACAAACTCATCCATCCTTAGGGGTAAGTAGTTAAAGAGAAGATGAATGTCTTTAGTAATACACTTTTGTCTTAGCTAAACCTCTGACTACATTCTTGCAATACTTCCTGAAATATATTTTCATAAACAGTGCATTTTTACAGTGTAAAGGATATACACAAAGAGCAGAGAACTATCCTATAGACAAAGTCATACTTTTGAAACATTTCAAGGAACACCTAATCAAATCACTCTTTTTGTGACATAATGATTAGCTGCTGTGAGCTGCCTTTCCCTTTCTTTGTATTTATATCTAGAATGTTGGTGGAGGAGAATAAAATTTTAGGGAAAATATCTGAAATGAAACCAAAACTATAAATATCTTATGGTGCAAATAGTGACCCATTCTGTAATAATAATAATAATGATAATAATTGCTCATCTTAATAAACTTTTGTTATTATTGCTGTTGTCAGTTTTAGATCCTTGGTGGGAAAAATTGCCTCATTTTGAAGAAAACTACGTAAGACAATCAACCGCATCTTACCTCTATGAAAGATTTCTCATAGCTCACTTATTGAATCATTTAGGAGAAAAGAACAAGATACTAAATATTGGAAAAAGAAAAGCTGTGAAGGACAAAGCATCTCATAATATACACAATTATTGTGAGGATGATATTGTGAGATGATATTGTTAGATCATCTCTATAAAAAGTAATGGTGATGTTATTCTTTGAAGCAATCTAGCAAAAGATAGATTCCAACCCAAAAGGCATATTATGCCCAAACAGAAGTCTTTTGTGTAGTTAGTGATCAAGAAAAGGTAAAAACATTGTAAATTTTACAGAGAACAAGGAGTACAAATTTGAGACCAAAGAATACACTAAAGCGTGTTTAGTAATTGGAATTTAAAAAAACATGTTGTAGCTAGTAGTTGAATTTCCTGTTAAATTAGTGATGCAGAAGCATGACTGTTCAACACAGGGAAAATTCAGGATACTCAGTGAAAAAGTATGGTGGCAGTGATCAAGAAAAAGCAAAGGGAAAATCCCTAGGAAAAAGAAAAAAAAAAAGGAAATGCATAAAAATGCTTTTTAGAGGAACGGATTTCCCATGGCAGAATTATGGCTATTAGGGATAAGGCAGAATAAAGCAGAGAGGAGAGCAGCTCAGACAACAGAATTATAACTAGGATGTACAAATGAAAAGCCAGAAGGATTGTCTGTCAAGAAGAAAGAATCAGAGAGATTATCTAATCAAGGGTAAGTGATTCATGTACCCTAGGATTTCTTTTCAAAGTCAACAATGATGAGTAGGTTGGGCTTGTTAATCTCAAATCTGGCAGGGCTACCATTAAATTTAAAATGGATTTAAGGGCAGAGGTGGCAGTGATTTGTAAAGAGAGTTTGCAAGAGATGATCCTTGGAACCAGATGGAGTGGCTGGGGATAGTACTCAATAGCCCCAGGGACATAAAAGTTGCCTTGTTTAGTACAAAGTCTACCTTAGCCACAAAGGAAAGGCATGTGCATTTGACAAACTTGGCATTAATGGGATTCCAAACACTAAAATGCCGAACTAAATTACGGTCATTCAGAAAGGAGATTAAAAACAAGTGGAAAAAGCTTGGCCTAAATTTGGCAATAATGGTTAAAAATCAGTGCACAATTTACTGAAATGAGACCTTACTTCACGCATTTTGCATTGGTGCTCATATAGAAGAAAGACTAAATATCATGAGAAAAAAAAAAAGAGAGAGAGAGAGAGAGAACGAGCAGCCATTATTAAACTTACAAACTTACCCTTACAGTGTAGTGTGTTCTTACAGTGCTCATGCTGTAATACTTACGTAAGCCGTAAGTACATTTTAAACTACATTAATGTATTAAGGGCAATACTATGGTAATAACCAAATGCAGTTTTCCAAGATGCCCAGCCTCACTGGAATGCTGCAACTAATGGCTTCCCAATATTGCACAGCCTTTTTATTTATTTATTTATTTATTCCCTTGACACATTAGAAACATATTTTGTGAATTGATGCTATAGGATTTGCAGAAATATTCTCTCCAACAGTCTCTGACTGATTTAGTCATTTCTTCATTGTTTCTATTTATTTTTTTTATTATTTCTAAGGATGGCTAATTGATATGTGAGAGAGAAATAAGGACTTTTGTATCATATTTATTAATATTTTTTACTTTTTACAGAATCACAGAACCACAGAATTACCTCATTAAAATATTCCTTGTCTCCTTCTAAGTAGTTATTTTTGATGTTTTTCTTCCAATCATGGCCTTATATACATATTTTTTTTGCCAAGTTCATGGATCTGATCATTTAAGGGAAAGCTAAGTATTACCTTACCACGGGAAATTTTACTAGGAGAATGATAGCAGCCTGCCAGAGGCCAGAAGAAGATTTCTTTGTTATCTTTATGTTGCACTGTCTCCAAGGCAAGGACATAGTGATTGAATTTACTGGCAGACCCAGTACCTGACTGTACCTGGACCCACAGAGCAGCCAAGATGTAGAGCACAGAGATATGCAGGGAGACCAGTGTTCACATTTGGCCTCCTTTTATTTCTGGCACCAAACCTCTGGTGGTCTACACTTGCCAATCTTTATTCTCTCCTGCACAAGTCTTTAAGAAATTCCATAAGTTTTATTTTCTTATCTGTGGCTGTGGGTTCATTTAAAGGGTGACCATTTTTCTTGGTTCTGAGTCATCATGAAGTAACCATTTAAGGAGGAAGAAACACATTTTATTTAATCTATAAGTATTTCAATACTTTCACATTTAAGATGATAGTAACATATGCTTCACCATGTCTGGAAATGGCTTTCTTTCAGTTGAAGTGCAGCAAGTCATGTATTTAGACTTGTCTTTAGAATACAAGGGCAACCTACTGATTTCAGAAGTCTAAGCTTCAGAGTATTTCAAAGTCACTGTTGCTAAAGCCTTATTATAGGGTTACTAAAAGCCAGAGCACCACCTTTTTGTTGTTGTTGTTGTTGTTTTGTTTTGTTTTGTTTTTTGTCTGAAGCTAACTGGTTCAACAGGCAAAACTGGAAAATGATTGTGCAGAAATATTTTGCCCACATCAGTTTCCATACAGTTATAACAGGAATTAGCATAAAGTCTTCAGGTCTCTTCATTGCCTGTCTTCTTTTGTACAAAAATTGCCTCTTATTTTTAATTTTTGACATCTACAGCAGGACTTTTAGTGATATAACAAAGCTTTTGCTTGACACCTAATGTCTTGCCAGAAGGAATGAGGATATAAGGCTCCAGATTTCCACTGTGATGTGCAATAAGCCTCCATGTGGGCTCAAGTTCTGCCCTTAGGAAGAATGCTCTCACCGTTTGACCAACACTCTGCTGCAGCTCCTGTTTTTGGTAGCTCAGAACCTCATTACAGTAGATGCCCTCATAATGCATGCAAGTATAGCCCGCTTATTTGCAGTCACTGCTGAAAAAACACGCAGTGATACTGCTTGAGGTACTCACCTCTAGCCAGTTGAAAAGCTACAGCCTCTCTTCATGTAGTGACAGGATTTGCCCTTTCCAGCTTGTAGGGCCTTCATTTATTCAGTTCTTTTGATCTGACAGTCCCTCTCCTTTCAGCAACAGTGTCTGACAGTGATGAAACTCACACAGCTATCCCTAGATGATATATGGGTGACCATCTGAGATGAAGTAGACTACAAACCTGCAGGGAAAGGACCATGTAAGGACCACCTACAGGGCAAGACTTACTTAGGGAATGTCAGTGTGAATTTCCCCAAGTATATGGTAACCCAATGGAAAAAAGAAGGAGAAGGAACAGTAGTGCATATGTTCACCCCAGTGGCTGAAGAGTGAAGATTAGTGGAACACAGGGGTGTCCTCCAACCCAAGCCCAAACACCATGTCTCAAAGCTTTGTTTGGACACTTCTTCACTGGGAGCAGCCCTGGTGAGAAGGACCTGGGGATGATGGTTTATGAGAAACTCATCATGAACTGGCAATGTGCACTTGCAGCCCACAAAGCCAAGTGTATCCTAGGCTGCATCAAAAGAAGCATGGTCAGCAGGTCAAGGGAGGTGATTTTCCCCCTCTGCTCTGCTCTTGTGACACCCTAGAGGGAGTACTGCTTTCAGCTCTGGGGCTCCCAGCAGAGGAAGGACATGGACCTGTTAGAGTGATTCTAGAGGAGGGCCATGAGGATGATCAGAGGGCTGGAGCATCTCTCCTATGAAGACAGGCTGAGGTGGCTGGGGTTGTTCAGCCTGGAGAAGGGAAGGCTCCAAGGAGACATTATAGCAACCTTCCAATACCTAAAGGGGGGCCTACAGGAAAGCTGGGGAGGGACTCTTTGTCAGGGAACATAGTGATAGGACAAAGGGTAATGACTTTAAAGTAATAGAGGGAAGATTTAGATTAGATATAAAGACAAAATTCTTTACTCCAAGGCGAGGCACTGGGACAGGTTTCCCAGAGAAGCTGTGAATGCCCCATCCCTGGAAGTGTTCAAAGCCAGGCTGGATGGGGCTTTGAACAACCTGATTTAGTGGAAGGTGTCCCTGTCCATGGCAGGGGGGTTGGAACTGGATGGTCTTTGAGGTCCCTTCCAACCCAATCCATTCCATGATTCCATGATCCTCTTCATCTTGGAGGAGCTGAGCTCATTGTGAAATAGGTACCAGAAGTAGACACTAAACCTTGTCAGAGCAGCAGGCAGTGTTGGTCCCAGATAGTATCCCAGCTATAGTGATGCTTCTCATTGAGGTCCCAGTTTCTATTCTGCATCAGTAGATGTCTGGGCTAATAAAGCAAAGCAAGGTGTTTCTACAAGTCTTCCACAAGCCAAAGTTCAATGGAAGTAAGTCTATGTGGATTGCAGCATGAGGCCCTTTCTACCAGATTTCTTTGCAGCTAGTCCACCCTCACCTGTTCCCATCAGAAAGGTAGAATACTGGAGGTATGAGGTGTTCCTCTCTCCCCTTGCTACAGACATAGGAGCTCAGGACCTTTTGCTTCAACAGCAGGGGTATCTCCCCCTGACTAGCAGGCTCACCCTGACTCATTTGCTCCTTCTTTTGTCCAGACTGTGCTTGTGAAGTCATTTACACACCCTCTCTTCCAGCTCAGGGACCCAAGGACCCCAGGTCCACCCAGGATCAATGAGCACTTAAGTGCTGAATCCTTTCTTTCCCGCTCACCATACACTTATGTGATGGGATGAGATGCCTTTCAAATGCATTTCCATTGAAGGCACACTTTTATTTTCCCCAGGCTGCTGTGCCCTCTACCTCTGCCATCCCCAGGCACAGGGATTTGAGTATCTGCAGCACCAGCACAACTGGTCAGGTAACAGCTGTGCTTTGCAACAGCCACAGCACCTGGCCAGCTCAGCTCTCCCAGAGCACTTGGTGGTCTCCCCAGAAGCTCGTACCCTGCTCGAGGTGAAACGTTATCTGAGCAGGGAAGATTCAAGGCAACAACCCATGGCATACAAAAGAAGCAACACAAATGGGCCGCAACTATTGTCAATAACTATTTGTTTAATATTAGTAAGGTAAATTACCACTTGAAGTCCTAACTCATTCAATTTTATGAGCTGAGCAACCAGTACAAACTCTCTTGAAATTTGGCTACTGAACTTCCTGTTTCTCATGGCTTGTGAGGTAAATAATGTCTGACAACATAAAGATACATTGAGAAGCTGGTTTCATTTTCTGCAATCTTTCAATTTCCCAGAGGCAGTGTAAGAAGGGTTTCCTCCCAAATCTACTGAGAATAAAAGAAGCTATATTCCCTCAAAGGAATGTTTTGCAATTTTTTGGTAATTTGACACATAATCAAAATTGTTTATGCCATGTGGTTTTCCACATGCAATTTCCATGAAAGTTAAGATGTCACTATTTGCCTTATTGTTGTTTCAAAAGTAATTAGTAAGAGAGGATGTATAATCTCTATCTTTGATGATAACCAAGACATGAAAGGGCAAAGCCCTAAGCAACCTGTCATCTATGAATGATAACATGTAATAAATTATACCAGAGATTTTGAGATTAGCTGAGATAAGAGAACAAGTTCCCTAGATGAAGTCTGATGACAGCTACCAAACACACTGGTTATATTATTCATGGCTTCCCAATAAATATATATATGTTTTTTTTTAAATCAGGAAGATTTTTTCAGTCAAAGGTTGAATTTCAGGAAGTGAGAGAACCCCAAACTGAAGCGTTCACCCAATTGAATCATATTGTTCTATGCAAGTGTGTTGATGAGTGATTCTGAGCATGATATTAGGTAAATAATACTTTTTCAATTACATTTACATAAATAAAAGGATTTGTTTCTTGTTGTTAGTTCCACTTACTTTATGACGTTACTTAAAAAATTTACAAAATCGCATAAAAAGAACTTGCAGGATCACCTTATGATTTTGTTAAGGTATTGAGTACCCTGTTAGTAACAGGGAAGAAAAAATAATTTAAATTGTGTATAATTTTGATATTATCCAATCACAGAAGTTCATGTTGTTCCTTCTACATCTCTCTAAACCTCTGGTATTCATCCACATCTCCTGTTTTGTCAATGAATGGGAATCTGTGCTCAGTCTAAGTAATATATTTGGCTAACCTGAAAACAATTTATTGTCTTAGCAGCTTTTATTAATCTACAAATAAGAGTGATATCTATCAGTTTAATATACTCCTGTGTGCTTGCTACAATTTCCTGTAGTTAGCATGCCTGTTATTTAAATACACTAAGGTTTCCTGAAATACAGTTTCTCCAAAACTATATTATGTAGATAGTAATCTCAATGAGATACAACCACAGATATTTTATATATCTAAAAATAATATTATTTTGTTCACAAGGGACACTTTATTGAAATCAGCTCTAAATACATAAACTCATTATTTTAGTGACTTTATTTATTGTAAAGATACCACAAACCTCAATCTTCACAGCAATGACTGGTGACGAGAAAGAAGCTATGAATACATCTTGTATGTCCAAGATAAATAAATGAGGCAAGTTCTCAAACTGAACATACATATAAAAAAAGCAATGAATAGTGATCCATTATAAAATAAAACAGAACAAAATAGAAGATGTTGAGACAAAAAGATGAGAGAAATTAATACAATCTTCAAATAAATGGAAAAAAATGCAGGAATCATTCACTGGTGCATCATAATAGCTTTAAGTTACTGTATATGTCTGGTAACTCATTCACTAATGAAGCTATTAAATCAGATTCTTTGTCATAAGAGGTATTAGAAAAAATTTCTGAAATCCACTCAAAGCAAGAAGAATGTGTGTTGCTCTTCATGGTCTTCATTATGTTTCAATGAATATCACACAAAAAGCAAAGCTGTCCCAAAGGGCTCTTTCAGAATCCGACAGCAAGTTTTGGCTTAGTGATTTTTTTTGGTTGTTTTTGTTTTAAGTTTTGCTTTTTGTTTTGTTTTTCTTGTACATCAGTCTTATGAGACTAATTGATGTTGGCTTGAAGATATGCTTACTGAAAGTCTGAAATATAAATAAACATTGAAGCACAGCTCAGAAAAGAAATTTAAAAGATTAATTTGTATGTTTGCAGACAACTACTAACACTGGAAATTGGATGAATACATAAGATGTGTGTGTGTGTGTGTGTCCTTCACTTTTTTTGTGTGTTTGTGGTGGGGTGAAGTCTATTCATTCCCCTATCTACCTACCTTCCACTTAGGTAGAAATGGCAGGGTGGAAATTACAGCTTATCACTCTACATCTAATAATAACTATGCAGCCTGAACCACTTAAATCAGGCAACATTTTCTAAACAAAATTATAAAAGTATGAAAAATATGCTGGCTAATCAGTTCTAACCATCAAATAGAGAGTTAAACATTGACAATTTTGAACCTATTACAAATATACTACTGGACAGCTTGTGAAAAAGACAAGGAAGAACTATTTGGTGTATAAATATATTTGCACACAAACATAAAGAGGTATTTGTGTTCAGCATATTTGCCTAACTTTCCTGAAAAATGGCAGTCCAATCATTCCAAATTTGATATCCTTTTAAGAAGAAAGAGACCTCCTGAATGAAGCTTATTATTAAATAACCTGAATAAATTACCATCACAAGTGAGGAACTGGGTACAGCAAGTGTTCATAAATTCTTTAGTTTCTGACCCACAAAACAATCTCAGTAAATGCTTATAGTAAGGTGTATATTAAATATTAATCTATACTTCTACCAGCACCTTCAGGAGAAGCAGGAACACTATTATGCACAATCCAAAGGGAGACAGAAGAGACATTTCTGTTGAACCACATCCCCTTCAGGCCTGCAGGAGTCTTTCGCATTGGCTATATTTCAAAGCCGTGTGTTCAGTGATCTCCCATGTTTTCTTTCACCCTTACAGGTGCTGCATTGTCACTGGCAGGCTCAGCCAGTGTTTTGGCTGAAGGCCTTCCTCAAGGAGGCTGGCATATATCCAGATGATGACAATACATCACCTGTAATAGGAAAACAAAAGTATGGAGGATTTTTTAAATATATATTTAAAAAAAAATAAATGATGGAGAGCCAAGTTGCACTGAAGCACAAAGTACAAAACCCAAAATCAAAATGATCCATACTGATCAATATATACCAAATTTGCTTTATTTCATATGATTGACATCATCCAGTCTTCATCTCTTCTAATTCAGTGTTGAATAGAACATTTATTTGAAGTTATGAAAGGGGAAAAAGAAAAAGAGTGACAGTGCATAGAACACTTCATCTATTTATTATGACAACTTACCTACCCAGAGTGATATATAATTCCTATGAGGGTTTACCATACCACATTGGTGGAATACAACTTGGAGAGGAATTTAATTATAAGGGTTTATGCTAAACATTGTCCATTTATGTAAAATGAAAAATAAACAATAAAAATCCTAAACAGTTATTCTACTGAGAAAGTAATTAGGAAAATTTGGGGTTTATGCTCAAGTTAACAAAAACTAAATGTTTATTAAGTAATTTGAGAGTACGTGAAAGGCACACCTGCTAAGAGATTTACCAAAAACATTGCATTTGAAAATGATAGCACATCTATGACAATTTGAAACAAATGTTGTAGTAAGACAGATATTTATATTTATTAAAAATATATCATTTAAATCATGGGATACTCCACTTTTAAATATAAAATATTCCAAATCTGGTGTACACATAGATTTCACCATGATTTTCAGTCACAAAAATCTTGACTTGCAGGATCAGGCCACTGACATAGATCTAGCAACATTTTAATTATTTGAAATTAGTATTACAAAGGGTTACTAAAACTCCATTGTGTACTATCCCATGGAAATAAGGGAAAAGAAGACAAGATCTTGAGTCTGATTTTTTACTTTAAGAGTTGCTTTTCAACATAAAATACTCAAATGATACCTAAATTTATCTTCAGATTATTTTGATCACTTTCTAAAGAAAACAAAATGCAGTAGCAAACAGGGAGGATAAAATGTTATGACTGCATGTACAATGAAATGTAGAGTACCAATGGTACTCTGATTTTTATTCGATAACACTTTATCTCCCACTTAAAAAAAAATAAAATAAAATAAAAAGTTTAAGTCCTGTATGGAGGAGATAATGTAGCAAGACTTCAGTGTAGGATAGTTTATTACCTAAACAGTATATACAAGTTCTAAACATGAAAATAATGAGTAAAATAAATCAGGCTCTATTTACATTTACATTTTTTTTTTTACAAATTGTTTATACATATTGTTTTCTTTCTCTAAATAAATGGACAGACACATAAGACCATTTTTTTTGTATTACATACATAAATAAATACCGACTTTAAATGACTGTTATAGGAACATAATTTCTACAGCCAATTTGGGTAACAGATAAACAGTTCTGTTACAACTCTACTACAATATAATTAGGTAAAAAGAAAACATTTTACATATAGAGCTCTGTTAATAACTTTGTAAATTGTACCTTACTAATATACTCAGTAGAGGTAATACAGTCGTTACATTTCATGCCCAGAACTGAACAATGAGTTTTGGCATGCAAAACCATATATAATCATCAACATCTGCAGGTATTCATTTACATTTTTTAAATAGAGGGTTTTCTTAATTATTTTAAACTACATGCAACAGCTTATTAGCATCATATTCCTGGTTACAATGCACAAGTTTGCATAACATTATTTTTAGTAATTGATGTTCACAGGTACTGATCAAAAGGGTAGGAATATACTTGGCACATAGCATAAGAGAATTAATTAATAAATAAGTCAATATCACAACTACATTTACATATACACAAGACAAAAATAAAAATTTCTATGGTGTTGTACATAGAATTTAGAACTGTCTGTGTCCAATACTTTGTTTCATAAGGCCCTAATTTAAGAGAGTATTCAATTCTGACATCCATACTTTATTTAAGACATCACTAAAGCTCACTCTCTACTGTATACACAAAGGTATACATCCATCCCACTGACTTCTTCTGTGCATATAGAAGTTCTCTTTTCTGCATACCTTCCTGAATCAGAGCCTGCTTATCTAAAACTCTCCCTGACTCCAGTAGGGAGTATGGAGGTGAAATTATTGTTGAATGAATTTACTCAATATTTAGGTTTCTATATGCTTCTGCTAATATAAATGGTAAATTTCCCACTCATATTAACAATGACTTTGATTTTATGTGTGATCATGCCAAACATTAATGTCAATATTAGTACTGCCATACCTCAATTCTTTCTGAAGCCACTAAGCTGAGGATGTGCAGCATTTCAGAAGTCAGACCTCTTATTTACTGTCCATGTGCTGTATTCTTAATGAATGTTCAAGATGTTACACATAGTAGTACAGCACAAGTTTTGTCTTATTCGAATTTCCCCTACTCTATACACTACTTAAAAACCACCAAAAAGTTACAAGAACACACCATTGTATTCTTAAACAAAAATCATTGGTGAACAGCAAAAAAATCAATTTCACAAAGCAGCTAGCAAAAATGGCATAATCTCACAATTCTTTTAGAAATAAAGATAAACATAATGCATCCAGAAGTGAACTGACAAATCCATCAGAATCGTACATAGAAAATAATATATTAGTGTAAAGGTGCAGAGTATTTAAAAGCATCCCAATATCTATATTAATTCTGTATTATGCAACATCTAGGGAAAATAAATCATTAATTAGTGAATCACGCAGTGAATTACAAGTCTATTGATAAATTAAATGTATAATGTGATTTAGGCCAGTAAATTAGGACAACACACTGTACAATTCAGCAAACAAGGCTTTACAAGTTAGGCACTACAAACTTCAAATTGGTACTGCTAAATTCAAAGAATAATTGGGAAAGCACTCGTAGTTTCAAATTTAACATCCATGCACGATCTTGGTAGATTTATTATTTTTTATTTTTGATTTGGAGGATCACTTGAAAGGTGAGTTGATAAACTCATTTGTAGAAGGATAAAAATGACTTTACATCTTTGTAAAACAGACTCTGTATAATGCACTTGCTCAATACAATTCTACTTTATCAAATACATACATTTTTTTGGATGGCCAAAATCTAATTTAGAAGGAAAGCATACTCCATGTTCTTTAACATTAACTGCTACTTTTAAAAATTGAATGTTTCAAAGAAATTGACATAAGCAAGCGGAAGAACAAGGCTTCCACTCAGCAATTAAGACTAAGGATATGATCACTCAGGGCTGCTAACTTCCAGTTTAATCTCCAAACCAGGTCTGGCCTCATTGTAATAAAGACTGACATCCATGTTCTATGCTTTACCAATGTCACTATGAATGAAACATAATTTCATTAACATTAATCAAGTCACTACAGAATTGCTCCAGCATAACTGGAATAGACTCTAATGGAAAGGTTTGGACAGAAGTTTTTAAAGCAGCCTGAGGTAGTACTTGCCCTGATCCCACTGAAAACTACTCTCAGCAAACAAGATACCTTCTGTCCTTACTTTATGCCCTGTATAACCCAAACATCAAAGCAGTGCTGCACAACGGTTCAATCCATATAGTTTTTTTCTTTGTAAAGTCTTGTACGCATTATACATTCTTACATCCCCCAAAATCTCTGAGACTCTGGCCATCTTCCAAAATTGAAATAAATATTACATTACAGATTTTATGAATTACATTACAGAATTTTATGAATAACATTATCTGTTATTTGTTAATGTGTTTTGGAAAAGATAAGGTGACAGACCACCAGAGGAAGGAATTAAAATCACCATTGCCTTTAATATTTGTAAAACAACTGTTAAAGGTCCAAATCACATGGCAATTGAAATTTTCTGTAAAAGTCCTTTGTCACTGAGTGCACATCAAAAAAGACAACAGGCAAAGTAGAAAGAAAATGGGGAAAAAAAATAAAGAGTACTTTAATAGCAAAGGTAGATACATAGAAAAACTGGAATGACCAAGTGATCAGAAATTAATTCAGTTTCCTTCACCCTCAGTGCTATCAACCCACATGCACCAAAACTGTGAACTTCAGTAGAGACAAACTATATGTGATTATTTTGTGAATGCCCTACTATGATAAATACAAATGTGATCCTCAGTTTCAGGCATACATTTCTTTTATCCATATTTGTTTTCTACAATACAATTTGTAATCAAGAGAAGGAAAATATATTTGCCACTAATGTCTGAACATTAGATTTTGATTGCATTTGTATAGAAGTTTATTGGCAGATACTTTCCACCTTCTTAATAATAAATCCAAGTAGTTTCTGTTTACTATCGAAGGATGTCTCTTTGTGTAGCAAATTATTCTAGACAGTTTATATTTTACAATAAAGTCAGTATGTATTCCCTTACAGTTAAAAAGGGCACCCTTCTGCCTGAATTTGAAAAATGCATTCAGATAAACTATAAGCCAATGTTAGAGTATTGTCATGCAACTCTTCGGTAAGCAGAATAGCATGGAGCCAACATACCCATCCCTCTGTTCAAAAGATCCATGGGGAAAAGAGACGTGCATCAAAAGATAGAGAAGCCAAAAAAGTAGCTCTACAGCTACTTGAATAATAAATGTGCCCCAGAATTTCCATTTTTAAGATGTTAATGTTAACTATTCAGACTTTTAGCTAGAAAATCAACATTTCCTTTTAAGATAATAACAAAAAAAAAAAAAGTGGGATTTTAAAGGTCATTCTTCCAGAATCTATCAATTAATTGTATTAATCATCATTAATTGTCAACAATTGTATTAACTGTCATCTGTTTCTTTATAATGAATAGTACATCTACCCTGTATATATTTTAACTATTAACTATATTAATAGATCTCCATACTGAAACATTACTTTGGAAGAGGTGGTTTACTATGCAAATGTATCATCACTCTCCTCTGCAGTGATACTGCAGTTATTAAACATTGACTATTTAAAGGTTCCTGCTTCTGCTGCTTATTTTACTTATGTCCTTATTTCAGACAAGTGGAGATCTTTAACAGCAAAATACTCTAGGACTTGAACTGGTAAGAGGGTTTTAAGTAAAACAGATCAATTAAACATGTTAATGACAACATGGCCTCCAGTGTTCAAAGGTATGTATGTATCACAGGACAACCTCTTATATATTAACATTGAAGTCACTAAGATAAAAAGCTGTATACACCACACTGTTTCAATCTACTTCAAACATAGAAATACAAAAACGTTATAATAAACACACTTTTATTTTCTCTCAGGTGTTGAGTTTGATGCAATCTTCAATTTGTTGAATAGTAGTGGTACTGAAATGATACTTGCTGTATGCTTCATCCTTGTCTTGGTACAAATACAATTCTTGATGACTGAACTACATAGAGTTGATACAGATCGTACAGCATGGTAACTTCCACTGGAAAACTGTATTCATTGCTCCTACAGATGTGCCTTTTCCTAGCCTCCACTTGGGAGCTCAGTTTTTCCTCTCAGTTATTTATATAATCATCTGAAACAGTTTAATATTTCTCTGGGGGTGGCTTATAGTGGTGTGGATGATGTTGCTTCAGATGAGGTCCTAAACAAAAGGATAAGGAAGTATGCACATATCAAACCCTGAATATGTAATACAATCATTTACCAGATTCTCCTATAAAGGCCTCTTGAGGCCTCCAGCTTGCAAGCCTTCAGCTTTTAAGTGAACTACTGACAACTACGTGCATATTCAGTCCAGACAACTTTAGTGGACTAATTCACTGTAATTTTTGCCAGGCTTCACAACACTGAGTTGTGCCTTTCCAGAAGTTATAAAATGCTTGAAATGGCCATTAAGAGATGCATAAGAATGGCACAGCTTTATAAATATGGTCACACTATAGCCATACTCAACTGAACGCATCTCAGAAAAGTCTAATCTTGAAAGCTAAACTGTCCCAGGCCTAGATGGTACTTGGAGGAGAGACCACCTCCGAATCCCAAGTACTACAGGTATAAGCCAAAGAGCTGTGGTAGAATGTGGTGGCAAATGTAAGACCACACAAAACTGAATGAGAGAAAGACTATATTTGATTCCACCACTGCTGATAGACAGTTACAGAGAGAGGGAAAAACAAAAAAAAAAACAAAACAAACAAAAAAACCCCACAATAATACCATATAATACCATGCACATTATGTTTATGGAATTCTACCAGAGCCAATAAAGATTCTAAGGCTCAAGCAACCTGTTTGCATGTGTAAGACTGAAGTTTTTTTAACACACAATAACATGCCAAAATGAGGTACTACTTACTGTGGGGTGAAAATGGAGGAAGAGTAGGTGTTCGGAATGATTTTATTGTAGCTGGTCCCTCCCCACCAGTTGTCAGCACTTGAACTTCCAATCGGTAAAGCATTGATGGCCTCAGATTGGGCACGGTGAGTACATAATGATCCTAACAATAAATAAATTACATTAATTCTCATGGCATCTAAAAATAAAGCATGGTTGCTCTACTCACACAAATCAGTGGTTTAAACAGGTTCTGTCACTCAGAACCCACAGATTGCTTTCTTAGAAATCTGTAAAAAGGATTTAACATATGTGTTACTTGGTTGAGGAGGTTTGTCTTGAACTTTTGCTTGCCATTGACTTTGAGCATACATTGTTTCCCTAATGTTACAGTTTCATGTATAAGAGGTACAAGCTTAGTATTCTTGAAAGTTGATATGTTCACCACTGAAAAAAACAGGTTTTAGCTTCTTATTTTTTTATTTTTTTTTAAACAGGTTCATTAAATACACTTGTTTTTATTTTACATCTGACTGTAAATTCTATTGATTGATAAATTAACTCATGGCAATTTTCAGGTCTGGGGTACATGCTGCAGATAGTGAAATCAGTGGGTGGTTACACCCACTGTAGTGATTTCAGCACTAGTGATTTCAGCCGGTTTGCCCAAAGTTACACCATGAAGATCGGCCCTTCTGTTCTTAATCACGTTTCTGGCAGGATGGATTGTGAAATATCAGTATTGTCCTCACTTTTTATTGCTCTGTACCTTGTGTGGTCACTTAAAACTGTGCAAAATAATTTCAGAGTAAGTTTATAAATGCTCCCAGACAGGAATACATCTTACTGAAGACTGAAGGGCATTCAGGAATTGAAGTCACAATTCACTGTATTCCAAGCTAAAAAAGGACCTCAGAAACACACAGCATACCAATCCCAGGAATAAGACTGTGGAGCAGAGACACTGGACAGCGCACACGCAGCGTGGTTCTCTGGTTAGCCAGAATTTCATAGCAAACTCTTCTGGCAGGCACTGTCCCAAGCACACAGCAGGGAGCAGAAAGTGGCTGTGAGAATAACTGATAATTTGCTGTTCTTGCCAGACCAGAAAGTAAAGGGGAAAGGAGAGAGAGAGAAAAGGCAGGGGTAAAAGTGTAGCTTTGAGAGAGAGAAAAGGCATGGATAAAAGTGTAGCTTTACTGACAAATAATTGCATATACTGAGATGGGGCTGCTCTTAAAACATCTTGCAAAAGCTGTTCCACCACATGTAACATACATAATGGGTAGGAGAGAGAGAAAAATGCATACATCACACAGAATTCACTCTGCTCTTTCATATGCTCCTGGGACATGTGCACTTCAGCCTGGTTGTGTAAATATTAAATTTTTAACAATCAGAGATTACCAACAAAAATGAGTGAATGATCATCACCACGAAATACACTACATTATGGTGGTTTCAGAGTGTGGGTGATACTATTTCAGCTCAAACCAGAGTTTTGTGCAAGTTAACCAGGTGTTATGAATAGATACATACATACGGTGATAGATGATAGTTAAATCTTCAGGCTTTACAGTAGTGAAACCATATGGGGAAAAAAAAAAAAAAAAAGCATAACACAAGGTAAAGAAATATTTTAAATTAGACATAACTGAACCAGAAGCTTAAAAAGTGAAACAGAATTTCTGTATAAACCATACGCCTGGTCCTAAAACAAAAGATGAAAACTGAAGTGAAAAGTAACATCTCATGGTCTATAACTGCTTATTGTGCTAAAGTGGCTGTTTGCATTCAAATGCCTGTGATTGAGTATCTGCTTTAAAATAATCCTGCAACGTGGCTTGCTGAAGAGACCAAGGCTTTTTCTGCACTGTGCTTCCACTTGGGACTGTAGATTGAGCTTTGAATGAACTAGTCTGGATCCCACTGAGCCTGTACTACTGTGGAACAAAACAGCTCTGCACACTGCATAGTAGCTTGCCCCATAGTTCTGGAGCATCCACGGTCAACTTTGTTGCTCTGTCTGAGAAAAACATGCTTTCAAACACAGGGGGTATAGCCTTAGGGCAGTCTGCTAGGAATTAAGATAAAATTGTGGGAACCTTGTCTTGGACTTGTGGAAAATGTGTTGAATGCAAGATGTGTCCAAGAAAACATTTTATGCATTCTTTTATAAAACAAATGTTGTGAAAAGATTTTCAGTCTGTTCTGCTTGAGACAGTTGCTTTGATCCATGTCCCTGAAGTGCATGGAAAGACTCCCAACATTGTTAGTAGACTTTGGATCAAGGCCAGCTACTTAAGTCCTTTTGTTGACTCTGGTGGATCTGGCAACTGAGTCTGAATGAACTCTGGTGAATCTGGCAAGGCAGTCTGAAAGAAGTGCTCTTCATTTGCTTCTGCTAGAGGAACTGAAATAGCAAGGGCCGTCTTAAAGCAAATAGGGGGAAGAATTCAAATAAATCATTGTAATACTTTCAGTAAACAGTGAAATCTAGTATTCCTCAACTTACTTGTCTATCAGACAATAGCGCATATTCACAGAGGGGAAAGTGATTTTTACTTCTCTTAGAGCAAAGAGTGACTCAAAGGGAAAAAAAATGGTTAAATACATCAAATTTATGGACATGGACACCAAATAATTAGTAAAACTATAGTAACCACCAAGCTGAACAGCCTGATCATCAAAAGAAAATAAAAACCATTTATTGCCACACACAGATGACCTTTTTCTCCCTTTAGGCATTTCTCATATAATGTCTGTTAATTTGACAATTGTGCACATTAAAATGTTTGATGTGCCATCGAGAAGAGTAGCTGTGCTTTGTATTTCCAACAAGGAGGAAAAAATAAAGCACCTCCTGCTCCAACTTGCCCACAGAGTGAGAGAATGCTATGTGTGACATCCGCATTACCACTAAAAATTAAAAGTATGCCACGTATGCATGCAGTTATGAATGCAATAGAAAAGGAAATTAACAAACAACTTACTGCTGGCAGTATCTGTGACTGCGAAATGATGCTGTTGGGCAAGCTATTCTGTCGACTTTCTGTGGTTACTTCTGCCCATGTGACTTGAAACCCTGTCATGGGCTGGTGAAGGACTGCCTTTGATATCTTCCAGGAAAAATGACCAGTGATGTTACCTTCCTGAACAATGAAAGACGCAGATAGGTTCTCGGGTTTGGCCAACACTTTTGGTAGAACTGGCACTATAAATTTGGAAAGCAGAAAGATAAGCTAAACTTTGAAAGATAACATTCAATAATGTTAATTTAATTTTGCAATTCAAGGTCAGACAGAGCTCTCTTTCTGATGTTGTCCAGTATCCTGCCAGCTTTCTGCCATTACATTTTCAGTTTTAACTAAAGCCTGTCGTTGATATATTCCATTGGTGTTTTGGGCCAAATTCAAACTTCAAATCAAGTTCCGTCAGCTACAGATGACAGAAAGAAAAGCCAATGCCACATAAAATTATAAACGCCTCATTCACAGGGAACCATCCTGTGGGTCCTCTGTATTTCAGAATATCTGAGCTGTTTTCCAGTTTTGGGACCACAAGAAAACCCGTAGATCTCCATGATGCAGGCAAAAAGTAAAATTCATGCTCTAAAACTAAGTACAATTTAATAGGGGCACTCTGATTAGGTGAAATGTATGGTTCCGTTGCAGTTGCCCAGGAAGAAAACTGTAATGCTGGAAACTTTGGCTTCACAAAGCTATGGCTGACCTCACCTAGTGCTGGCAATAGCCCTGCTTGAAGTGTATGGCTGGATTAGCTGAGATTAGAGATCCTTTTTAACCACCATCTCCATGATTCTGTGATTTACAATAATCTTTTAGCTACACCTTGAATTGTAGCTACACTCTACCAGGTATGAGCACCTTTATTTGTTATTTAAGAGAAGCATTAACCTAAACAAAATCAAACTAAAAAAGCAGCTTGCATCAGTAGCAAAACATTCAAAAGATGGATCATGCCAGCATAATTATGTTCACATCTGTCATTCATCATTATAGTTAATGTAACTGAGAAACTTCCTCCTTGCACTAAAAACTATGTAATAACAAGTGCCATCATGTGTTCATAACCAGTTCACTAAAATTCTTACCTAATTGACAAACAGGAATGTGGCAACTTAAATCTATACTGCTATGTATTTTAATTGATTTTTCACATAAGCATTAATCATCTCTTTTATTTTTTTCTTCTGAATCTTTTATATACTATTTTAGAATTTCATTAAAGACTTTTCTTGGTGATTGTAAGTACATTTGAAACTATTTGGCAAGTTCTCCAGATCATGTCTTACCTCCTTCAGCAAGACAATTAATGTGCTTGTGGTTTTTTTCTTTAAATGCAGAGCAAGGTGGGGTGACAAAGAAAATACTCTCAGCCTTAAAACGACCTTTAGATTTTGCAGGCAAAACAGTTACTTTATATTTGCATGCAAACGACAGGTCCTTCAGAATCATGTAGTTCTCCTGTAACAGGAAAAACAAAAAGAGAACATGATGCAAACAGATCCCTAGGGGGAAAAAAAAAAAAAAAAAAGTGAAAAATAAAATTGGCAGAAGATAAAAAGCTTTCTCCAATAAAATATTTTCCTGATATGCTTAACACATGCCAACATTGTTTTTACTCAGTCTACAAAGCAAACATTGCATATGTTATGATTATTTTCAGTAGTAAAATACATTAGCATGGCATTTTGACATGCCTTTCCTTTCTATACAGTTCCTTCACCATGCTCTATCAAAGCAACTAGCATCTAACATTTAGAACAGTCTCTGACATGATGGCAGTGGGGGTAGCAATGTGAGGATGTAAATGCTAATTGAATTAAATAAATGTAAGAAAGCTGAGTTAAGTTGCTGTAAATGACAGGCTTCATCTACATTTAACTTTTTTAAAGTGCATTCAAAGTCAGTGTGGCATTATAGATGAACTTTTTTTTCCCCTTTAGTACATTAACTATTTCTATATTATTATCAAGAAGATAAACTCCACAGCTGTATTGCAAAGTACAATACTCCTTTTAAAGACAGTGACTGAAAAAACTTTACACAAAGTGTGTCCTTCTAACTTCTTAATGTTGTCTAAAGTATATTTGAAATTCACAGCCTGAAAGCTTTAGCACAAATCAAATTATAAGAAAAAAAAAAGTTGTTTTTTGTTTGTTTGCTTTATTTATTTTTTTCTAGGAGAATGTCCAATACTACCTTTCTGGCTAAGGTCCCAAGTCTTTCACTGTCTTTTAGATCTTTCTTTCTTTCACTTCAGAATCACTAGTCTCCAAGGTTTTTCTACACAACCCCCTGTTTTTTTGGAAGTGAATCCCAAGCCAAGTTAGTCAAAACTTCACTTTGAAGGTCATTTTCAATGGGATATAGAGATTGGGCTCAGAAAGGACTTGATTCTCCATCTTCCACCTGCTGTGAGAGTATTATAACAGGTTTGATTCCTACTTAAACTGTAACTGTATTGTTTATTTTTTTTTAAGAAAATAAACAGACAAACAAACAGACAGTTAACAAAACAGACAAACAAAACTGTTCCTTTACTTTACAAATGACTGTAAATAGACCTTTGTTTTAAGACAATAGTATATTTAGGCAAGATTTCAGGCTATTCTGAGCTATTCAGGCTATTCAGGCCAGTGTTTCCCATTCACTCATTAAAACAGATACCTGCTTGTAATTTGGGGTTTGGGCTGAATTTTAGGAGGCTTCAAATGCATCTCAAAGTACACTCTGAGAATAGCAAATGGTCTAATTTCAATGTCCATAAAACCACGGACCAGAAACTAAATGCTCAACACTCAAAACCTAAGGCCTATATCTTGAACGATTATATTCACTATCAAACCCTTTGTAGCATCAGTCTTCTTCTGAGAGTTTGTAATAAAAATGAGCCCTCAAAAGAAACACACAGTTTCACAAATTAGATTGAACAGATTGCTGTAAAATGACTGATAGAAATAAATGAACTAATCCCACAACGTATTGGCCAGATGTACAAAGAGTCTATCTTGACCTCAAGTGAAACTAAACTTATTAAATATAAACTTTCTCCTATCTTCACGGGCATACCTTGAAATATTGAGACTGATTGATCATAGCATTATATTATAATCATTTTTTAATTCACTGCTAATATTTGCTTTGCTAACCCCATGAAGTAATAAATCTTACAAGCTAACAGCTTCTTGCATGAGAAACTATTTCTTATGATTTACTCTACTTTTACATGCCATTAACTCCATTGAATTGATCTGGTAGTACAGCTCATGGTAAGAAGTTAAGGTGAATTATGTTTTATTCCATTCAACATAACCCACTAAATCAATTATGATGCACTCATCACAATATTGTGTTTTTCAAATAATGTGTTGCAGATACAATATGATGTCTAGATGATGCTAGATTACCAACAATATAAGTACGAAGAACTGACACTGTAATATATATTTGATCTGACATGTACTTACATGGATCTTTTCTCCTTATCTGATATCTGTGCAACTTTCAGATTTAATTTCTAGTATTTTTCAACTATTGTTCTGTTTTTCTAATTCTATTATTCTCCTCAGGGTTGTGAAACACACCCGCATGTCTAAAAGGAAACCCAGCTTATTAATTACTATTATTACTTGTCAGTATTTACACTTTGATAGAGTCTTACAGTTCTAATTACAAATCAAGCCCTGTGTTCTATATGCTGTAGAAATATATAGGTACTTAGCTATAAATTTGTCTGCTCTTGTTTTCTGAATAGCACCAACAAAGCATTATGATTTTAGCTTGGCTTGGATTTAAAACAACAACAACAACAAAAACAAACAAACAATACTCCAGATGCATCATTTCTATCTTTTGCACAAGAAGAAAGTAAAAAAGAAGCATTCTTACTTATTCTTACTGATTCTTCACTCAGAGGGTGGTGAAGCACTGGAACAGCTTGCCCAGAGAAATTGTGGATACCCCATCCCTACAGTCATTCAAGACCAGTTTGGACAAGGCCCTGTGCAACCTGATGTAGTGGAAGGTATCCCTGCCCATGGTGGGGGGATTGGAACTGGATGGTCTTTAAGGTCCCTTCCAACCCGAGCCATTCTATGATTCTATTCTATGATTACTTATACGTGAAATATAGTATGAAACATGCTGTGTTATGTTACAGAACCATCCTTTCTCTTGCTGTTTAGAAGCTATTCAGAGTCAAGCACAAGTCTGAATGGAGACTTACATAAGTCAGCTCAGTTACTTTCCCAAGTCCCTTGGTGTCATTGTGTGCACAGGACTCCAGTAACCAGTGGACTTGGAATTGATTCATGCTGATATCTAAATGGTTCAAAAAAAGAGGAGAAGACATAATTACACTTTCACCATTGCAACTTCTCAATCTTTTATATATATATATACAGGCATATATATATGTGTGTGTATATATATATATATACACACATATATGTGTATATATATGAATATATATAGGAATTTTAAGTATTCTAGAGTTGGTAATTCCTCACTTGTTCATAAGCACACATTAATAAAATGGAGAAAGTATTATACAGTTATGTAATTTAAGCCATATATCAGCTAACATGTTAACTTTAAAAATAGAGAATTAGCATTTTCAGAAATGTAAGCATCTAGGGATGTATTAAAAATAATCTCAATGCTCCTCCTTCTGAATATCTTGTAAATGAATGGAATGACTTGGTGCCAACTGCCCATGACTGTTTATATTGTCAGAGCATTGCAACACTGCTGTCTGGCACTACTTGAGAAATCTGTGCCTGGAGGTATGTGAAAATGCCTGCAAAACCCTGAGATTTGTCCTTTCAGAATGTATCATAAGACCTGTCCTGTATCTGCCCAAATAAAATTCTATCTCTGACTCTTAGGAGTAATACCAAAGTCTTGAGTGACAAAACTTACAGCACTATGTTTTCAAACATAAGCTTTCAAGCAACTTCCAGCTCTTCACTTTTTGAGAGCCCTACAAATAACTGTAGGGATAAGCATAAAAATTTATAGTTGTTTTTCTCAATACTGATTGCATAAGGAAGCAAACCAAAGAGCAATAAAGAATTAGACAAAAGAAGAAAAACTCATCAGGTAGTACAAATATATTCTGTCATTTTTTTTCTGGATTTAGTTCTCCTCTATCTTTATACAGAGGATGCAAAATTACGTGTCTGATATTATTAATTAACTTGGTATGACATAGCCACTAATGCCAAGTGCCCGATTGTGGGTTTCAAGAGGGAAAACAAATATCTTTGCTGCCCTTAGGGCTGGTCTGGCATTAGACTGCTGTAAGCAAGTTGGATGCAGAAGGGAAGGATTATAAATTAAAGAGAAAATAAGTAGTGTCTGAAACTAGCTCAAATAGTATTCTAGTAAAAGACTGATGAGAAACCTCCTTGAAATAGACTTTTGTAGCACTTGGCTTCATAACAACATGTATGCTAATTATTTGCATGTTTTCTTCAGAAGTCCAAATGCTCTCAAAAAGAAATGTATAAAGAAATAAATTGTTGCCTTGTGATTATTCCCTCACACTTAGAAACAAATAAATAACTGGATGTGCTTTTACTCGACTCTTGGTTGCTGGGGTTTTCCCATTTGATATGCCTCTTGGATGAAGACACAATCACAGTGCACTTGGAAGTAGGTTTCATCTGATTTTATCTGTTCCAGTTCACTCAATTATTGCCTATCACCTGCTTGCACCCCTCTCCCAGAATCTGAAAGTGTTGTGTGCTATATTAATCTGACTATATTAACAATGTGCAGTCTGTGCCAAATGACCATAGTGATTGCATTAATGAAATCTTTTATTGATTGCGTATTATCTGATAATCAGAACTTATCATTTTAAACTATCTGCATGTAAGGTAGACTGATCTTTGTAAAGCTACTAAATACCAAGAATCAAGAGCTTACATCAACTCAGCACCCAGATATATCAGTCCAGAGTTTCACTATGCCTTTTTCCAGAAATGTAATTAAATCAGTTGTCATCCAAAATATTTGGTATTTGCAGCTTCTGACACTGCAGAAAGCTGTTCAGATTCTATTGCAGCTCCACATCTATTTCTTTTGTGAGCTTTTCAGCAGCTTCTGCCCTCTCACAGTTCTTGCCTTCCTTCCTAATTCTCCTCTTGTGCATTAGCAAACCCTTAGTCACTCATTCATAAACAGCTGTGGTTCCAAATAACCTATCTATTTGAGCTAGAAAATCAGGAAGAGGTTAAAAAAACTTTTTATGTCACTCTTGCTTGTCCTATTAACTTGGGACTGTAAATATAGGATGAATGTTTTTAATAACCACAATTTCATATTTTTATATTTAAACAAAATGAACAAAGGAATCCTGGTATTCTCAAACCAGCCTATATTGAAAAGACAAGACTTTCTTTATTTTAAGTCAATACGTAATTAAAGTTATTTCACAAAGGGTTTTGCATGCATATTTATATATATGTACATCATCAGCTACTAACTGGAATCTATTCTAACAGCAACAGCTAAGTTTATCCAAAATTTTTTCATTAGAGGGGGTCTTTTTGACTTCTCTATGCTTTTATTTTCAATACTAAGACTTCTTCAGTTTTCATCTTCATGAAGCTTGAGTAATTTGGGTTACAAAACTGAAGCATAACAGAAAAATAGGTCCTATTTGAGATAGAAACTTTTCCAAAAAACGGGAAAAGCTGGACATTTTTTAATTAAATAGAACCAGAGGCATGAAGAACTCAAAGTGTATATATATGAATGAAGTATACATATTAAATGACAAGATTGCTTTAGAAATTCTTTTTTTTTTTTTTTAATCAGAATGATGCAAGATGTATGGAATGATCTAAAAAGCCACATAAGAGACTTCAATTTAAAAAAAAAAAAAAGATGAAAATACACATTTTTTCATGAAATTGCTTATAAAGTTTATGGCTCTAGAGTTTAGCATTTATGCAACTCTGTGTTTACAGCACATGCAAAAGAAAAGCTTATCCTAGCCTTCTTTTCTCCTTCCATTGAGATCACTAATATAATTTTATTAAGATTTTTCTTTTCAGCTGTCCATTAGAAACTCAGCAACAGGTACTGAACAGTTCAAGCTGCAGCCTAGTTGAATGTCAGTCACTATCTCCAAAGCTAATGGTTCTGCATTAAGTCCAGCTGAAGTTAATAAACTGTAATCCACAGCCATAACTTTTTCCGAAAAGTCATTTGAGTAGTTAATATTTACAGAATATCCAGTACCCCATAACTGGAACCGATTTCTGGCAGTTTTATCAGAAAGCTCTGCTAACCCTTCTAGAATGGGAACATAATGCTGCAAAGAAATGGCAAAATCCTTCATTTCAGTTCTCGGATATTTCACATTTTTCTCTGATATATCACATTATAAAAACTGTTGTGTTTTTTTTTTTTTTTTGTATAAAATCCATCTTCCTCTTAATAGTTAGGAGTTTTCTTGATTCTGTCCTTCCAATTGGAAGTCTTTCGAAAGTTTGGTAACTCCCTTGTTCTTCTGATTAGAAAGCATGCCATTTGACAGTAAAAAGACTGATCCACTAAGCACAAACTGCAAGCAATCATCTTTCCCAGGACTGAAAATATTTGCATAGAAACATGTGACTTGAAGGACTTTCAAGCATCTCTAAGCTTGTGAAGTTAGTCAACAGAATAGTCACTTAAGAACTCCTTAAAGAACTTTTACTGCAAGCAGATTACTCAAACAGTTACTTTTGTTCTTTTGTTTGTACTTTTGTTTGTACTTTTGTTCAATTACTTCTTTACCCAAAAAAAAAAAAAAAGGCAAACCATAAAAATATTTTACATAAGTCACTTCAAGAAATCACCTAACGTTACTGACATGGACATGATCTTTAGCTGCCCAAATCAAAGAGTTCTTGATGTTTCAGACAGTTGCACAGAACTAATCCTCCCAAAGAAATTAATAGCTAATGTTAATTATTTTTGCTATGATTTTTAAGATAAATTTTCTGAAGTATAAAATGAGTTCCTAGACTAATAAAAACATTCCTATACAGGCATCACATGAGCATGTTCTTAAAATTCCACGTATGCTTAGCTCTTTTCCTTCTAACTTTGTTGAACAGACATCTCATATCTCTAACTAGAAACGTAGTGATCTGGGCTTGCTCTAAAGCATGTTGAAAAGATGTCTGTTTTGATTCCCTCCCTCTTATGTTCCAACTAAAACCAGCCTTTATTTTCAAATGAATACACAAAGCTTTCACTGTATTTATGAAGATGTCCTTTGCCAAATTTATCTTCTTTCTCCCCCTCTGTAACCTAAACTCTTCTGTTCCATTCTAACAAAATAAATATATTTCAGATTTATGTTTGAGGAAAGTGCACATTTATTATGTAGCTTTAAAAAAAAAAATAGTTAAAGCATCTCAAAATGTTATTAATGTCAACTAATTACAAGTCAATTAATGACAAGTACCTCAGTTTGCCACTTTGAAAAGTTCTGGTTTCTATGCACAATTTAATCACCATGTATTGAAAAGTTTTGCTTAAAGTACTGCAACATATTCTGCATGACAGTTAATAGGAATGCCCTTGGCCTACATTTTACATCTGCTAGATCTCATAATCTCCAGACAGCATCTGAAGTTTTGAGATTCACTTAGAAAAATCACCCAACACAATGCCAGGCAATCCTGCAACTTTTCATAGCTGGATTTTTTGGTTTAAATGATTCTACATTTTCTGAAAAATACATTTCTGAAAAATAAACTAAATAAAATAAGTAATGTCTCTTCCTCTTCTTTGCCAACACTTTCCACATATTTATCTTGCTATACATTTCCAGTACTGCCAGCGGTGTGAATAATTTCATCTAATGTGGTTTCTTTTTTCTGCCATGTTACTACAGACAGCTCCTTTCTTTGCCTCAAACACTTTTTTCCATGTTATATTATATTTACTGCTCCTGAAGAGTGCCAACTTGACAGAAGGTTGCCAACTTGACAATCAAGAGGAACTGAAGTCTGCTTTGTAGATAGATAATCAGCATAAGCATGGGCAGGAGCAGCAGTGAAGTTTGTTCACTCAGCCCAGCATCATCAATATCACAACAACCTACTACCACTCTAGGAGACTAGGTACAAAAATTTAAGAGGCACACATTTCTTTGTATTCCTTTAATCTACAGCAAGTAAATTGCATCAGATTGTTTTGGGTACTGGGGTTAGCTGTGCCGCTGGTTGGCTGGAAGTCTTTAGGCAAAGCACTTCTTACCTCCCTACCTCTGCTCCGTGCCTGTCAAGTGGTGATAATGGTAACAGTCTCTGCTGTTGAAGTGTTTCATCCCTATAGTTCTATATTATTCTGTTTGATGGGTGGCTGTTGAATGATGTCTGCCTGCAATTTGGTATAAAAATGCCAATTAATGCCAGCTGTGACAGTACTACTGTGTGGGCAACCAAATCACAGAAACTTACTGGAAAGAAAAATCAAATGGGATTTGATGGAAAACAACATTTCAAAGCAGACTTGTTCAACAACAGCAGCTCAAATGAAGGCTTAATTGCAAGAAAAATGTTTGGCACACTAACATTGTCCTGGTTTCAGCTGGGATAATTCTTTACCTAGTAACTGGTGGGGCACTGTGTTTTGGACTTAGGATGAGATTAATGTTGATAACACACCAATCTTTTAGATGTTGCAGAGCAGTGTTTACACAGAGCCAAGGACTTTTCAGGTTCTTCTTCTGCTGCCCAGCCAGCAAGAAGGGTGGGGGTGCACAAGGAGCTAGGGGGACACAGCCAGGAGAGCTGATGCAGGCTGGCCAAAGGGATGTCCCACACCACGTGGTATCATGTGGAACAATAAAACTGGGGGGGTTGTCTGAGGTGGGTGCTGGTCAGGGACGGGCTGGGCATTGGTCAGCAGGTGGTGAGCAATTTCATTGTGCTTCACTTTGTACATTCTTTTCTCATCATTATTATTATTATTTTCCCTTCTTTTTCTGCCTTATTAAACTGTCTTTATCTCAACCTGTGAGTTTTTTGCCCTTTTTTTTTCAATTCTCTCCCCCATCCCACTGTGGCATTGAGTTAGTGAATGAATGGTTGTGAAGTGCTTAGCTGCCTGTTGGGCCAAACCAAAACAGCTGATTGCTGGAGAGCAACAGGATTTGAAATAATTAATAAGCAGTATCTGATAGGTTTCCCCATTAGAATTAAATATGGTTAAAAAAAAAAAAGTAAAGAATATAAACATATATTAAAAAGCTTTACTTAGCAGCATAAAAATATTAATTCAATAAAAATAGAAAGCATACATTTAAAAGTATTCCTGTAAATAAATTATGTTCTGAGGTGTATTTCTTGTCATTACTTCAGGAAACTGAGCTGGCGCACACCCCCCACACACCCCCACACCCTATACACATTTATAATTAACATATTAACTGCATGTGCAAAATGGTTGTTATCAAAGTTTGGAAGATAATTTGCCATATGAAAACCTGCTATCTTCATTCCAACCTAACCTTTCTTCAAACAGAATGCCATAAACAGACCATAATTTCTGTGAAGCTATTCAGTAAGAAAATTACTGAAGGAATTGGTTTTGCATGTAGCTAAGCCCATGAATCTATTATGTATTGCTAAAGCTGATGTTTCATACAGCAAAACTGCAATGATTACTTGTGACTGGCCACGTTTTTTGTTTCTTTTCTCTTACTGGGGCGTTGATCTTACTAGTTTCTGAGCACTCTGGCCCTGATTCAACAAAGCACTTAAGCATAGTAACAGTTGTGTTGACTTCAGTAGTTAAGAGTAGCTAATGGATAAGGCCAGAAAGTTTAGTACCCAACAGGAACAAGACATTAATGACCATAAAAACTATCGTCAAAAGATGGTCTTGAACATGTCTTTAATTGTTTTCAATTAATAAAGAGAAGGAAATATAGCAACATTAAGTAGTTTCCTTTCTGGATTGTGTGCCTTGCAGCATTACTGCTCTAAAAATTGACTATAGCAAAGTTTAACCAGACCAGGTAAAGATTTTATATTTAATTTTACAGCCCAGGGCAGAGTCAGCTCAGGGCACACGAAGCACATCTCAATATCGACCAGCTTGATTGTTTCTAGGGCAAAGTTATAGCAGGAGCTTTGCATAAATACTTTGTCAAATAATATACCATCCAGGACAAAAATATTTATTTTGTATTAAATGATGTAGCCGTGCTATGGTAAATGGTAAATAGCAAAATAATAAATGGTAAAATTTATGTCTTACATAAAGAAAAATATTTTATCATCTCCAAAATGCCTGAAGCTGTGTACAGGTCAATGACTTCTTGAAGAAATAGGAATAAGTTGTTCCTGCCCTATAGTTTCTCAGTATGCAACCCTTGATACACCTTTGCAGGTGTGGATATAATACAACACTGCTTCTAAGTCACTATTCTCGCACAAGCATGAATGGCAGCATAATTTTCCCATATTTCCACACCAAGAACTATTATGCCAATATTTGAGATAGAATATTACGAATTGTCTTCTGCTCTCTCAGACCTTCATTTGTCTGTTTATCAGGCCAGCATTCTTCTCCATGGAAACACAAAATTATAAAATGCACCAGCTTTCATAAACAGTTTTTCTGATAAAAACCAATTGCTAGAAAGGTCCTGAAAAAATATGGAGGAAAGGCATAAATTAGGAAAAAAATCAAATGAATAAATGAAGCACTGTTATTTCCTATTAGTGGCTTCAGTTTTGAAGACATGATTAGTATAAAGTGATCCACTTGGTACTTACTACTCATGACAGTGTCATGCTGTAATAACAGTATGACTGAAAAATGGTTTGAGAGGGAATGCTTCAGTGTACAGCAGAGAAGCAAAGTATAATCTCAGCAATACTTGATCATAACAGTTATTTCTTCAGTATTGGTTTACAAGCTATTCTATTCCTCTATGAGTCATGGAGTTTCTCATCAACATTTGAAATTTGAGGCTAATGACAGGACAAGAAATAATGATGGAATAATAAGTATCTTATTTTACCTATGGTACTTAAGTGAGCTGTCAGGATAGATAGGTCAACACAATGTATCACAGAATCATCTAGGTTGGAAGAAACCGAGCTAATGCGTTTTCCCCTGTAAAAAACCATGATGTTGATGTGCTCTATCTCTGGAATTTTAGCTAAGTTTTCTTAAAAGACTGAAATGAAAACTACTCTGGCACTTTAGCTGCTTGTGTATTGATTCACCCAGTGGTAGAAAAAAAAAAATCAAAGATGTCAAATGTTTGGCTATGAAATGCATGGTATTCATGACACCTGAGAACAATAACTTTTTAATGATCACCTATTCAAGCAGTATGATTAAAATAAACACCAACCCCCTCAGCTGACATTTAAACTACATTCAATAAACAATTCTTAACAAGGCAAATGATACTGTTTCCTGCTTTTACATGGAACATGAGCAGCATTGTTTAAATTGCAAAGATTTCTTTTCTCACATTATTCCATTTAAAACAAACAATCTTTCTATAGAATACACTCTTTGCATAACACAACAATAATCCTTTCCAAAAATTATATTAAAAATTACTATATAATTTAAGGGTGGGTCTGAGACACAGTGTTTGTTTCCATATCTAGGTTTTACAATTTAAAGGTTCAAGGTTTAACGATGTTTGTATTAAAGGATTTAAGTCTGGAATCATCTCTAAACCAGATTACCTCTACTGCCACTCCCTTTCCCACACACAACATCCTACATAAAGTGAATTCAACAATATTTCTTTCTGGTTTTCTATTACAGGGAAATTTGCCTTGTGTAAACTCCAAGTCTCGTAATAGCTGCTTGTATCCTGAATAGAAGCATCATACAGACCTTCACATATATCTAAGCATACAAAAATAGAATTTAATGAAAAAATTATAAGCAAGTCCAAGGCTCATTATGAGCATTCTGTCAGTAACGTTAGGCTTCTGTGTAACTTTGTCAAATCTTAACCTTAATGTAAGTGGGGAAGCTATAATGAGGGTAGGGAATCTGGGAGTTCTTCCCATTTCCAGAGTCCAGGTATACAGCCAACTTAACCTTAACTCCTCAATGGGAGGAGATGCAGAGATGCACCTGCTACTCCCTTCTCTCTCATACCTCATGGACAGAAAAAATTGATAGGTGGGTTTGCATGCATATACAATGCATGCAAAATGCTCCAACAAGTTCTTAAACTGGCCATTCATCGTGTGCATCATGGCACACCATACCAGGAACTCAGGTATGCTGAGAGCACTTACAGATGGTTATTACACCACAGCTGATGAAAGGTATCTTGACAACCTGCAGTACCTCAGGATCTTTTAATTCACAGGAGGAGTGGTAGGATTGCTTCACATATGATTGTGTAAAGATGTAAGGCAAAGCTTTTACTGGAAATGACCTAGTAATACAGTTTGGGGATACTGCTTTTGAAAATATATTTTTCAGTTATTAAGGTTAAGAATAAAAAGAGAACTTCTTTCGAACACCTAAGCCAAAATGAATACATTTTCACAATTACTTATAAGAGTTCTGGAGTGAGGACTTTTGAATAGCACACACTATGTAAATTTTAAAATGACACAATGTGTGAATTAACCAGACAAAGTGTTAGAAATAGTTCAGTGAATATTTTTGATGTAAGTAGTCCAGTAGAGCCACATCTGCCTTCAGCAGACATCAGTGGTGATCTGCTAAGCAAAATCAGCCTTCTGTTCTGTTTTTGCTCTGGTACCACAGTAGGTAATTCTGATTTGGCTTCTCTTATTTGATTTCCTGGCAGGCTTTGAAAAATTTCCAATTACATTCCTGGGACTAATCATTGGAGAGACTTGCCTCTAAATCTCTCATATCGAGAGCTTTAACCACCTACCCTGAAAGGTATGGAGGTTTGGAAGCAAGTAAAAGGCAGTCATTAGTGGTTTTCTGTTGTGTCTGTGGAAACATGAAGAAAGGCAGTAAACTGTGATATTCAAAAACCTCCCCAACATTATCTCATTTGCAGCGGAGATGCCCCTGAGGTTGCTGCTATTGTAAATGTGAACATAAAGTTGCATACTATTTGAGAAGTTGCACATTCATCTGCTCCACTAATTGTATTATTTGTTGATTTTTTTTGACTCCTACCAGCAACATTTTAAGTACTGTTAGCTCTTCACATTTAGACATAACCCAAATGCAAACCACATATATCGAGCCCTGTAGTCAGTTCATAAAGTATAATGTGGAGATGGTCAGATGGTCCCATTTTCACTCTCTTCTAGGAAGCAAAAAGACAGAGATTTTAAAAATCAGCAGTGAGATAACAAAAATTTTATTCCTGGAATTAGATTAGGCCTATGTGAAACAAAGTTAAGGAGGAGTAGGAATCACAGAAGAATACTTCTGACAGGCTATTCTTTTAACTCTGGAACAACTCTCCACTACAGTTATAGCTGATCGCATTACAGAATCACAGAATCATCTACGTTGGAAGAGATCTCCAAGATCACCCAGTCCAACCTCTGACCTGAAACTAACAAGTCCTCCACTAAACCATATCACTAAGCTCTACATCTAAACGTCTCTTAAAGACCTCCAGGGATGGTGACTCAACCACTTCCCTGGGCAGCCTATTCCAACGCCTAACAACCCTTTCAGTAAAGAAGTTCTTCCTAACATCCAACCTAAACCTCCCCTGGCGCAACTTTAGCCCCTTCCCCCTCATCCTGTCACCAGGCACGTGGGAGAATAGACCAACCCCTACCTTGCTACAGCCTCCTTTAAGGTACCTGTAGAGTGCGATAAGGTCGCCCCTGAGCCTCCTCTTCTCCAGGCTGAACAATCCCAGCTCCCTCAGCCGCTCCTCGTAACACACGTTCTCCAGACCCCTCACCAGCCTCGTTGACCTTCTCTGGACTCTCTCGAGCACCTCCATGTCCTTCTTGTAGCGAGGGGCCCAAAACTGAACACAGTACTCGAGGTGCAGCCTCACCAGAGCCGAGTACAGGGGGACAATCACTTCCCTAGACCTGCTGGCCACACTGTTTCTTATGCAAGCCAGGATGCTGTTGGCCTTCGTGGCCACCTGCGCACACTGCTGGCTCATATTCAGCTGACTATCAACCAATACTCCCAGGTCCTTCTCTGCCAGGCAGCTTTCTAACCACTCCTCTCCCAGCCTGTAGCACCACTTGGGGTTGTTGTGCCCCAGGTGCAGGACCCGGCACTTGGCCTTGTTGAACTTCATACAGTTGGCCTCAGCCCCTTGGTCCAGCCTCACCAGGAAGAATGCTAGGGAAGCCCATAGGATACAGGCATCTGAGTCAGCTGTAGCACATGTGGAAAAGTAAAATTATGCAACGTCTCCTGGTGAATTTCTGAACAGTTGATCTAGTCAAAGATTGCTGAGAGTGGGGCCAACTTTACCAATTAAATCCCTAAATGCCAATGAACATTATGCATACTCCCACAATCAACCTCTGCTGAGCCTATGTATTTGCATGGAAACACGAGATAAATACATTGCTGTATACATCACTATAATTAATGTTAAGATCTTCTTTTTGAAAGAACCATCTGGACTACAGTGATACCTTCAAGTACAAATATTTTACTGCTTATGTATCTATGATTAGGAGATGGCCAGCTGTTCAAACACTGATCTTGCAATGCAACGGTTAGTACCAAACTAAGTAATTCCTTAGTGTTAAGAAACTACTGTTGAATTATTTAAAAAAAACAACTAGAAACTCCAAATGTCATTGAACGGTTTCATTAATTTCAATGGTATTAGTTGCGTGAGAAAGGACCACAGGATAACGTGGGGAAAGCTTTCAATTATTTTAAAACCTGCCATATGAAATACGTTATTGCAAACAGAGAGTCAGCACATACAGTCACTTCATTTATCTCCCTGAACTAAGTGAAAGTTAATTTTGTTTTCCTAAGATCTGGTTTTAAAAGCATTTGTGGCAGCTTTCTATTTGCTTTGCCTTGCCTTGCATTTTATTCTTCCCTGTAATTTAATTTATTATTCTTGTTTAGTTGATTTATCAGACAATGGAGGATTCTTTGCCTCTCCCTGTTTTAAGTGTTTTTTTTTTTCTGCTTTAGCATTTACCAGAAGCACAAAGAAAGAAGCCTGAAGCCCAGTCTTAATGCAATTTAAATATTTGTCTTTTTAAGCAAAACAAGGGGCATATATATTGATTTTAAATATCTAGAAGTACTTTAAATGTTTTATTTAAACAGGGGGACATAAATGCACGTAGACTTCATTAAAAGACAAGTGAAGGAACCTAAAGCTTTACTTGAGCAAAGATAGTTACCTTATAATCAAATAACAAGCATTGAGAAAATGGTAGTAAAGACAGTGTGCTGGGTTAGAAAATATTATTGTGATATGTTGTTTTGGAAAAGAATCATACTAAATTACATTCTATTTTCATGTATGGGAGTTATTGCAGGAAGTGATGTGAATTGCAAAAGTGAGCTCATAAAGAATAGTTTTTTTTTTTCCTCCTCCAGTTTATGAGACATATCTTATTCTCATACCATAATGATATGCAACTTTGAAGCAACTTGAAGACTTCTCAGCTGAGGTCCAAAACCTCAGCTCTCTAAGTTGCCAAAGCACTGTGGAACAGGAGAAATATAAGATTCTCTTTATTTTTGCACTTTCAGTCTTGATTAATGTAGAAGGTACTGAGGATCTTAATTATTAAGTAGCTAATTCTTTTAAGTAGGTGTTTCAGAGTGCATTGGTTCTTGGTAACAGATGATACTCTGTGAATCCAGCACCAAGGAGTTAAACGTGAGCTGTTTAAGTTGGTTCCACTACTTGAGACAAATAGCACGTAATTTCTAATTTCACACAGTCAAGATGGCCAAAAAATCTGGCCACAAGCAAGTTCCTCTTTTCATTTACAAAAGCAGAATTCATGCTGTTTAAGGAATGTACCGTGTTTCTCTAATCCCAGGCCTAAATCAGAGGCAGCAAGTGAAAGACATTTTCTTCTTTCAGAAAGAAGCCATTGTATTCATATAATTACAATACACTTTTGTGATGACTCTCTAGCAAAATTATGTGCATTTGCTAAGCACCTTGTACTGCTTGAAGTGTGCAGTTATTCTTGCTAGCATACCTCCTGATGAAAAGATATTATTGCTATCATACTGAAGCATTCAAACTGAAAGATTATTTCCGAGAGTTGTGTTTTTTGTTTGTTTGCTTGTTTGCTTGCTTGTTTTTAATGTAAAGTATAGAACCTACATTCCATTCATGCCTCATGCTTACTGAAGCTAATGGGACTTAAGAAATGACACTTGAAGAACTGGCCTAGATAAGTCTTTCCAGCTACCAAACTGTGGCACATTATGATATATAAATATGGAAATAGGATCTTCCACTCAGACTTTCATTCAAACACTGTATTCAGTTCTGAGTACTGACAAGCAATCACTTTACTGCATAATAAAGCTACTTTGGTAATAGTTTGCAACATCCCCTCTATTTCAGGATAGAAGTCAGATTAATTCTATTCAGAGGGATATAAAAACAAGAGCTTCAGCCTTAATGTCATCATTGTGTTCTCTCACTGGATTCCTACAGGCACATCTTCAAATTACACTGAGGAATACATCATCTTTGTAGTAATGGCAGAACTACCTTTGAATGTCAAGAGACACCACCATGCCTTCTGGAGATCCGAAGGAGCATTGCAATAAACTGTTAGGTGGCTTCTGCAGCCTGGTATTCATAAAGGACAAATTCCCTGTCATTCAGGAAACAATAAAAACATCTGTTATAGGGCCTCACAAATAGGGCTGAACAACTTGATTTAACTTCAAAGTTAGTTCTACTTTGAGCAGATGGTTGGACCAGATGACCTTCAGAGGTCCTTTCCAACCCAAATTATTCCATGATTATATTCTGTCCTTTTTTAGACAGAGCAAAATGTTTCAAATTCAAAACAATTTTGAAGCTAGCAAATGGAACTATGAAAATAAAGAAATAATCCAAAACAACCTTAGTAATATGTTTGTATTTTCTAAGTGGTATGAGACAGCAAGGTACCCACATAGGTCTTTCCTTCTGATTTTTTCTGTAATTTGCGATGCACTCTGATGTTGGCAAGCAGTACAAAACTCTTCTGTAGAGCCATCTTGGTTTTGGACAGAATTCCAAAAAATACATATTCTTAGGTCTAACAATAATGAGCAGTTATTACTAAAGAAAATGAGTTAACGTTGTTCTTACAAAGTGAAACCCTTCTGTTTTAGTAATTGTTAAGTTTTTGTTACTGTTAAAAGACACTTTATATCAATCTATCAAACTGGTTTAAATATCTTCATCTAAAAAACTCCAAAATCTAAACAACATATTTACACCATCACCGCTGCAACCATCTCTGGTTAGTACCACGAAGTCTATTGCATAAAGTACTAAAAATCTTGAAAAACAAATTAGACAAAGCAGATTGCTACAAACAGTTGAAATCTTACTGAACTTACGAATGTCCAAAATATTCAAGCTTCAGTCTTGTATTTCTTGAATTATTTCTTATGTCATGAGAACTCTCAGCATTATCAATCTACATATTTCATATGGTTTCATGATATTTTCTTAATTGCTATGTATTTAAAAGTCATATATCCCAATGTAGGACTATACAATGGCCGCATTTTTGAAAAAAAAAAAAAAAAAAAGAACATTGCTTTTAATAGCAAAACTGAATAGAACATCCTGAGTTGGAAGGGACCCAAAACGATCGAGTCCAACTCCTGGCTCCACACAAGACCACCTAAAAATTAAAGCATGTTTCTGAGAGCATTGTCCAAATGCTTCTTGAACTCTGTCAGGCTTTGTGCCATGGCCACTATCCTGGGGATCCTGTTCTAGTGCCCGGTCTCTTTTGTAGCAAACTACAAAATAACAAGAACAGTAAAGCAATCAGTAGGGACTCCTGCTTTCATCAGTCATGTAGAAGACAGAGGTCAGTTCCTTGTCAGGAAGGATATGAACTTTGATTGCCTATCTTCAATGAAAATAACCTAGACATCAGGCTGTAGAGTAGGCTGAGGTAAATTATCTGTATTCCCTATTATAGTTGCTGCATTCTTATACCTCCTACAAATCCCTAAAGATGACTTGAAACAGTACAGTTCATAAAGGAGAAAAAAATGTAGGTACAGTTCCAAACTCAGTTGGCTCCAGTAACTGCTGTCTTTCATAATGACAAGACACAGCCAAAATGTTCCACCTGCTGTGTTCACAAGCACAGTGAAAAAAATCTTGCTCCTGCAGCACATTGTCATTAGTAAATTTGCAGTAAGTACCTCATCCATGCACTACCTAATCTTCAAACTCCTATAAGAGCTCATAGAAGCTGCTAGCTTCTCAGGAGGAGGTAACTGGCTATATTTCAGTTCCACATGAGACAAAGGCTCCTGATGAGTTACTGCATATGCTGTCACTCATAACAAATATATTTTTGTTAAAAAAAAAAAAAAAAAAAAAACTGTGACAAACTTCCATATTCTGTCCCTCTCACATACCTTTGCTATCACAGCTCATTACGTAAGAAAAATGAAGATATCTTCCACTGTATGGCTGAGGCATAAACCTAAATACTCAAAAGCATGTGACAGAGCTTACTTCCACCACATGACAAAAATGGATGTCTCGGTGTCCCCCTGATATAATCGAATGTACACAGATTCATACAAAAATCTATACAGTCAGCAGCTCATGAACTCAACTAGCTCATCCCTTGAATGCAAGTAAAGGTGACAGCAAGCAAATCCATGTCATTTCTAAAAGGTGTGTGCTGTATCTGTCTTTGAAGATCACCAGTAGTGGAGATTCTGCCACTTACAAAACCAGTTATTTTAAAACGATAAAATATTTCTTAACTGGTCATGAAAACTACTATACATGTAAGGTGAATTTCACTAGGGGTGGTGGCACTTTGATCACATGATGCATCACCTTCCTCCTGGAAACAGGCTAGAGGGAGAAGAGCCACAACTGGATGAGTTACTTCACAGAGATGAATATCTTTCAACTGTGAGTTGACCCCGCCTAACATCTGTGGGACTGTGGGAGACATACTATCCCCATCTCCCATCTTTGAATCTTGCCTCTTTTTTTTTTTTTTTTTTTTTTTTTTTTTTTAAGTTCATACGGCTCAGAATTGAACCTCGGTTCCCAGAGAGAAATGAGGCATCTCCAGGCCTTCTGCAAACAAGTTGTCTGGTCTGAGCTGGTCATCTAAGGCACCCTCTGTACTGAGAAAGGAACACAGGCAATTCTAGAGCATGATTTAACAGTTGTGTGGGATGAGTTACCTCAGAAGCCATGTTTTTCTGACTACAAAAGCAGCTCAACAACTAGTTGACAACTCACTTACAGAAGGTTAAATTTTAAGGTGACCAGTCCAAAGCTCAGAATATACAAACTCACTTTTGATAACCAAAATAATATTATTATGCAAACTTACCATTAATTATTAAAAATGCCTCAGTTTTTATTTAAGCTTTAAATTATCTTGCCTTTCCATAAAGTTACACCAAAATGAAACTTTAATGGGGAAAGCTAAAAAAAAAAAAGAAAAAAAAGATAGCCAAGAAAGGGACAAACACTTAAAATGTAGTCGGGCTGAGCCAAAGCTTGCAGATTTAATGGAGGAATAAACATATAATTTGACAGAATGTGATACAGAAGGTAAGAGAGGTAGACATTTAAACAGGTAGGCAGTTTTTCAGAAGCAAAGGATACCTCTCATAATCCACACCATCCAATGTGACATATTCTTACTGTTATATGGAATCACTAAATGGCCTTTCTCCAATCAGGGTGATGCTGCATAACCTACGGAGGACGGGTGTTGGATTTGACTTTGAATGATTGTATAAGGCTCAGTATATTATACCAATGTTCTACAACTCTGAGACACTTTATGAGAGTTCTTCCTTAGAAAACCAGTGAAACAAAAATTGGACAAACCTGTTCTCTTCCAGTAGACTTTAACCTGAAGTTGATTGTCCTGATAGAAAGGAGTTCCAATTTTAAGAAAACGAGTGGTTTTCTTTCTTTGAAATGTTGGGTAAGGATCTACCAGTCCTTTCTGGGGTTTCCCAGCAGATGTCTGCTCATCTGCAGTACATAAAACAATTAAGAAATTATTTATTTTAATACAGTGATGTCTAATGATCATGTTAACAATGTTCAAATTCAGAGAAAAAAAAAAATCTTATTTCAATATCTTACCTAAACAAAATTATTATAACTTTAAAGAGCAAAGTTCATAACGGTTGAAAAATATATAATTTGTTTGAAATTCAGTAAAGATATTTTAGAGAGAGAAAAAGGTAAATATATTTTAATATGAAAATGCTCTCTAAATTTTTAAAGGAATCATAAGTAAAGGGAGTGAATTTATAACCCCAGAAACAAAAAATGTTAACACTGTGACTTTTTAAACAAGCATGGTATCTAGCTGTACTTCTGCATAATCATTCATGGTCTTTATATTTGCACAGTATTTGAATATACACAAAACCTGAGGATGGGATTGAGTGTAACCCACAGAGGCTACATGTGGTTATTACATCAAAGTAAATACAGTCCTTTGGTACACTATATGAGAACACTATGATCAGATTAAAGATCTTTCTTGCCCACTTTCCTGTCTCCAACAGTGAACAGTGAATGCTTAGGAAAACATTGTAAGAGCAGAATGAACTTTGAGCAATTCCCTCAGTGTATGTGCCTAGCTTCCAACAAGCAATGGTAACACGATGTCCTTCATCAAGTACTACATCTAGTAACAGTTTGTGAACATATAGAAGGATTCTCAGTATTTAGAATAATTGAGTATTCCTAGATATTTTCAATTTAAGAGTCGGTAGTGCTGATTCAAACTACATTTAATTATGCACTTTCAGATATATCAATTCTGATTGAGGACAGTATTTGCATCAGATTAACAAAAAAACTGTATTTAATTCTATACTACACTTCAATAAAAAGCAGAGATTCCGATGATTAGTAAGTTATGAATTATTAACTACATACTTGAGAGAAAAAGAGAAAGACTCAAGTTTCAAGAATAATCGTGAATAATATGTAAGCTTGAATATTTTGCCCAATATATAGCTTCAGCTAAAACCCTAATTGCTTTCTGGAAAAAATATATTTTTTCAATCCTTTTTTAAATCTGATATATTTTTCCATTTTTTTTGCTTCTTTTAAATCAATGCAAACCTACCAAATGTATGCAAATTCTTTCTCAAGGTAATCATAGCATTTATGTTATCTGAAAGAAAATCACAAAGTGATAGAGTAAAATACAAACTTGAATCTATTAGGTATATATAAATTTAAAGTATTTTAATTTTACTAAATTTATACTTTGCTGTTCTCTCTCTACTCCACTGCCATATATATGTGTATAAATATATATATATACACACGCACTGTATATACTGATCAACAGAGAAAATTTTGCTGCATTTCCCAGAAGTGAAGCATATGAGTATATGTGAGACAACATATATGTCTGAGTGTGGGGAAAGATAATGCCAGAGGGCCAGGGTCAAAGCTCACAGAGGTCTGTAGGATTAAATTACTTCAGTGGGTTATGGACTGATTCTTTTCTGATGACATGAACAGACACCTAAAAAAAGACTGTAATTCCTCAGAGAGTTGAGTAGCTGACAGTGGAACTTCAGCAAAATTGGAACCGTGCTTCTGGAGCTACTTCCCAAAGGCCACAGAAGTCCCCAAATAATGAGGAAGCGTGAATGTCCTGTCCTAGATAATATTTCAGGCAATTTATTTTTCAGATTTCTCCATCTGCTTCTGAGTATTGTTGAAAATACCTCAAGCAGAAGCAGCTCTAACTAACTTCAGTGAGACTCAGAAGATGAATTCAGATATATTTGCATCGCCTCCAGAGGTAGATTTTGTTTGTTTTTCCATATAAACCATAATTTAGCCATTCTTAGAAAAGGTCCAAAAACGTCCACACACATTTCTCAGCAGAGTGCTCAATCACACTAAAAAGTGTGATATCACTGGTTTTGACCCAAAGAATCTTGAAATCTCGGCTTTAATAGGAAGGATGTTCAGATTTGTCTATCAACTTATAGACATATATTTGTCTATAAACTTATAAGCTTTAAACTTCAGCCTGGAGAATCAAAGGCTCCAGGGAGACCTTATAGCGACCTTCCAATACCTAAAGGGGGCCTGCAAGAAAGCTGGGGAGGGACTATTTATTAGGGAGGGTAGTGATAGGACAAGGCGTAATGGCGTTAAGGTGGAAGAGGGTAGATTTAGATTAGATATAAGGAAGAAATTCTTTACTCAGAGTGGTGAGACCCAGGTTGCCCAGAGAAGCTGTGGGTGCCTCATTCCTGGAAGTGCTTAAGGCCAGGCTGGATGGGGCTTTGGGCAACCTGATTTAGTGGAAGGTGTCTCTGCCCGTGGCAGGAGGGTTGGAAATAGATGATCTTTAAGGTCCCTTCCAGTCCAAACCATCCTGTGATTATATGGTTCTATGACTGATTATTGAAGTACTTTCATGTGTTAGGTTTAATTCTCACAGGCACTGTTTTGGCCCAAATAGGTAGCGAAAATGAGCTTAATAGGGGGAAAAAAGATCTTTAAGTCTGGTTTATCTTCTTGGTACATTAAAATATGAAACTACTGTAGATATGAAGTTCTGTTATAGTTAACAACTACTTTAAAATATTTCATACATATCCAAACAGAATATGTTTGCAGAAGGGTCCAGCAAAAATAGCGATTGATTAGTTAGGGTGAGAGTATTTAGGGTAACAGCAACATTATGAAAATGGTGCCAAATAAAGTTTAAACTTTGATTGTACTTTAAAATAAAAATGTAAATGGATAGAAAGTGAAACAATCAGGAAAGGATATATAAAATGATATCTCTAGCACCTTTTAATGAGAATTTTGCTGTATTTTATATTGTATATACATTGGCAGTTGGGACAGTAACTCAGTATTGTATTGTAATTATGAAAGCATTTAACTAAGATTCAGTTTACTGTTAGATTCAGATATGATTTTAAATAATATTTTTATAGTAAAATGAGAGAAAGAGTTTCAACAGCTTGCTCAATGTCTCTTTGGCTAGGTATGCATAATAATGGCATCCAGGATTCTCTCTCAGTTACTAGGACAAAGCCCAGCCCAGCACAGTGCTGCCTTAGCATGTGAAGTTTTAAAGATCTTAAAAATAAATAACCTGATCTCTAAAGATCTCAAGATTTTAATTTGAATGTTGGTCCTATCCGTGTAATAATTTCTTGAGAATTCATTTCTTATCAAGCATGAACGATTTAGATTCCATAATAGAAGAGTCAGTGTTTTATATCAATTCATAGCAGATATGTATTTGAGTGGTCCAAGAATCTGAATTCATGGTCTAGTCAAAAGAGTCAGGATTTTGAAAAGTATTGCAAACTACAACTGTCTAGTTAAGACAAAGACACAGAAATGGATTTACTCCAGCGACTAAGGAATATAGTTAGTATTTATAACTATATTTTAAAAATATTAACATCACAGTGATGCACATGCTTCCATTTTCATTGTGCTTGTTTACTTCAGGTGAGCAGGAGCTAAGACAAAGTATTAGGTGAAAACTATGATCAGTTTTTATATAAGAAATTTAACATTAAAAGGTTACTCGACCAAGACAAGATTACTTTGCTATCAAACAGCCAGCTTTAAGTAAATTATTTCCTTTCATTTGAGAAACCATTACACAAAACAATTAAAATCCAGAAAAAGAAGAGAGAAAGTATTCAGGTGTCTGAATACTCACTATTATTCCTGGTGTCCTGCGTTGTGCTAAAATGGAGAGAAACCTTAGCACTTTTAAGGCGTATCTGACCCCAGCGTGTTACTGCCTGTAGTTCTACATTGTAGTTGCTGTTGGGTTGGAGTCCCTCCAGGACCACATAATTCTGGGGCTATAACAGAGGAGAATAAATATACAGAGCAGTTATAGTATTACTGAAACACAAGCTCTTATTAAAAGCAGGCCTGTTATCTTGGGCTCACTACTCTTTTGAAATTAGAAAACTCATATATAAATTTCAGCAGAACAAAATTTTCTTTCTTTAAAACAACATTTTACTGAACTCTATTTTTGTGTGTCATTTTTAAAGAACTAATAAAGGACTAACTTTCCTGGTGTTTACAAAATTTTGTCAATTCCTTGGCAAACGCGGACACGTACTGTTTAGGTCAAAATTAAAGGTGTTTATACATATATATAAACATATATATATATGTATAACTTTTTTTTTCTTGTGCCTAAATTATTTTAGCCAAACAAATTTAAACTCTTTTCTCCACAATTTCTACAGTAGCAAATCATTGACAACTTAGTCTAGAGACAGCTAGTGTTAAGACAGCTAGAATGCAAGATTCAGTACATTTGTCAATATTTTCTATAAAACGTTTTCTACAAAAATAAAAAATAAACAAACAGGCATCCAAAAAACCTCCTTATTAACAAGGATTATTTTCCTCTACAGAATAAAAAATGGAAAAGAAAAAATGAAGTTTCCATTGTCATGAAAGTGTACATGAGTAGGAATAATCAATCCTACATGAGTAGGTTTATCATTCTCTGGTTAATAACCCATAAATTAAGTCCCATAATATTGCAAAGAAGAGACAAGGGTTCACAGTATTCTTGCATTCTTAAATACATTTTTAGTATTTATAAAAATACTCTTCTATCTTGTGTCACAGACAGAATATATTACTCCATGTTTTCATTAGAATTCTTTGTGCCTGTAAAGTTTCACAGTCAATCCAGAGTGAAGAGGACACCTATGCACTGCCACAGTTCAGGGATTGTCAAAAGCATCCTGTTTCAACTATGTTTACTTGTTTTGTGTTGAGTTACTGACTATAACTCTTGATTAACGGCATTGATTTCTAAATACTGCAGCAAAAATATTTGAATATCTACCTAGAATCATCTAGAAACCTTTATAAAATGGTTTGGACTGGACTACATTTGAACTAGACCATACCTAAAGATAAAAATTGAGAAAAAAAATTTTCAATGTTCTTTAAAAAATGAGATTTTTCCACCTTGTTTCACATTTTCTACAGTTTCAATTTTTAGACTGAAGAGTTTCTGTAATATTCAAAGGACCATTGACAAGCAATAGCCTCAGGAGTATCCTGTGGGGGTAGTCTGAACCTCATTACTGTACAGTTTCATGCGATGCTGCAGAAGAAGAAGTACACTGGGCCAGGAGTTGTATGAAAGGTATTCTAAGAGCCTGTCTTTTCTCTTAGATATGTCTTGGATCTTCTGGATTTCCTTATATTCAAGGCCAGAACCTTGTCACAATTATTCAATACTGTATATTGGATGTTTTAACATATACCCAATTTGAAGGTCTCTAGCCAATGGCAGTTTTCCTGAGAAACATAAATTTTTCTACCTAGCAGAATCCAAATCTACTCCTACCTTGCTAAAGTGATTCTTTAAAAGTACAACAGAGCTCTTTTTTTAAAAAAAAAAAAAAAGTATTTAACTTGAGTAGAAACCAAAAGTTAAGTTATCTCAGTCCCTGAAAAGACTCCATATCATTTCCAATTGTGGTTAAATTTCCTTTTCCCTCCTTCCCAGTGTAGAGCTGGTGATGATGGCTGCAGTCTCCAGACCCTGATCCCTGTCCGTTCCCATGAAAAGAGGTGGGTCCACCATGCTCACATGTCAGTGGATCTGGCTATGTCCAGTCTGCTGTAAATGAACTCAGAATAATGCTTTAGTTGCTCTCATTTTTCTCAGGATTTGGTGCCTGAGGGACAGAGAGGGAACTATAACCCTACAGCTGTCATTCATAACAGTATAAATGGCCAACCAGAGTCAAAACACAGGGTTAACACAGACATGGAAACAAATTCTCACAATGCATTAATAAAACTTAGTTCAGAGAATTAAGTCCAGTCTGTTATTTGTGATACATTTCTATTCCTATTAACTACTTTAAGATACTATGCAACATGCTTAAGAATATGACAGCAGATAGTTTTCCAGTAAAGCAATATTTTATATGAATCAAAAAACTCACAGGAATTTACTGCTGTCAGATCTCTGGTACAGCAGAATACTTAAATGTTGTTTTGTTTTGTTTTGTTTTCCTTGGACCTATAATAATTATTTAATAGTTACTCTATATGATAGTGTCCCAAGTTTCATTTGCATACTGAAAGAATAATGCAACAGATGATGCTACACCTTTGAAATAAAACAACATGTATCTTTCAGAAGCACAATAAAATAAGCCTCACTATAGAGGACAAACAGCACTTTACTTTCTGTTTATCTCTCCTGCAAAATCTTGTAATACTTGTCTGCATTTTAAGGCAGAAGTCTACTTCTCTCCTTGAGTTCAGTGAAGCATAGAGATTGAGAAATCAAAATTGTCTATGGGGTTGGTGATCTTAAAAATTAAGGTAATTACTTTCTCATTTGTTGAAATAATTGCAATTTATCATATTTTTGATACTTATAATCTATTTATTTTATGCCAGAAATAGGTTTGAACATTCCAGAATTAACACACACACATATTTCTGTCTCATTTGCTATCTTCTTTCTTACCCCATCAGTAATCTTCCTTCTCTTTTTTTTAGCTGGGATCACATATTTGCTATATGTCCAGCTCCAGAAGACTTTGTAGTGGTGCACTGGGATATCAGGCTCTTCTGGAAGATCCCAAGTAATCATTACATTTACACTTCCATCATTGTTTGCACTGATATTGGCAATTCTGATATTAGATGGAGCTGGTGGAGCAGATGGATCTGCAATTAAAAAAAAATATATATCAAAAAATCATCTTCAGTAAGGTAAAGATCATATTCATTTTATGTATCTACTAGCTATACACAAGCTGTATTAAACATTCTTGTAACTCTTATGAAAATTCAGTCAAAAAATTCCCATAAGTGAGCTGGCTTTTTGTAAATTCTAGAAATCCAAACCTTATTAAAACTACAATTATGTGCTTGCTTACCAGCTTTGGGACTACACTTCTAGGATTGTTGTTATATTGTTGCTATGCTCACAAATATTACAAAGCTTTATCATAATGTTCTAAACTATAAGGGTTACTTCTGGTATTCACTACTTTAAACACACAATGACTATAAAAAGCTCCTAGTCTATGAGTAGCCTTGTGTAGTCGTCCTGGAATTACATGGTGGAAATGCTGATTTTTTTTTTTTTGGTGTTCTCAAAGAATTCTCAAATGAGAATATTTCTACAAGTTGAGTCTTTCTTAAAAATTCTTGTATTGATATCATGGGACATAAATATGTCCTTAGAATAAATGTAATTAAGATGTAATGAGATATTATGCTGCCATAGAAGTCCGTAGTTATATTTTTATAATGACAAAAAGCTATTGGCTATCCCTGTTATTTATTTCCCTATTCTGAACGAATTTCTGGTCAATATTACCTGAGATATTATTCCTTCAGTTCTCTGTGTGTCAACCCTAGAGTCAAGAAGGACACCTGACAGTCAAAGGTTCTACAACTGAACCTCTTACAATACTGAATTTTAGATCCTCCTTGGGGTTCTAACATATGATATGCTGTCTCTGAGTCAAGTGAATAAATGGAAACTTTGCAGCTGAGCTTCTGAAAGTCAAAGTTGCTATTATCTGGCTCTTACTTTTTAATCATGATTCTCAATCTAAGTAATCTTAGAATCATTATAAAAGAATGCTATCAAGAGTGAATATGGCAATATACTTATTTCACCAGCAATTTAGTGAAAAAATATAAGACTTTGAAAACTTTATTTTTCTAAATGCCTGTGGTAGACAAACATTAGTGGCAAAATAGAATGAAAATGCAAAAAATAAATAAATAGATAGATGAATAAATAAATTAAACACTGTGATTCAAAAAAAAAAAAAAAGAAAAAAAGAGAAATTAAAGGTATATCAGGCAGGGAAAAAAAAAAGAAAAAAAAAAAGGAAATTTGTAACAATTAAGGCATAGGATGAAGCTGAAGCCAAGAAAAAACAATGTGATTGAGAAAACCATTTTCACATAAATTTTCAGCCAAATGAGCCACCACTTACTGCCAGATATAAAATTGAAGGTGTGCAGAAGAGACACCAGGCATTCATTTATGGCACAGTTCACCTGAATCTTTTTTATAATGGTTAATGAGCTGTTAAATGAGCTTTCCAGACATACTAAATTCATCTGATAATCCCTATGACAAATGGTCTCACTGAAAAATTCCATCATTTAGGTCATACAAACTGACACATTCAGAATTAATAAAGACAGCATTTCCTTTTTAAAGATCAACAGATGTGAAATAATGGCTTATTCCTGTTATTTAACAGGAGTCTTGGCTAAACAACAATGGATGCTCCTGTTTCCTCATACATGCCATTTTAGTTAAATAGTAATGGATGCCCCTGTTGCCTCACACATGTAATTCAACCTATCTTTTGGACATAAACATTTCAAAGCATACCTGAGTTTAAAAATTCTGGAAATTCAACTTTATTTTCCGAATAATGAGAATTCCTTATTTCTTCTCTTTCTCTATTTTTTTATGAAACTGCAAGCCAGATTCTTTTATTTTTTCTGTCTCTGCAGAAACACTTTTCATACATTTATTGCCTTACCTGTGAAGTACACATCTCTGTCTTAAACATATACAAAGCTGTGTATTTTGCAGGGGATAAATGTAAGAGATTAACTTCTACAATTTGTTTTAGGTAAATGGCTTGTATTGTTGTCTAACATAATTTCTCATTTACTTCTATCGCTTACTAAAATAAGTAGATGCAAAATTAAATTTAGACGCAATAAACAGAATCATGAATCAGAAAACCAAAATCAAAAATTAAGCATTCATCTTCACTGAATTAAAATGTTAGGGTTCTTTTTCTTTTTTTTTTTTTAATGTTATATGACAATGTATTACGACAATAAAACATTTATAACCTGAAATGCAACATGATCATATTGCTGCAGGTGAATTATTCAGGTTACCTCCCAGAAGTACTATGCATCATGTATTATGTATATATAACATATGGGGTACAATTAAAGTGTTTCAGAGATTATGTCTTCATGAATGGTCAGATATAAGCCTAAACAATTCTAACTGTACAACATCTTTGTCTTCATTTTGCAACTGCAAAAGATTCTAAGAGCCCTAAAAATTCTAAAAGCTAAATGAAATAGCTCTTCTGGACAAAGTGTATTACATGATTCAGAATATTTTCAAGTTCTATTCATCAACTTTTCTTAGATCTAAAGAAAATGACTGATTTTTTTTGTTTGTTTTCTTCCAAAATTCCTTGTCAAGTGTTTCTGTCCCCACAAGAATGCAAGATAATGTGTAATTATCCTTATATAAAGTTGGTGACTGATCAGAACTGAGCTTTTAAGTGTCTCAGCATCACAGGATTTTTCTTTTAGGTAACTTCAAACATCCCTGTTTTTCTCAGTAACATAAGCAGAAACAAAAATAGTAAGGAAAAGAACTGTGTACATATTGAAAGCAATAGATAATTTCTTTTGAATTCTACAGTACCAGGATTTCACCCTGTACTTACTATAATTCCAGTTTATTGAAAACATCACATTGTCAGTAGCATTTCTGCATGCTCTGTTCACTAGAAACAGTCCAGTCTGCAGACAGAATGCAGATTTATATTAAAAAAAAAAAAAAAAAAAAGAGTACTGTTTTGCTGAGGGAGAGTTGTGCATTAATACATCGAATACATTGTATTAAAAATCATCAGGTAACTATTGGTTAAGGAAAGAAAAAACATCCTCTTCTTAAGTTGAATATACATGTGAAATAATATGAAAATAGTAGAAATATTTTTCCTGAGTGCCCACTTTTTTCAAGCTGTCTTTTGTGAGCCTAGCAAATGCCATTGAAAAGGGCATTTGAAGAGGAAGAAGAGGAATGGTTGTAGATGTGGAAGACAGAAAGGAAGGAGTTCTGCAGCTGACAGACATGAAAAGGCGACATATTTCAAATTGTCACGTTTTCAAGAAGGGCTTTTTTAAAACTCATAGACTAAGCTGTAGAAAATAATAATCTAGAAGCAATTAAATCGACCAAAGACAAAAACAACAAAAACAACAACAACAACAACAACAAAAACACGAATGGAATGGAATGGAATGGAATGGAATGGAATGGAATGGAATGGAATGGAATGGAACGGAACGGAACAGAATAATTCTGTTGGAAGGAACCTACAAAAGCACTTCAGCACTAAACAAAAGTTAAAGTATATTAACAAGGGCATTATCCAAATGCCTCTTGAACACTGGCAGGCATTATAGTTTGGCATTAAATCATCTGAAAGAAAGAAGGAAAAGAAAAACACAAAGACTAACAAACAACTATCTGATTGTGGGGACCCAATATTAAAATATTTCTTGGATTTTGGCTACCTGAAATATGAAGCCACTTAGCGAGTGGCTGAAGCCACTACCAGCTGAAGATCCTTTCCATATTAAGTATTTCCATACCACTATATAATTTATTCATATATTTCTATGTCTCTCTGTACCACTCATCGCTATTATAACTGACAGAACTGTAATTTTTTAAGCCAAAAAACAGGAATATTCATCTTTTCTTTCATTAGAAAGGACTGAGTTTCACCAGCAAGAAGGAATAGCAACTAGGCTAGATATTGTGATCTCTGTTATTAATGGAAGAAGAAAAAAAAAAAAAGCCCCAGACTCAAAAAGGAACAAATAAAAAATCAAAAACACCCCAAACCTCCCCCAAAGTCCTCAGCAAAAAGCAAAAAAAAACAAAACAAAACAAAACAAAAAGGTAAGTAGCCTTAATAACACACTCCTTCATAATGCTTGCCTACCAGTTACCAGATAATTGTATTTTTTCTGGTTTTTTAAGCCTTCAAAATTGCATTATTGAATGGAGAAGTCATGCTTCTACAAGTTGTTCTGTTATGCTTCTGTATGTCTATGCAAACGCTAAAAAGCCATACACAACTTGTGTGTTGACATATTTCAAAGTCTAATAACTGGTACTGAACTATAAAGCTTATATACATAAAATGTTTGTTAACTTGACTATGAAGCTAAACTGGAATTCTGCTGACTATAAAGCTTAACAACCACTCTGCTATTAGCGTTCATATATCTGCGATCTCTTTGACTGACTGCCCACATGTATAATTCAGATACATGAATATTAAACTACTGGAATGGAAACTACTGCCAGTTTTTCAAATTTAAAGTTCTGAAATTTTATATACATGAATTTATCTGAGTGTTAAATCAAATTCTTTGGTTTGCAGAAAGAGTGATGATAGTTGCAGCTTTTCCTTTGTTTATGCTGTAGCTCAGATAAAATAAAAGCCATTATATATACTAGACTTTGGCACAGACAGTTGTCCTCAAATCTGAAAAATTCTGGTCTCAGCAGCTTGACAAGTAAATCACTTCTCACTGCTAGAAACGATAGCTTCATTAGGTCAAGGCTGAGACTGCTGTTCCAGCAAATGGAGTAAGTACTGCATTTGTCTGCATTGTATCTGGCTTGAGTATACCCAAAGGACTTAAATTCTTGTCTTGCTGGCTACTCAGCCATCACAAGGAAAACTCTGTTTCAGGCCCCAAAAGGGAGGATTCCTCACATCTAATAAAATAAAAAATAAAAAATAAAAAAATCACATCATCACCATTTCAAAATGCACATCTTTCTATATAAATTTATTAAACTTAGTGATAGACAGTTTATCTTTTAAAAAATTCTTTCAATCAATAGGATCTGGAAGTGCTTTGCAACCTTAACATAACAGCATGGGTAAGCTATGCTTACAAGAATCACATCATACATTGCTGCACATGCATCCACTTTGGCTTTAAATGGAGCAACTGTAATGAAAATAAATAAATAAATGGTTTGAAATATATGTCAGAGAGGAAATAATGACATTGGAACCTGGAATTCCCAATCTGAATTGTAAAAGTGACAGCAAGTTTGACTCCATTTTAAACCCTTTCTTACATAGATTTCTCTTTTTTTCCTGACTTAAAATGGATCACACATTGCTAACTTTTAAACATTACGCCTACCAACTCTAGAAATCTGCTGAAGCTGCTCTACAGACAAGTTTCCAACTTTTAAACAGTTCCAAGGCATAAGCAGGAAGACTGGCTTTGCCCAATGGAAATGGCACACATAAAGCAGCTGTGCAACAGTATAAAAAAATCATTGGTCCCAAAGGAGCAACAGAAAGAATTTTATTGCCAGGAGTGGGTGTCTGTTCTGGTTTTACTAACACTCAGTAATGCATGCATGAAATCTCATCCAGCATAGTACTTATGTGCTGTGAAAACAATGTTGTCTGCTTCCTTTTGCTAGACAATTTATCCTGTGTATGCTAGCAGCTGCCTTTATGTTGAAGATAAAAACCTTTAGTAGAGGTAGAAGGATCATATGGTTTGGGCTCGTGTTGATCATACAGTCCCTTTTTGCCTGTGAAAATGGCACAGTACCTAACTACAGACCAGAAAGATAATATATTATATGGAAATGTTTAATGCCGATCCCTCTAGTTAACTGCAGTCCCTGTTACTGAGAGTTCATTCTCACCATGAAACATAAAAAGCTAAAAAAAGTAGCCTAAAATTCCAAATACAATTGTAAGTTGTATTACTAGAGCCAACTAACTTCTGGCAATTTGGGTTAGGCTATCCACTGCCCACTTAATGGAAGAAAAGCATAGACAGTTTTTTTCCAAAAAGACTTATTTATGGATTGTAGGATCAGTACTCTCCTCCCCCTATAGCAAATGAAACTGCTTGGAGAGAACCAGTCAAAGTATGAAGATAAGGATATTTGTACCTTTGGGAATCAAAATATTCCGCCAGTCATTCTGTTAGCTTTTTTCTGTTATTGCAAATTTTTGTCACTCAGTGGAAGATGAAAAGCAAAGCAAACACAATTAAAAAAAAAAAAAAAAAAAAAAAAAAAGTGAAGTAGAAATCACAGTCAAAATATCAGAAAGTTTTGATCAATTTTAGTTGACAGTATCAATCAGAAAATCCATGTACAGAGCTCTACTTTTAGGAAAGGAACCACTCTCCAAGGTGCAGCACTCACTCCATCTTCTAGCCACTTTGCTCCAAAGAGGCATAATTTAATCTGTGTTTCTTGTAACTTTGGTATCAAATTTTAGAAAAATGAAGCATCACTTTGTTCCGTGTGAAGGTCCATGCCAGACAGGCATGTATAAATGCTTTGTTTCCTTTAATAATAAGAAATAAATGGCATAAAAAATTCTCTCTGCTTATGCTCTGAATATTTCATAAATTATATATATCAGCTGTGTCACTGATTATTTATTATTTATATATTAATGCAAGAAATGAACACGAGGCAGTGTAAAACAGCTAACAAACCTTCACCTCAACTTTTTACTGTGTAAGAATATCTACAGCTACAGCAGTTAAAAAAAAATCAAAACACAAGTAGATGAAGAATGGTGTAGAGCCGTTATAGCTGGAATGCTTGATGAAATGCTCTTTTGTCTTCCTGTTTTTGTCTTTTTCATGACAGGGCAATTAAAGTAATTTGGGTAATAAGGATCTTTTTAGTGATAGAAAAGTTAATGGAAATTACATACCTCAGGAGATGTAAAGTTATTTTGAATAAAACAAAACTTTACTTTGCTGTGTCTACTTAGAAACCATATTTTTGCACTTGCAAAAGACACAGAATAGCATAAACAGTATTGCAGTAACCAGACAAGAAGTCTCTCTCCAAGTAATTGCAGCATCAAAGTTTCTGAATGTTCTTTTTAACAGTTAAAAACATTTAGTGACAGAAATATTATATTTGTCCTCCTTTAAAAAAGTACAATTTACTATTCACTGTAACTTAGGAGCAACTGGTAAAAGTTCAGCATCTCATGTGAGAAAATGTCTTATGAATTGCTATCACGTTTCCTCATCAAAGGATTTCTTTTTGAAGAAAACTTCTGGTAAGTCTGATGAAGATAATAATCTTCTCTTGCTCTTGGCACGACATGATGAATTGAAACAGTACAAGAACTGATGTGAGTTTCTGTCCACACTTTACACAAACGTACCACAGAGAGCCAGCAACCTTCCAAAGGTGATGTGCCAAAGTCCTCCTTCCTTTTCCAAATTAGAGGTTAAATGTGCCTATAGGAGCACAGCAGGAGACAGTAGATGCTGGCATGCAAAAAAACAGGAACATCTGATCAGCAGTTTCTTGCCTCTCTGCCAGGAAGGGGCCGCCACTTCCCACTGAGTTCCAAAGTAGTAATTAAAAGTCTATATGACACTATAACTGTTACTGCTGAGTGCCTACTCAGGGACATTGATGCTAAGAGATACTGGTTGAAGCAACCCAGTGTCATTCCTGACAGTCACCGCCCAGCAGCATCTGCATGTGAGTCACTTAACGCTTCCACATTTCATTTGGCGAACATGGTACCTTTGTAACAGCCAGTGACAATACCAAAGCCTCTAAAATAGTCAAATTAACTTCTCAAATAGGATGACTCTGGCTACAAAGCTGATAGTTAAATGAAGTTCTTGCTGTTTGCTTAGCAATTCATGATTAAGGGCTGGAGTTTAGATTTGAAAATTGTTATTGTGAGAGTTACAGTAGCTTTTTGAACAGTGATGGTTACAATACTTTATGCCCTTATCAAGATCCCCATTGCTTTGGTTTATTAGGTAAGAGCATGCAGAAGTACTACTGTCTTCTGCTGTCCTTGTCACAAAGTCCTAAAAGTGCTTAGAGTGCTCTCCAACCAGCAGACAGCCATAAGCAGTACTACAGGTGAGCAAGTGCTTCAGGGACCACAGAGAAAAGACCACAGAAAAAAAGAGACCACAGAAAAAAAGAGGACTCTGGTATCTAACATGTAATCATTTCAAAACCACAAACTCCTGAAAAACAAATCACTGCCACTTGGGAGATTATCCTGAAGAAATATCTTTGTGCTTATCATGCTGTCACACTTCTCCAGAAACCCACTTTTGCTAGGGTCAGATACTGGGCTAAAGAGACATTTAGTATGACTTAGCATGGATGTTCTTATATTCTTTACCAATGTAGGTGTTTTAAACAACATGCTCCTGTGGTGAGCAAGTGCAGCAGGGGACAAATCTATGGGGGAATTTAATACACATCCTGCTTCAAAATGTCACGCTCAAGCCAAAACCTCAGCGTTATTATGATATACCTTTATGTAACTACAGGCACAGTGGTTCCAAACAGAATAGTTGGAAAATCTTTTGAAACTCAGAAAAAAAACTGGCAATGATCTGAGTTTAAAAGAAAGTTGGTGCCAGATTCACCGATGCAGGGCTGTATCTGCTGAACTGCAGCTCATGAAAAAAAAAAAAAAAGAGAAAGCCTCTGCTGCTGCTGAATCCTTGCAGTAAGCTCAACATAGCTTGAAGGAACTGTATTTTTGATGTCATTGAAATGGTGTGCTACTTAAGTGTAACAAACTCTTTAAATAATACTTTTATATTCGTAAAGGTTTGTGGTCACAAAAGTAATGGTATGACTATGCCAACCAACCTTCCTACCACAAATGGGGTTATAGTACCAAAATTATTGATCCTAATGTAGACTTATTCAACAAATAAATAAACCATCCATATCACTGAAAGCACTTGCTTGCCTATATAACTGTATCTACAATAATATTTTTTCTAGGATTGATTATGGCCAAACAGCAAGCTAAAAGCTAACATGGAAACCCATAAATGGTGACTGCCTATATTGTAAGTCAATTATATCTTCAGAAAGAGGAAATGCATTCCTCAAAGTATTTGTTATAAGAGTGTAAAGATTCTGTCACTACCAAAACAAAGACAAGTCTGTCTATTAGAAACTTCACCTCAATTAGTAATACAGTGAAGAGTGCTAGATCTCATTGTTTGGCACAGTAAACTAGTATGGTCTGGCTATTTCCACATTATTAACTGTCTTTAAGAGAGAGTAACCACATCCAGATTGTCTACCGGGGATGGTTTCTGGCCTGTGCTACTGTGCCTGAAAGTCATCTGGGTAAACTCTGCTTTGTGTCGGTGAAAAGTGCATCAGAAAAGAATTCACGGGACAGGAGATCTGTTTCCAGCTCCCATCCCCCCAAGTGCCATTTACTGGTATATTTTCAAAGTTATCCCACATCCCTTGCAGAACCAGCAACAGCAACAAAAATTCCTACAACACTTACTGGATGGTCTATCATGCCTTCCTAATGAAAAGACACATACTACTAAACACTATTATACCCTTTTTATCCCTAAGCCCTTATGATTAGTGCTAGCAAGGGGAAAGTTATATTAAGAGAGCCTGTAGTTCCATTAAAACAATGATGCTGCAATTAAGATATAGGCAACAAAATATTCCTGTACACTGCTAAGCATATGGCAGGAACGTACTGATAACTATAAAGGAAATTAAGACAAACATCTTGGAATAACATGTTGAAACCCCATTTCCTTTGTGTTTCAAGGTCAGGGTCATGTTGTCTGATACCAACAGTGTGGAAAATGCTTAAAAAGAGATTTATTCATTGAGACCCCTTACTGATAAAAGAATAATGACGTCTTTAACCTTTAATTCCTGTCTTGACTTCAAACAAATCTCACACCATTTCTAAAGCTGATGGTAACATGGCCAAAAAACCCACCTGTTAAAAACCTTCTGCCACAAAAACAGGCAGATCAGGTTGCACTCCACATGTGAGCGAGTAGAAGGTGAGTGCCAGCTGTAGGGAACCAAAACTCACCTTTTGAGGAGCGGAAGTGCTTGCTGGGTGCTGTGAAGCCCCTCGTCCCATGCACATTGACAGCTGCCACGCGGAACTGGTACCACCTGCTCGCTCTGATGTCTGACAGCTGGACCCTCTCATCCGTAGTCTGGTGGGGAAAATGTCACAATTATACTTTCCGTTCAGACGTGGCTAGTTGTGCTCTCTGCCACAAGACACCCATTAGGCAGACCGTGAGGTAGAAGACCCACCTCTTTAATACATGGAAGTGTCAACAATAGTGAACAAAATCACATAACCAGCACATTTTACAGTGCATTGCAGGTCTCTTCTAGAAAAGTGACCTTTAGAAAACTGGTCAAGTGTTAAATTCACAAAATTATTTTCCAGTTATCACAACTTTCACCAGAATATATAGGGCTTAGCTGATCAGGTACTGACATTTCAGGGAATTCATTACCCCAAATCAAAGGACTCATTTCTCCAGATCCTGAAACGGGAGAGTGAGTCCAAAATGGCTTCACAAAATCCAGAGCTGTGAGAAGACGCCTTTTCTGGTTCATCGGAGACACAAAACCCTCAGGTAATGAATGCAAGCCCTCTTGAGATCCTTGGCATTTATGTCAAAATGACACTCTAAGCCTTAACTCTTCTCTGCAGGCTTTTCTCAGGTTATAGGAGATGACCTTTCTGTCAACAACACCCACTGAGACTGCTGGTGTCATGAATTCAATTTCCAGCTTCTGCAGGGAGTGCCTTAACTACTGAAATATGGAATAAACATAGATGCACTCTGAACCCTTTCAGTAGGAAGCACTTTAGTCTGAGGCCTGCTTTTCTCTATCCTGTTTTTTCCTTTAAGCTTTTAAAGACCTGCCTTCTGCACTGTTTCTGATTTTTTTTCTAAGGTACAAACACCAGAGCTGAACACAACCTTCTGGTAACAGCTGAATCACTGCCAAGTACATAAGAAATATTGTGGTTTTAGAACTCATTAGAAACTCATCCATTTGTGGCTGATTTTACATTTGCAGTTACCTCTCAATTATCCAAACTTCAAGTTATTTCAGACCGTCATGTTTATTGTGTTTTAATCTAATTCTTTAATCAAAATAACACATAAACTTGAAACAAATGACTTGTATAAGTCTAAATATCCTACACAACCAATACTGAATATCTTTATTGACCAAGATGCAGACTCATTAAGAAATTTAGTGACATCTATTTATTTTTACAAGATGTTTTCTGTAACTTCAAAAATCTACCATATGAGTTTCAATGTTACTTGCAGTGATGCCAAATACTTCCCAAAGAAGGCAAGGTGTAATTTCTGCTTTTTGCTTTCTTTCCAATCTGTGAAAGAAAGCAGCAGCTGCCAACCTAATTCAGATAGCCAGAATGTCAGGAAGTTGCTTCAGCTCTCCAACAATGGCATTTTTAAAGTCCCAACCAATAAAATTTGTAAATATTACTCTGTGCTTAATCTCGTCACTTGTTGACAAATAAAATTTAGGGAAAAGGTTATCTGGTTTATGTGCACATGTGAAGGAAAGAGAGCCTTTTAAAGCTGCACTATAGACTGCTCTCAGACTGATATGTTTTGCTACTTTGAGCCCCCACGTATTCCTGCTACTCAGAGTCCTTCTCCATTCAGAGTCCTGCATTTGTCTATTTAGCTTAAGCTGGGGTAAGTAACAGTCCCTACACTTTCATCATCTGCCTCATCTTTTTTCCAATTATTAGCTTTTACATTACCTGTAGAATTTATTATCTAGTTGAATGAAGGGGCTCCTAGGGAAGAAAGAGCCTATCTGAACCAGTTTTATTACTATTTTCATTCTATAGAGCACTCATATGTGCTAGCTTGTTTGTTTGTTTATTTTTGTTTTTCCCAGCATGAAGACCCACATACTCAACTACTTAAAGACAAGACATGACAGTGAATTAGAGTGATATAAACTATAACTATATTAACAGAAAAATAAATCATGGATATATTCAGGATACTGCTGCAGCTGAGATCCTGAGATTAGTCAGGACCGAACTGTAATTAATTAGCTACAACATTGTGGATTTTTAAAAACAGATTTACTGAATTTAGCTACAAGGTAGGCATAATGTGAATAGACTTGACCCCAAATTTCTCAGCTGAGGAATCTCAGTTGTCATTTGCACGAGCTCAGTTACTCTCTTAGGGCTTGTTTAAAACACCGTATTTCATTTCTGTCAGTCTTCTGTGGCAACTGTGAGATGTTGTGGGATTAAATAATGTGTCAACCTATATCACCAAAATTATTTTAATATATGAACAGGCCTTAAGCTTATTCCTTTCGTCACTGGTTTTGTTGGCAAAGCTCCTGTTAATCTCAGTGGCATGCAGGAGATGTATCTGTAACTAAAGCTCCTGCATTACAAACTACTTTGGCACCTCTAAGCAAAATTTACATGGTTTTAACATATTTCAAGGAAGAGCTTGAAAACTAGTGTTGAGATATACTACTCTGTCGGTAAATTGAATATTTTGTTCAATTACTTCAGTTAGTTCTCCCTTCTTAAGTATGTTTGGAGCTGAGATCATAACACTGAAAGTGCTTTTGATATCTCTCTTGTATTAACATGAGCCTGCTAAATGGCATGCTGTGCAGTATTAAGAAACTAAGGGTTGAATTTCAACACATACCTGAAATTCTTCCTGAATATTAGAGAAATTATTAAACAACAATTTTACTGATGTCTTAGAATGCCAATATAATGTTTTAAAGAATTTAATCAATGAAAGATGAAACAAAAAAAATCACCTCTTAGATAAATGATTATAAGATTGAAATTATTATTTTTTTGGGCTATTTATTATGCATTTACTTATAGGAGGAAAGTTTTAAAGCTAGGTTCCAATCCTAATACACTTGTCATTTGGAATAAAATAATATAAAAAATGAGTCCTCAGGCAAAATCACTGGCCAACATGTCCATCCTCAACATCATCCTAAATTCAATAAAGACAAAGGTAAGTCCCCACTAGTTTACTTTAGTATATAACTTTATATAAGAGCAGCATGGAATCACAATGACATAACCTGGAGAATACAGAAAGTAGCCTGACACCTCTTCTCAAGAGTGCATCTCAGGTCCAAGGAACAACAGGTCATATCCAGTGACCAGAAGGAAGAAAGTGGTTGGGCTGTCAGCACACAGGGATAATTTGGCTGACATTAGCGTAGTACTGACTCATGTAAGAAGCACTGATATTTCTACTCTTTTCCTAGCTGTTTAGGCCCTCTCCTGAAAGTAGTCCCCTCGTACTGTCTTTCCAAAGGAGATTATTTGCTCTTCTCTTCAAGATGCCTTGAGAAACCTCCTTGTTGCTCATACAAATGACTGATGATTAAAGTACTTTTCTGGAGCATGGATGACCTATCTTCAATCCTATCCTCCGTCTGAGAGGTTGGGAGAAACTGTTCCTTAGTGTCTTCGATGTTGCCTGCTATATTGAATTATGACATTTTTTGAATTCACGGGCAAAACTTTTCCTCTGAGCCAGGCAGGCTGAAGGTTTCAAAAACATCTTGTAAGGGAAGGGCAGAATTATTTAGGATAGGGAGGGAAAAGAATGAGAAAATACAAGTCAGCCACATAGTAGTTAGGCAATTCAGATGGGGTTTTTGTGTCACCACTCCAAGGATTTTTTTTCTGTCCTTTACATATAGGTAAGAACTGGTGTAAGATGGCCTTTGTAGCAAAGTCTGGTACAGAAGACTCTCCCCTTTCCAAGGTTTAAAATAATCAAAGGAGTATTTCATTGTGTTCATTCCCTTTCTCTCACACTATCAATCTTGGATTCCAGCCTTATCCTGATGAGTTCATAGCTCCACACCTATCTTCATAGAATCGTAGAATGGATTGGGTTGGAAGGGACCTTAAAGACCATCCATTTCCAACCCCCTGCCATGGGCAGGTATGCCACCCACTAGATGAGGATGCCCAGGGTCTCGTCCAAACTGGTCTTGAACACCGGTAGGGATGGGGCATCCAAAACTTCTCTGGGCAGAGAAGTTTATTTTGAAATAATGCACAGTGAGAAAGAATTTACAGTTCAAAGAGTGAAGGGGTATCATCCAGGGTGTAAGAAGAACTAAGTTTACACTTCTGACAAAGAAGCAGCTTGACAGTACCACATCCACTACTCTGCCAAATGACAGCAGACCTCCCCTCTTTTGTGTGAATGGAATCTTACACAAGGTGGGCACTCTTTAAGAATGTTTATCAAAGCAAGCTTCTTCTGGATGACGGAGAAAGAAACCTTCAGTTTATGGGACTGGTGGTTAGCTTCAGGAGGGATTTCCTGCTGTCAAGAGCTGAGAAAATTTAGGACATCCTTGGAACCAGAAGTTTAGGTGTTTCAGAAGCTGAAAGTTTTAAAAAGGATTAGCTGTCCACGGAGTTTAGACAATTCCAAGATGAAGCACTAAGGTTTGTCCCAATCAAGCTAGCAGTAAATACTGCTCCTTATTTGTATTAATAGAGCAATAAACTAGTAATTAAAATTCATTAATCTCTGCCTTCATGCATGTACAAATACTTGGCATCCACTCACACAATACAGAGATGTACTCTCCCATCTGGAGATAACAGGCACAGCATATTTGAATTAATTTAATTCGTTACATTAATATGATTAAATATCTAAATACCAAATATAAACAGCAATATGAGTATTTTTAGAAAGCATCGCAACAAGCAGAATAATAATTTTGCTCATCAGATATATTGTATTCTCATGGGATAGTGCAGCTGGCCCTATGCAATTGGTTAAACCATAAAAAGCAATAGTATAAGAAACTTGGCATAACCACTTTGAACACTGCACATCGTAGTTAACTTACTTACAACAACTTATATCTTAGTTCCTGTAGTTTTATATCAACTAATGCAAATTAGTCAAATTGTTAGTTACATCAAGTGTTCTCAAAAATGCACAGCAAAAAAAATAAAGTTAACAAAATTCCTGTTTCCTGAAGTGATAAAAAACTAAAATTATTTTCAATGTGTTTGTTTTCTTTATATTCTTTGAGAGTTAAATAATGTTTTAGTAGATTGTCTCCCCTCTTAAAAAGCAAACATCAAAAACATTCTTATGACAATACAATGCGAAAGAAACAAACTTCTTCAAAACTATTTTTTCAATACCAAATAAAAATTCATAAGAGATATGTGAAAACACTTACATGTTAACCCACATTAATGCAATAGAAGAAAGCAAGTAAAAAGTAAAAAGTGAAAAGTAATTCCTTTAAAAATGTTGTTCAAAATTATAACCCGCTTTGGGATCTTCCTCTGCTCTGTACATGCTCTCTAACTTAACTTGCAGAGTAATGAAAGGGCATCATCTCCTCTAGACTGTCATGCCCCAGGAGTTTTCAGCTGTATGGCTGAGCTCTTCACAGCCTTTACCTATAATCAAAGTCTCAGAGCCCAATGCTTTGGAATCATACAAGAAAAATTCTCAGTTGTATGGACAAGAAAATACCCAGAGGCGATGCACACGGTCACTTTAGTCAAACTGTGTATCCAACCTTGTTGATGAAATACATCCTAATGCATCTGATTACACTTAACATATTTGACTGCCCAGTAGGACGTCTAAAACTACAAACACCGTTGAGTTACATTTCTCTATAGAAACAGAAATTCTTATTACTAGCACCCCTTAAGGGTGCCCAGCCTGTAACGCCCCATAAGGTACACACAGTTCACAAAGACAGTCAGGCATCCTGAAGCTTGTTCTCAACTGAAATCCCCAGTGCTGTCTGTTTCACAATCCAATACACATCTCTCGTGATGCAGTAGAGACATCAAAATTCTCAGAAAGATGTCAGTTGGAGGAGGCTTCTCCTGCCATAGTGATTAACTCAGCCCTTCTGTCTGCATGTGACAGACCCTCAGGAAAGACAACTGACAGGATTCTTACCATTCTTGCACAGGAACACATTTCTAAAACCCTCTCTCCTGTACATCCCTGTGAGATGGAAGAGATTCATATATGCTCCACAACTGTACATACTGCTTGCTTCCAGAAACGTGCATGAGGTCTATTTCAGGGATGAGAAAAAGCACAGCAGTGTGCTGCTACCTTTATAGTCCAGACGCACCAGCCAGAACTGTGTTTCTACAGCCTAGCACATATACATAGCATGATAACTGTGAGGAGCAATTGACATCTGGCTTATGTTTTCTACATGGTATTCTCCTAGTAGCAAAGGCACTAAGTTGTTTGCTGAATATAGAGAATGCAGACTGAAGACCTGCACATCAACTGAGACAATAAAAATGTCACTACAAATTTATCAGATGTGAGGGTGTGCATGTTCATTTGGATGCAATTGCACAGGCTGGGTTTCATGCCAGGCTCAGCTGAAGGTCATTTTTCCTGGGCAAGACATTTTGACTGTCCCCTGTAGTACTGCACTAAAGCTAAGGACTTCACTTTTGAGTGTTCAGTTTCACAAGCTTCACATTATTTTAAGATACCTTTTTCCTACACAATCTGAATGTAGAATGAACACAGATTGCCACAGAACTTCAAATCCTTACTTTATTTTGTGGATGATTCTATTTATTCCCTCTTTTCTTTTTCCTAGCTATAATGACATTTTGCAGGTCTTTTGAAAATCAGCATTTTGCTTTTCTTGTCAGCAGGGATGAGGGTGAAGCAGTGAAGATAAACGATTGGAACTCCGCCATACAGGTGAACTGTCAGCATGTTAAAAAACAGATTGAAACTGGGAAGGAACTAAGTGAAAATTTATGCTCTGTTGGCTGCTTCTCATTAAGAAACATTTGCTCATGAATCTTACATTTTCAGCCTGGACTGCACTGAGTGATAAGAGCATGACATCATGGGCTTTTCTGAATTGGGAGGGCAACATCTGAAAAAATGATTTTACAAAGAATAAAGGTTTTAGTCTTAACACTCTTGATTTTAAAAATTGAATGGCCTTTTTATCAACTATATTTCTTAGCATTTTGCTAAGACCCAAGCCATGCCTTGGAGACCATGCACACTGATTTCAAAAGGACTATGTCTCTCATATGCTTCCTTCACTATATTTTGGTATCTAACTCTACGTTTTTCAAGAGATTCATGGCTTTTTGGAACCCCCATCTGAATAGATCACAAGTATGTACTTACAGGAAAGTACCACTCTTTGTCTTATGAAAATCAAGCCTCCAGCTCGATCTATAGATCTGTATCTGTAGAGAGCAAACCTACAAAATAAACTCATTTTGAAAATATAAACCTCTGAGTATTATTTTTTGGGGGAACAAGGAAAGAAATATTTACTTCTTTACTAATATATTCACACATTTTTAATGATATAATTTTCTATACCTATCAAAAGCATTTGATGTTTCTATAACTGAAAAACTGCAAGTAAAAATATTGAAGTTGATTTCTGCTGAATAAGTCTGGAAAATAGCTCATTGAGCATTGGAGTAAGATCTGGATCCTGCCTGTGGCTATCTCGTGACTTAGAGAGAGACCCTAGAAAGGGGTCGCTGTGTATCAATCTCCTTACTTACAAAGTGATCTAACTCTTTGACCTGATGAGGAACTTCAGATCATTGTCTGGAATCTAGGGATTCTTACCGTTTTACCAAGAACTGACCTGTGCCACTGTTTGCCAGTTAGTAGCATCATCCTCACTAGGATGGATTCCTTGATTCCACCTCCTCTGAACAACATAGATCACAGGCTCAATGGAAATATTGAATTTTGAAGACCACTTCACCTCCAGGTCTCCAGATTGCAGTTCTATGAATTTTAACTCTTTCCGGGGTTTCAGTGGAACACCTGCAACAGGAACATACAAACAAAAGTATTTGAATAATTTACAAAACAAGATGAAACCATCTGTAGGTGAAGCTGTATTAAAAAAAAAATACTAATAAAAAAGATGGTTTGTCAAATGGAAGAATAAAAGTGGGGAAACGGGTAGGCTGATAAGTATGCATGTTCAGAAGTGTTCACAACAAGCCTACCTCTGCCAACAGTAAAATTAAAAAAAAAAAAAAAATATTTATTTCATTTAAAAACTAAAGGTACTAAGAATCTGAAAGTCGTGAGCTAAAACTTATCTCAGAGTTTCCAGATATGCTTTGATAAGATGAACACAGACCTTTCGATCCCAAGCAGCTATCTATACCTGTCATTCAGATTTTCACCTAATTTGTCTTTAAACAAAACTAATGATAAAATTTTCACAGCGTCATTCAGCAATTCTTGCAGTTCTCCTGTGGAAATTATCCGATTGGACACAGCTCTTCTCCAAAGTCATGCCTAAAACTGGACACAGACCCCATCTAAGCCTTTACTGGTGTAGTCTACAGTAACAGAATTATCTGACACATCTTACATTAGTCTGATGTACGCAAGTATGCTGCTTGCCTTCTCCTGAGCAGCTTGCAGCCATACTGTATGGTATGTCATTCTCCACTCTTCCCTAAAATCTAGGAAAGGTAATTCCAAGGCTTCTTGAAATAGAACTGTTGTATCTGATATATACAGTGCAATTGCTACACTACAGGGAAAAAAAGTTCTTTTTAAAATTTAATGGTAATTTCTCATTACATCGTGTCACTGAAGGACAGTTATTCCTGTTGTTCCTACTCCTGATAACACTGCCTTTTTTGAAAATATTTGCAGTAGCTTGTAAGAAAAAACAACTCTTCCAATTTGGCATCTTTTGATTAAATCAACACATCAAGTGTTAGATACATTTCCCTAGATAGTTATTAGGAGCTCATATATTTGATTGTGCAACATTTTGTCACACATAAGACTTTTATGCTGACATACAAATCTTCTTACCAAGTTATTGTATGAATTTGTGTTATTTCACCATTTCAGCGGGGACCAACAAGTCCATCTGTATGCACTGGTTCTATAAATTGTAATATAAATGTTTCTACTCAGTCTGTCATAGATGGCTGGAGTACCAAATTTCCTTAGGTAAACAAACTGCTTTTATATTCTAAGATGTCTTCCAAATCTGATTAAGTGATTAGCTACAAGTCAATAAAAATCAATATTGTAGCCATTGAAGAAACCTAAAATCAACCTGAGGAAAATCCAGTACTAAACTCTGGTTAACTCAGTTTAAACCCTGGATATCATTCCACTGCCAGATGCCTTAGCCTAGCATAACAAACATCACAGATCATGTCAGTTCCAATTTCTATATTTGAAAATCCTTCTTTAATTATGATGTACAATAATTCTTCAATTTGCATGTTAAGAAAACTTCCATCTGCTCTGCATTAGGGGCAGTTGGATTCACTTGATTGCAAGTTACTCAGCCTCTCTGGTGTTATGTAATTGTGTGCAGATGGATTGCAGCAGCATAAATGACTAGAGCATCGCACAAGCGCATTTTGAAACACTTTTGTAGAACCAGCATCATCAATTTCATATCCAGATGTGTAGATCCAATCATTCTTCAATGTGCTTTTTATTATGTAAATTGTCAGCCCTTTCATCATGCTGGGACAAATTAGTTCTCTGAAGTCTGTAGTGTTTGAAGAATTCAAATCACTGACTGTCCTATATGTGCAGTACCAGAGCCCAGGAAAAAACATTTCTAAAGGTGTCTTTCAAATCACACATGCATCTCTGTGCTATGAAAAATAAATGCACGCTGTTCCACCATAAGAATCTGTATTTTAAATGTTGGTTCCATAGGAATTCAAAAAGTTTCTATGGAAGGATTTCCCACAGTAAAGGTTACACTTATGTCACCAGTACAATTCTAAACAGTTGTTCAAAGACTCAGAAATGAACACCTTTAAAGTTGTACACAATTGTTTTAATACAAAACTATTTTTCATTAAACATGAAAAAAACCTTTAAATTCTGGATGACTGTTCTGGCTCCAACTACCCAATTATGACACTGTCATACCATCACAGCCTTTAAATGTCACAACATTCTCTTCACAATTCACTTTGCTCAGATCTGCAGTTTGGTCTGCTTTAGTAATTGCTCCCTAACATGTTCCAGACAAAGTTGGCTAGGCTGGTTTAGACAGTATGAACCCTGAAACTTTTTTTAAAAAGGGGGCCTGGAAAGTTCACAGAAGTTGGTGTACTATCACACTGGAGAGACCACTACCTTCTGAACAAGAAAAAGGTGATGGGTAATTTTTCAGCAGTAACCATCTGAGTGTGGAAAAAAAGATACATGTCCATATCCTTACTTAGGGATGCATATGTGTATTTAGACAAAGTGAATGTGATCAAACATTGGACATCACTTTTTCTTCCTTTTTGTTCTGTGTTTTTAAGCTTATTTCTAAGCAGATATATTCCTCCCATTTATATTTGTTAAGTACCAAATTTACTTTATATACTTACTGTTAATTTATAACATCATTATCTCCACATAGGGAAAAAAAAAAAAAAAGAGGTAGGCCATAGAGAAAGAACATACACTTTCTGAAGTCCTTTACTAATTGAGACAACGTAAAGGAGGTAGATGTGGCAGATGACAGATGAGTAGGACAAAAAATTTCATATCACCAGCAAAGGGAAAAAAAATGTGAAGACTACATAACTGAGTAGCAATACTCCTAACATGGATGAAAAAATATATGTGCATTTATATAATGATATGGCAATTTGAGCTCTATACCGAATGCAAGCCAATAAACAATTGGGATAACAAGTACAGTCAATCCAATGACATTTTCAATATGTGACTTCTGTGTAAGTATACTTATATTATTTTAGAATTCAGCTTTAGTACTCAGTACTAGAGGGCAAATCCAGTTAAATCAGATGAGTATTTTATATCTGCTGCTGTACCTTTCACCTCTAGAGCTTGATCAACAGCGCAACTCTAGCAACTTATGTAGACTCTTTAGATTCAATCTGAGTTCATTTTCTAGCTGTGAGTGCTGTCAAAATGATAAGAATAAGTACTAAACTTATTCACTAGATCTTAGTCATGCTTGCAGAGTTTGCTCTTCCTCAGTGACAGGAAGGTCATTTACCCCTGAAGGAAATGAATAGCAAGCCTGCTCAGCTTCTATTTGTCCTTTGTTGCAGAAAGACAAGTTGAAGAGGATAATTAGCTGAATTCATCAGCTGAGAAGGCAGTACTGCATTGGGTTTGCCCTTCCTTTGCAAGACATATATGCTCTTACAAGCAAGCACCTCCTGCAGATAGGTGATAAGATCTTAGAGAAGGTTAATTCTGTTTCTATATAATTAGGTTGAGCAACAGTAGACTTTGCAGTATGCAGTTATACAGCGTATCATATCCTGTCAGATCTTGTGTCCTCTCCAAAAGCATGCCATCTGGTTTTGTTTGTTTGTTTGTTTGATAGTTTTGTTTTTACCTTTTCCAGCTGTCACATTTACTGGAATGCCCTGCAGTATGCAATTTTGTAATTGTGGTATGAAGCCTGACCATGTAAACCATTACACATGCAACACAAATGCTGAGTTTATCACTTTTCAATTTTCTCAAGAAGATGAAAGAAAGAAGTAAATAATCTCTTTTTAATAATCTTTATTCTAAAAGGTGGTGTGGATGACAGTATATTAATCCCTTACAATTTTACAAAGCTGCTCTGAAGTTTCTTGGAAGCAAGAGAATTTCCCTTCTATATTGGAAATCTGGATCACAGTGCCTGCTGTTCAAAGTATTTCAAGTAGCGTCTTCATCAGTTTTATGCTTAGTCAACCTCTATGACTTCTACATCAAATTTTCTTCACTTTTGTAAGTAAATTATAGAGTGTTTCCTGATGGCCAATCCTGTATATTCAAACCCAGGTTTCAAAAGTCAAAGAGCATTATTTCTGACATACATTCTAATCACTAGGGACATTCAAAAACAAGCATCAACATTTCAGTTAATGGAATGAACCTAGAAACAAATCACCGTCTCTTTCACATATTTCACTTCCAACTTCAAAACAGACCTGATATTTATTGTTATCAAACATACATAAAATCACTATAGTCTGTTCTATTTCAAATGTTGTTAGCAGGTTTATACCCCAGGAAAGGGCAACGATTCTGACCTCACTAAAACATATTCATCCCCAGTGTTTTCAAGGTTGCAAACAACTGGAGCTCCGCAGATGGAAATAAAACTGGATTCAGATCTAAGCCTGGAGCTTAGCTCAGAGTTCTGCTGATTAGGATCTCCATGGAGAGCCCAAGTTATCAGGAGCATAACTGATTAGTATTTATTTTTTATCACTAAAGTAGAAGAATGGATTTCTAATAAAATATTCCAATTCTGTGTAACAAGAAAATGTGTTTCACAAATGGTCATTACTGTGTGTTAGAAGCACATTTTAAAAGTATTTCCATATAAAAAGCTTTTTTTTTTTTTTTAAAAAAAAATTTAATCATAAGAAATTAAAATCTGGAGTTTGTCTAAGCACAAATCATTCCTTAATCTATATGTTCTTGCTGATGGGTAGCAAGGAAAACCTTTTTTCATAGAATCTCAGGACTCAAATCAAGGCAATTAAAAACTTCTGAATAATTTATGGTGCCCTAGTTGTAAATAATGCAGTAATATATATGTGGACACTATCATTTGTCACTATTTTATTCCTAGGTCATTAAGAATACCAATTCCAAATACACTGCATTGATTTGTTCTTCACCTTATTATCTCACACTTCCTATTTGGTAGTCCCATCTACTTGGCTTATAATCATAAATGTCATTTGTGATTAATACAACTTGAACTATTTATCGTTAAATATTTTCCTGCTGCATTCTTTCTCAACTGCATCAAATTAAGTGAGATTTCACCTAAACTGGCAAGTTCATTCTACTTAAGATGATTCATAATAGCCACATGTTTACATTCCATAGATTTCCAGATATGACCTTCATAAGGAAAAAATAAAAATAAAAATCAGAAAATCAAGCAACATTTTTCTGTTCATCCATCCTTTCTGCATCCAGTCACATGTCCCTCTATGTATTCACCTCCATACAAACTCTCATGACATAAAAGTCATGGTTTTCTAGGAGACTTTACTATGGCCTGAAGTTATTAGCCTAGTACGAGTATATATTAATAATAACCTCTACCTTTGTATAGATTTTTTGGAACTTGGCATGTGTGACCACATCCATTGGAACAGCATTTCTTCACTCCAGAACATTCACTATCTGCTTCGCAGCTTTCAACACAGGCAGCTGCAAAACCACTGGCCTTCTCAGGTGCTGGGCAGTCCCCTTGCTTCACAGACAGGATGTACTTAAGGAATTCGCAGCTAGTTAGGCATTCATAATTCTTCTTGGGGAAAAGAGGCTAAAGGGAAAACAAAGGAATTGTATAAAGTTTTCAACAGTGGGAAAAGAAAAAAAAAAAAAGAAAAGAAAAAATGTTGTACATTTTCCAAGACCTCCTAAAGAAAAACACAGATTTTCAGCTTTTGCAAGACTATCCCTAAAGATTTATATATTCAAGTTGCTTCTAAAAAAGCATTCCAAATGCAGAATCATGAATTCCCTCAAGTAAGACCACCATCTTTAATGGAATAAAGCAGTTTACATCTGCCAGCTTTCCCTTGTTTTCCTCACACTGCTTGGCAACAAAGTTGCTCAACAACAGATTTGAAAAAAAAATAATCTCAAAACAAAGGGAAGCAATGGTCAAACGGTCTTTTTTTTTTTTTCCTGACTGCCCCACATTCCTCCCTTTGTACTTCACAAGACTTTACCCACAATATCTGATGTAATGCCCCTCTAGATAAGTAAGTAAAATCTTCCTACATTATACTCAGTTTGAACTGAGTTGGCTAAGAGAAGAGCATCTTTATGTTCTTGCTAACATGTTAATAACTGCATAAACCTTCATGGTACTGGAATAAAATTCCTGATAAAAGGATCAGCAGAAAATACAGTTTAAAATAACCCTTAAATATATTTCTTAAAGATCAAAACAAATGCTACCTCTTTGAGAAATCAGGTACTAGCTATAGGAGACATTGTTTCAAAGCACAGACATTTTATAGCATATGTACTACTCAGAGGTTTGCAAGGTTCATTTCCAACATTATTAAAAACAGCTTCTAGTACCCAATGTCATTCTGTGTGACATGGGGATTTCATCTCCTCTTTTAGCCGGTGCTTTATTTAGTTTGGTGCAAAACCAGCTACAGTAAATCCCTCAAAGTGATTGGTGGAACTGTAGGTAAGCAAACCATGTAACTGGAGTTATCTATAGGCTTTCTTCCCATTTTAGAGGAACCAAAAGTCTCCCACTCAGAAAGTTCTGATGAACAAATTATTAAGCTTACACAAAAACTATAACCCACTCTCCATCCAATTATTCATGTAACTTCAATGTTTTCTTCCATATTCAAATATTATACTTTCTAATTTATACCATTCTCATATTTCTAGCAAAATGAGAAAGACTTTTCTCTATGAAGGAGGCCCAAGTGGTTCACTGAGTATGTGTCAGTTTATACTCCAAAGTCCAGGAATGTACCACTAAGTTACCTCTCACACTTCATCCCATAGAGTCGTCCAGATTTTTTTTATCCTACTCTTAAGGATGCATTTGGTGATACAGCTTAACCAGTGTAAACTGCCAAAATGAGCAGTCCACTTTTCTCTCCTATTGACCCCAATGTTCCTCGGACATGCGCTCCTGCTGTTCTTCCTGTTGGGCTATACCTGATTCCACAGTTAGCCACCTAAGAACCTAAACCAGCAGGAAATTATACTCACGAGGAAAAAAAAAAAAAAAGAAAAAAAAAGGAGACAGGTAAGCTGTAAGGTTCCTCCTCTAAAACTAGTATACTTATTTGGTAGGTAAGAAATTGCATACAATGCAGGACCTTGAGAAATAAAAAGCTAAAATTTTGCTTCCAGATTTTATGAAGAATACAAAAAAAGACTGAAACATTCTCAAACAAAAACAGCCTGGTTCAGTTCAATCAAATAACGTCTATGGAGCATACATGAGCTTGAAAGAAAGGAAAATGATCCCTGTGTGTGTGTGTGTCTGTGTGTGTGAAGCAAATTTCAAAACCTAAAACATCACAAATTTGCAGCTACTTAATTAAAAACTTTATAGCTCCCTAAGGCATAATACATCCTCAAGGCTTCTCTTCCTCACCCTATTTCACAGCTCATTTTTCAGTTAGCTGCTAAATGTGCTGCTCTTCATTACTAGCTTTTGAAGTTCTAAATTTAGCTTCAACCACAAAACACTAATCAAAGAGGGATGCTCACTGTTTTCAACTACAATAGAACAGTGTTCTACAAATGTTTTTCTTTTAAACCAAATTTATACATATTTACACCCATATCTGGAAACATACAGCCTTAGTGAGAAGTGATATATGAGGATGACATAAATTAAGCCCACTAAAACTTCTTTATTACACTACTCCAGAGTTTTGTTATATAAGGAAACAGCAACTGATTCTGGTTAAAGAACACTTGCAAGGATTGGTTTTCATGAGAAATTTTTACTTGTTCTTCTAACATAGCTAAATAGACTAGTAATCCCTTATTCCCTACTTACATGTAGTTATTTGGATCTCAAAATTAGTTTTGTTAGTTGAAATGACAGCTTTTCCTAATCATCTTCATGATGTTTAAATTGTTTAAACATAACACATGCTCTTCTACCAGCGGAAGAGTTCTCACAGCGACAAGGAATGAGTCAAATCAGTTCAGGGCGCAATCAGTTAAGATCATTTTTATTTTTTTTCAGGAAAGGCTGAAAATCTTCATAAACACACGTTAAATGATTTGAATAAAGATGTACCTTTATATTGATTTGGTTACAATAAATCAACCTTCTACTGAGAAGATGCTTTCACTTTGTACTAAAAATCCATTAAGGATTGTAACATCTGACTTCCACCAACTCAGCAGAAGCTGTGTTTCAAATGCAATAAAACACTCTCTTCTTTTGTGCGAGTTTAACTGATCTAAACTTGTTTATTCACAAGGTTATCATGAAACACTATGCATAAACACTTTTCCAAAGACTTGTTCCTGAAGAATTATGCATTCTGATGCCTGCCCTCTGAATCCAGTTACTCCTGGAGATATATTCTTTGAAAAATCAGACTGACTTTCACATATAGAAAGGCCACCTTTTCTAGTGACCCCGCGCAAGGATTTCCACACTTGTGACATTTTGTCTTTTAAACAAAGATGCTCTTACTCTTTTTCTTCCACGTGGCTGGAAAATAAAGGAGGAATGTGGGAGAAGTAGCAGTTTACAGGAGGAATTTAACAGTGCCTTCTCAGAGAAATTACATACGCGTGGCTGAATAATGCTTCAAACTTCAAGTTGAGATCAGGAAAAAAAAAATCTTTCTTTTTTTACTCAAACATAATATGGCTAAATGGTTATATGTGTATCCATTCAAATGAAGGTGAATGCTATAAAAAATCCCATGTTTGTTAGCTGTCTCCTTAAAGCTCACACCTCTAATAATTTAAGTGAAAGAGACAGCTAGAACAAAGTGAGAAAGAGTGCCCTTGGGCTGACATACCTCACAGAAGCTTTGGCAATGGTTTTTCTTCAAGTCCCAGGATTCTTTGCAGGGCTCCAGGCACTAGGAAGAGTCAGTGGGGGAAAGTGTCAGGAAGAGAAAGAAATAAACATCCACAAATGACCCCAGTTCTCTGGTTGTCTGTTTGGCCCATAGGAAGTTAATAACAGGCTTTAAAAATCCACTTCTCCTGAGGATAAGATTGTGTCATTGAGCCTTGGTGTCAGAGCAAGGTCATGCCAAGCCATGGTTAGATTACAAGAAACATTTTCAGTATTTCTTACTGTACAAGGCAATTGCCTCACTTATATGCCATCCTATTTTCTGCCTTACTGAACCTAGGTTCCTAATAACATTTAACACCATGCCACTGGATCACAGACCAATGTCAAAAGTACTACTCTAAACTACAGAAAGTTAAATTTTCTCCTCGCTGACTAGCCTCAAGATTAGATGGGCACATTGTCTTCCCATGTGAGAAGCTATTTCATCAAGCTATGGAGTAAACTCAGCAGAGATTTAGCCACTATTCCCATATAAATAGACAATGTTCACTGGTCTGTTAGCAAAACCACTTTATTTCAAGTATCATATTATCATTTCTTCACCTTCAACCTCTACTACAATGGATATACAGTGAGTATATATTCAAACTCTGCAAACCAGAGTCAAGCTTCACAGCATAACATAAAGAAAAATCTTTAAGAGAATTTACTGTAGCTGAAACATAAATTTAAATGCACGTTCAGAAAACCTTTTCACTTTGTTAAACAGATGATCCCGGAAATTACCAGCACTGTTGGGAGTCAATAACATCTAATCTTTCTGGTAACAGTAGAAAGATACTTACTGAACCAAAAAGAAAGGCCTTTGACATGCAATTCACATCATTTGACATGTGTTTGTATTATTTGGTTCTCTTACACATAGTATTAGGCTGGATGAGTCTACTTTTATGCTATTCAAAAACAAGCATGAACAAGCATGAGAAGGCTATATCTCAGAACAGCTGTCCACCTGTATCATTAATGTACTAAAAAAAAATAGTGTTTTAAAAGTTAAACATTTTTCTCACTGGCAACAAAGCCTGAAAATGTAATAAAACCATTATTCACAGAGGTTACATACTTCAGGAATGCAAAACACCACTCAAACGTTTGTTATAAATACATATACTGGTATTTCCGATCCAACTTTTAGCTCTTCAAAATCCACAATGTGCTGTATACAGAGTAATTAGAAGGATATCTTATAAAATGTCACTGAAGTCAGGAAGTTTAATTAAATCCAGAGTGTTGTTCATCTTGTGGTGAGTTACTGTACATTGGAGCCCAATCCCACGATCATTCCAATTTTACAGCTCTCCTAACCGTCTGATGGATTTAGCCATGACTTACAGAGGTATAAGTGGTGCAAAAACACAATGGGCAACCTTTTGATCTCACTGGGACTTTGTCAGTTATTCCCAGGGCTGACGGGATTTCCATACCCTTGTCTTTTCCCAGTTCTTGTTTCAGTGCTGCACGGCCACAAAGACTGTATATAAAACAGCATATCCACAATCTTGCCACAAGCTTGAGATGAGGACCAGAACCAAGTTCATGCTGACTGTATTGCTGGACCACCCTCCTTGCATGTTGTAAAGCAAAATATTTGATATGCATGGAAGGAATTACCAAGATGCTATATTTCAGAGGGCTTGTTCAATGTTTCTACAGGGATGTCTTTACCCACACTGTAAGTAGGCTCCAGCATTTGTTGTTCTGTCTGGCAGCTGTTCTGTTTCAATAATCATCCAGGACAGACCAGAATATTCTTACTTTGGACCCAGCATCTCCTGCCACCAGAAAAGGCATTACTGATGGGCATCTCCGCTCAGACACTTCAAGGGAAAGATGGACAAAATGAACCAGGCCAGAGCAGTATCCTGCCATCTGACTGCCCTCAGAATACTCCAATGAAAAAAAAGATAATGTACCTAGCCAAAAAGCCTCCATCATAAGCTTCACAGGCACTGACTAGAGTATACACCCTCAACTACATGGACAAAAAGTCTTTAATAGATGTTTCATATTCCTGTTGTAAGAGGACTCAACAGAGCACTGGACTTAGCACATTGGGCTGGTGTATAAGCCAACTGTGCAGCTTCAGTGGAGCTGTACCTTTCTGTAAGTTGGATAAAAACTGCTAGCTGACAGCAATGTTACCAATAACCTTGCACTAGAATTGTTTGGGATTGTCCTTCTAAAAAGGTAGAACTTAAGCTTGCAATAACATAGATGAGAGCACCTCATAAACAGAGTTTTATGTTTATCCTCTTTGTTATTTTGTTGTGAGGTTCCCTTATGGTGGGGAAGCTGAGGAATGGAAAGGAAATGCATGGAAGAGCTGGAAACTTGATCTACATCTCTCACCTTTGAGTCCTTTAATTAAACCATGAAAGAGATGAGATATTGAGATATCCCCCACTGTCTAGTGAGCTTTACCCTCTGAATGGCAATAATCTCAGGAAAAGAGATACCTTATTTTCTCCATGAATTCTCTTCTGATATTTTTATTCGGAGAGGGAAGTGTGTGCCAGATCCAATGTATTACACAACCTAGGTCTGAAGAAGGGCTATTGTATACATAAATTAGTCTCTTTTTCCATACATCTTGTTTCACCTATAAAGGGTTTCTCATATTTGGCATGCTTTGTTATGAATGTGCATCAAGATGAATAAAAAATGGAGTAGAATAGAGTAGAATAGTTCAGCTGTGAGGTACTTTCACAGATCATCTAGTCCAACTGCCCAACCACTAACCAAAAGTCAAAGCAACTAAACAAGATCATTATCCAAGTGTATCTTGAACACTGACAGGCACAGGGCATCCAACCATCTGGCTAGGAAGCCTATTCCACCATGTGACCACCCTCACAGTAAAGAAATTTCTCCAAATGTCCAGTCTGACCCTCACCTGGTGCAGATTTTTGCAGTTCCCTTGCATCCTGTCATTGGTTACCGTGGCGAAAAGACTGGTCAATGCCTCCGTCTCCACTTCCCCTCCTCAGGAGGATGCAGAGAGCACTGAGGTCACTCTTGGCCTCCTCTCCTCCAGACCGGGCAGTTCAAGTGTTCTCAGCCTCTCCTCACAGGACATGCCTTCCAGTCCTTTTACCAGTTCTGCTGCCCTCCTCTGGACGCTTTCAAATACCTTAACATGGTTTTGTATCATGGAGCGCACAATATTCAAGGTAAGGCTTCACCAGTGCTAAATACAGTGGGAATCACCTCTTTCAAGCTACTGAAGAAGATATTTGCAGGGCTCTGGATCATACTGAAGTAAAACGTTTCTCCCTCCAACATGGCTCTTCATCACTTTTAGCCCACCTAGCTAGGGCAAACACAAAGTTGAAAATTCTCTCAAGAAAAAGCAGAATCAGGCCTTACACTGACAACTTAAGATTTTCTGACAGGTATCTGTCACTGCATAATAAAAATTAAAATCAAGAAAATGTGAGTCAGAACAAGTTGCAACAGCGTCAGTTTTCTTAAAACCTAGTCTTCGGAGAATAGAATAAAAACAAAAAAAAAATCTTAAATATAACATTTGGATATTACATTTCTAACAACTTGAATGCAATTCAGCAAAGACCTGACCCAACACTCCCCAGACCAATGGGAGTCATGTCATAGATGTTTAGCTTTGCCTTGATGTCTGAAGGGAAAGCATACACCATTTCACACCAATACGAAGAATTTTGAGGAAATGCCTAGAACACCCCTGAGAAAACTGTTCCCATCCAGCAGGCAAATGCATCCAGATTTTCCAGATGAGTATGAACATGTGTGCTTGTTAAAAGGACACTGAAAAATAAGGAGGAATCTAGACCCAGAAGCAGCTGTCCTTGCCCGTTTCATGTAATGAGAAATGCCTTGCAGGAAGTCATTGCCACCCACCCTCGGGAGCTAAGCTGGGCTGCCTAGATGGCTGATTGCCCAGACCAGAGGCAACGGGCAGGCAAGCAGGATGCACCATTGCTGGCCCCTGGTTGCCAGACCCTAGCCCCATGGTGAGGCCAAGGGCAGTGCCGGCGGGACACAGCTGCCTGCAGAAGGAGGGGAAACTCAGTCATTGAGGGCCATAGCGCTCCTCAGAAGATGACGGGTGTCAATGACACGGCCTTGCTAAACTGAATCCTACTAAAGCACCTGCTTGGTCAGCTCCTGTGGTTAAACCTGGGAGTTGTAGGCTTGCTTTCTCCATCCAGGCCTTGGCTGTGTTGATGACTGCTAAACTATGCAGCAAGGGCCGGGAGAGCTAACAGAAAGTACTAGCCAACCTTCAAAATCCATCTGTGTATATGAGCACACACATAGGTGCACACATATGAAATATTACTATAGATCTATTAACAACGAGGCAATCAAAGTAGGAAAAAAATACTGTTCCATTCAAGGTAGAAATCTTAGTATTGATGTATTTTGAAGTATATTTTTTTTCAATTTTATTTCTGAAAAAAAATGCATTTAAGGGACCTGTTATAGAAGTCTTTTTTGTCCTATTTTTTTAATTATAAATAAGCCACCTGTGAGATTAGCATGTGATGCAGGCCACTTCCATTATTAGGAAAGGGATTTTCATAGCAGATCACTGCCGCTTTTGCATAGGAAATGTTGCCTTTGACAAGGGAGAGTTACACCAACACAGCAGTTTTGAAAATCTAGTAAACTGCAAAATATATTTTAAACATTGAAATAAATACTTATTCAAATAGTGTATATTTATTTACATATTGTATTTAAAGTAAATTTCTGAATATGACATTTATAACTATTTAAATAGCAAACATTTACTTCAAGGGGAAGATTCTACCCTCAATTTATCTGTCTAGTACGGCTTCTTCATACACCAAAGTGGGACCAAGTCATATGCAAACTGTTGTAAAAAAAATTGAATGAAAATATTATAGTTGGAATATAATTATTCTTTTCATTATCATTCACTACTCCAATTGCTCACAACAGCAAGGTCAGAAATTAATGTTTTAAATGTAAAAGATATATTTCAGTGTTTTGCTGTCCTAGGGTTAATTAACTGGAACCTAGATATATTTATTTATTTTTAAAGCAAAAAGACACCTTTCAGTGTACAGTCTCCTGAGAACCTGTCATATCATAAAGACAAATTATCTAAAAAATGTATATTCCAAATATCAGCGGTGAACCTTCTTGCGGTCAAGAATTTAACAAAAGCCAAAAGAGAATATACTGTTCATTGCTCTTACAGAGAATCTGTTTGTAATTGGTACAGTTAAATATATGACTGCACCCAAAGGAAGCATGATAAAAGTGATTTTCAATCTGTACATCCTAGCACAGTGGTAGTAAACACAATGCAAAACATGAACAAGTAGTAAGAGAGGCATAAATGACTGAGGCTTTCTTTAAATCTGGTGTTTATATATAGAAAATTGCACAGAAACTGTTACTTTCTGTATCTCAAAAAGTAGACTCTAAGTTGTCTGAAAAACATAATGTTTTGATCTAAGGACAGTAAAAGCACAGCTAGATATTTATACAGTCCAAATCCATTCATACCATCTTAACCTGGTAGAATAATATTAGATATTAGAATTATCATATCATAGAACATACTTTCTTCTGAACAGTTTAAGGCAGCTACTTGCTACTTTTCTTCTTCATCTCATGAATCATGAGATGCAAGATGTGTTTACTGAAACTCTTTCTCATGATATAACTGAGCAGAAATAGCAGGAATACCTATAATTAAAAAAATAAATAGCACATACATTAAAAAAAAAATTGCATTAGTTCTGGATTATATTTTCCCAAAGCAATCCTCATAAATTTGCTTCCTAGAATCTCATCTCATTTATTAATGCCAAAAAGAAATATCACTCTTTATATTACTGTTTGAATCAAAGGCCAAATTCTCCAACTCCAGTACTGTTATAATTGACACGTGTCTGACATAGTGTTCATGTACTTAGGAAGACATGCTGCAATTCTAAAAGCTATACCTGTAAGGATATAATCAAATCACTTTTTAAAAGTCTACTTATGCATTTGTATCTCAGCCTCCTGTGGAAATGAATTTCCTCACAAACTTTAAGGTGGATATTTTCTTTCTATAGACTCAAAGAACCTTACTTGAATTCTGCAAATTAAAATCAAGAAATAACCTTTTGGTTATGAAACTGATGGTAGATACACCATTTTAAAGATTCTTGTTCTTTCTGTCTTGTTTGTTTGTTTGTTTGTTTGCTTGCTTGCTTGTTTGTTTTAATCTTCGGTTTAAATCTTTGACCAGAGCTAGGGACCAGCTCTTTCTTTGATCAGCTCTCTCTACGCACCTAGAACACATAGGTGTGGCTCTGTTTCGAAAAGTATATTGCAAAATTAAAAGCTCGAGTAAATATATATGCAGCAAGAATTTCAGGCACTTGCAGTGAGGATTCCTACAGAGACAGGTAGGTAACTCCAGAATTGTGATGCAAGTTTCCACTCATTTCCACTCTGGATCATCCTCAGTGCTCTCCAAAAACTTTGCTTGATGGTTTGATTGATTCTGAGACTCCATGTGAGTAATTCTCCACGAGTGGTTCATGGTATCAGTGTATTAAAGTTTGCGGGCACCCTTCCTAGCCATCAAGTGCCCAAGGTGAGGCACTGCAGCACTAGGCTTTCAGGTGCTTGTACTCCCTGTCAGGTCAGGCACACACAGAATCATAGAATCATAGAATGGTCTGGGTTGAAAAGGACCTTCAAGATCACCTAGTTTCAACCCCCCTGCTCTGGGCAGGGTTGCCAACCACTAGAGCAGGCATGTACACATCTATCTTGTTTTAAAGAAAATGTTAGAAGCAGAGATGCACTAACGAATCAGTCAGTGTCTCAAGACAAAAAAAAATAAATAATAATAATAATAATAATAATAAAAAAAATGCATAAGCCCAGAGAGGAATGCTCAATTGCAGAATCAGTAGCTGTCATATTAGCTTCTACATTGATACATGCTGGTCAAGAAGCCTCCAAGCATTCTGTGAGATCCATTTCAAGCTGAGTCAGTCTCTTGCTTCTCAGCCTCTTTGCCTCTCCTCCCCCATTAGTAGATTGAACCTTTGAAGCACTGGTCATCTACTTTCTAGAAACTCAGTGTGACATTTTAGCTCCTAAAATTCAGTTACATTTAAGGTAGACTGGAAGTGGCTCATGTATCTTTAAAACTTTGAAAGTCTAATAGGAACACTTGTGAAACCTATTCTTTTATGTAAAATACCAGCTTCACAGGACAACCTGAAGTTACTGTCTGTTAATGAGATTCTCAAGAGAATTAAAGTAGCAATATATTTTCCTTGTAAGTGAATAAACAAATGGGTTAAACAACGGAGAAATGTTCCCTGTCTGTGTTGTCTCTTTATGCTTCTGCAAGTCACTGGGCATCATGATTTTGGGAAAAGGAATGATTTTGCATTTGAGAAGGATCAAGTCTTAAATTAGTTACATGTGGGGGTATTCTGTGACATTGTCATGTCTACTGGGAACACAGCTGGTACTGTTTGAAAGTATAGATAAATGAAGAGCTGGTTTTGAATGAAAGCCAGGTCTTAAGATTTTAGACGCTCACTAAACTAAGAGCACTTAAAATTACTTGTAATTCCTTGGTTAGAGCAATATGGGTCTTTAAAATCCCTTTAAGGAGCACTTCTTAGTCTTTCTTAAAACATATTTTTTATAGTTCTGTACTGATAACATCCTGATGTGTACAGTGATGGTCCAGCTGACAAGGAACAGGTTACTAATGTGGAATGTGTTACCTTCTGCAAGTACTAATTTATTCTAATTAATACATATATATATATATATATGAAGAAGAAATAAAAACTCTTAACATGTAATCAACATTCAGACAATTTATCCTTACGTTTTAGGACAGATGACCATTTTGTATTTTCCAGAAGTCAACAGCAAAATACCTGGGTCTGGCACTGAAACAAAGGGTATGGTCTGTCTATTGGAGATCTGCGGTTTTAGTTAATTTTCAGGAATTAGTTTCTCTCTCTCTCTCTTTTTTCTTTTTTTTTTTTTAAAAGATGGTAAATGGCATACCTTCCTATTATATAATACTATTATATAAACCTACAAAATGATACTCTATCTGGCTTCTTGAAAGATATGAACAACCTTTATTCATCTCAAAATAGTGTTAATACTGAAATATATATATATTTTTAAATTACATTCAAAACAGCATTAAACAATTTTAATTCTGGTTTCACATCCAAGAACTGTGCTCATAATAAATGTAAATTATTTCTGCAGATGGGACTGCCAGGGTTACAGAACCACTAAAACCTCTGTTTCATCAAACTCTGCAGAACATAATTACAGATCTTCCAACTGCAAATTCTGAATGTCACAGAAGATATATATATATACATATATATATATATTATTCAAAATAATATCCAAATAAGTAGGAGAAGGAGAGCATGCTGACATGCTTCTTCGAAGTCGTACCTTGCTACTTGGGCAGAGAGGTGGACAAACCCTTAATTTTGTCTCTGTTTACTCAGCTTTTTACAAGGCTTAGGTATACAGTTTCTGAAGCAAACTGTAACTGATTTAGATGCAATCATCTTCTGTCTACTAACCAGCACTTTAGAGAGTGGAGTGCTCATTTGAATGGTCATTTCACAACATAATGGCCGTTTCACAGCAGAATGGAGTATTTCTGAGAACCTTTACTGGCTGCAAAGTCGAGCAGAGCTGTTTAAATTGCTACGGCAAACAGCTGCATTTGATGTGCTGCATTTGATGTGTGTATTTTACTTGGACGTGGGGGCACTAAAAGCACACACGGGTATTAGTGCTCTCCTGTTATGCAAACTTGCAAATACCAGAGCAGTAGATATGGTACAGGTGATTTTCAGAAGTGGAATTGCTGGATATCTAACAAACACCTGAGCTTGAAATAATCATTTCCTTTTCTTAATTACCCATTTTTTTCAGATGAAAGCATCAGGGGTAACAATACCACCATTTTAAGTGTCACCAATTTGAATAAACAAATTTTTATCAACACTCTAAGCAAATAAAAGTAGCTTTATGACTTACAATCAGAATTAATATTTCCTGGAACAGAGATAGGGAAAGGGATAGACATAGCATATCAGTTAAGTCTGTCTGGGCCTCTGCATATACCAAGTAGCATACAAGGCTTTTTTCCTAAAATTGACATTATGTTTCAAAAATCTGGGGGAAATGCTGTTCTGATTGCACTGATCTCTGAAAACTCACCACTTCAAATATCCACATTACAATATCCAGCATTTGAGCACCAAAAAGACCACAACCCTTGCCGAGAACTTCAGGTCAAATTTTCTGGAAGTGTGTGTAGCCTTTGCTGTGAGTTCCCGGAATTAAACAGAAAATGAAAACTACCAGAAAACAGTAGTAGTTTTAATTCTTGGCTGAACTTTCATATTTCAGGTTGCAGTCCTGCAATGCAGTTTACCAATAAACTGATCTGTTTGTATCTGTATCAATGTATCATGGATCTGTCATGACAACTCTTTTCCTTTTAAAGTTTCTCCAAGATTTACTCCTATAATTTAGAGAGTAAGCAACATGGCAGAAATTTTTGGCTTGTATGTTCTTAATTTCTAGATCACTGTTCCCTGTTGCATGTTGTGTGTCCTGTCCCCGCTGGATAGGCTGTCACAATTTTCAGAAGTAGCTATAATGATTGGCTGATGGTGATTCTAAAAGAAGAAGCCCATTTTGCATTCTAAATTGTATCTTTCATATACTGTGTTTCATTTCTTAATGTTTGTCTATTTGCTTTAGTGATTACATAATAGTTTCAAATTAAAAGTGATCACAAATATTTTGACATTTTAGATATGCACAGAATTTTCATTGAGAAAACAAGATTCTTTTAATCCCAAACAGAAAAAGGAAAACCTCTTCAGGCTGGCACTTTCCCCTTCCAATCTGTTAAAGGCAGCTTCAGATAACCACACACAGTCTTGCTATAAACACCATCTTGCCATGGAACTTGAGTGTCTGTCAGAGCAGCACTGTTCTCTCCAAGCACAGTCAAGTTTTTTGTTGCTGTTTTATAAATGAGTTAAACTAGTGAACTCTTCTGATAGCAGATGACTCTCCTTGTACATCACCCTGCAAATTCACACATACATTTCTGAATGAAAGAGCCGCAACTAAATGTTCTTTTCGCTTGTATCTACCGCAGTATGGTTTTATAGACCACCTAACAATCAGAGACGAAGAAAAAAAAAAAAAGGGAAAGGGGGGGGGTCTTTTTGTCTAAATTGTTACTTTGTTTCCCTTCTCTGGCTTTCTATTTCCCTCCCAGCACGACCATCACCATCAGAAACGACATATTCCGCATTACTAAATAGCAAGAGCCATAGGGCTTTTCACTTCTAATTTCACGCCATAATAAAATGCAGTGGTTGTTTCACTGGGGGACCTGAAAAGCCTTCCTTTGTGAGGCTTGTTTGATGGTCAGGTTAAGTATCACATTCTGGCAGCAGGCATCTGTGCCTGCCTCTTCATGCAGTTGTAGCAAAGGGGGAGGAAAAAGAACAGAAAAATGAAAAGGAGGTTGTCTTGAAAAAAAAAAAAAAACATCCCCTACTCTGAAGCAAGCAATTTACATTACATGTCTATTGCTTGGCCTAAATATTTTTAAATATATCTGTTGTCCACCACATTGATAGGCAGATCAAGCTAATAATAGTAAGTCTAGAACATTTTCAGCGTATTCAGAGTTACACTTGTTGCATTAATGGAAAAAACTAAAGACCGGAAGGAAGTAGACTAATGATACATATTTGTGTGGGTGAGAAGAAGTAAAAAAAAATAATAATAATAATAAAAAAAATGGATCTAAGGAAAATGAATTTGCATTTTTATTTATTTTAAAATACATGCAAAGTTACAAAAAAAAACAGTAAAGGTGATCAGCAATAATAAGCAAACAATATGGTGTTTCTAAAAAGTATCAGGATTATATGTAATAGAAATATAACTTCATTCTATAGAAAATAGAAGTTAAAATTCAGTTAATCTCAAGTAGAAGAACAAAAAAAGCAAGATGTAAACGGAAACTCTGTGAAGTGCTCTACACTTATCTTGGCTTTTTCTAAATATATTCCCACTACACAAAGAATGTTTTTCTGTCCCATGTTTAGAATCCCTATTGTATCCATTGAATCTTTTGTAAAAAGAGATAATGTGATTCCTTTTCAATAATCTCTTCATGTATCTTAACACAGTCTACTGAAAAAAAACACAGTGATTAAAATTCTATCAGTTTACATGACAATTCATGGAATAAACACTGTTGGATAATACTTTAAAAGCTGAAGAGTTTCATATGTGATTTAAAAAAAAAAATCTGTGATTTAAATAATTAAGTGTCTGAATACCTTAAAAAATTCAAACTAAGTGACCTGAAATAGTTATTTTGCTTCAAAGGAATTTCTTTCAAAGGTTATTAAATAAATGGCTCCCACCTATTATTTTTCAATGTATGTTACACATTAGCAAGAAAGATTACACTTCCATGTTAAATGTCTTGGTTAGTCTTCTAATTTTTAGGTTTTTGAGGTTATAGTTACATTGTAGGCATAAGCGAATCTAAATCCATGTCACCACAAGACGGGCAGTCGTGTACCAGGACTAGCAATCGTTCAGATGTAAATGAGCTGAAGCAGAGACCCTAGATGAAAAAGTAATCAGTTCTTAGCCAAGTAAACTTCCCCATTCAGCTCACTCAGTAGCCTCATAAAAACAAGCTTTCTGGGGCAGGGGCATGCGCAAAAGGGAAGGAGAGAGGAGTGTGTAAACACCTCTTTAATTGATAGCCTGCACTTACAACAGCTTAAGCCAGTCATAAAACCACAGTCTAAAAAACAAATACTGATTCATTTTCACTACAAGGCTGAGTAATAAAGTTTGATGTTATGGTGTTGAGAGGTAAGCAGGACAAACTGGCAGCTGCGTTAATAAATAAATAGTTTGGATCACACTATCACAGAATGTAATAAACTGTCCTCAGCCTTGTGTTGGAAGAATTGAGATGGATATATTTTCCCTGGCAGCAGGTTTGGGCTAGACCAATGGCCATTTCCAGTCCCAGAACAGAAGGGAATATAATTCTGCTGACCAGACTGTTGGGAACAGCTTCTGATTTCAGCATTCATCAATGCAGTAGTTCATCTCTGTGGCTCAAACAGGTATCACTGCATTACTTTACAGTATAAATTCAGAATGTTAATTGGGCAAGCACAATTCTTCTTAAATTTAGATGGCAGATATCATTCCTAAAAGAATTTCAGCTGTGGCTGAATATATATCTTTATTTTTTTAACTTCAACTTGGAAGCTGAGTATTTTGATTAATTATCCACTGATTTCTAACATTACTAAAACATACTGATCCTTCCAATCACAGACTACAATACATAAAGGGAAAGACTGATAGTAATATACTCCTAGTCATCCTAAAGTGACCTATCATAGTGTGCAGATGTTGAAATAATGAAACGGAATGTAATTGTCATAAATGTGATGCTGTACCACAGCAAAAAATGTGAAGTGGAATTATGGGACATGTAATGCTTCATCTAGTTTTCTGCCATTCATCTTAATGGGACTCTTGAGCAAGCTCTCAGAGGAATCAAACACAGTAAGATTCTGGAAGCATGTTGGTATTAAGTCCCCAGAGAACAACTGTCTGATAAGCCACTCTTTGCATAGCATTTCCTATACTGACAGATGAAATGGACAGCTTCCCTTTTTATGTAAATATATGCAAGGAAACACATACTAGTTAATGAAGTATAGCCAAAGGGTCACAACCAGAAATTGTAATTCAAGATTAAATCAGCACAGATTGCAGGTGCCCTGAACATCTCAGGAACTGTCTACTCTGATTGCCCAGAGGCATCCTAAATCTCACAGTAATGCATGTCTAGATAAGACTACTAGAATGTTCAGGTGTATATAGAAAGCATGTACCTGTGAACTGCTGTGTAATTCCTATAACTGCAAAATTGCAAAACTTGACAATCCTGAAGAATCTTCACTGTGGGCCGTGGAGTTGTGGCACCTCTAACTGGATATCATTCTTTACCACTTACCTCAATACAAACAGAGTTAGGGTAGGCAGTAGTAGTAAGATGACAGGCAAAAGGAAGGAGAAAAACAACGGTGCTGGATGAGAGAAATAGAAAATGGAGGGATGGACCAAAAAATATATAAAAAAATAATAATAATTTTTAAAAAGTACTGCAAAGCTTTCCATGCAAAGTCATCTGTAAGGACTGTATATCCCTGAAGGTATATTAATGTGTAATAAAATACTGCAGCTTTTTGTTTAGTTCAGGACACTTTCAGGTTTTCTGTTTTCTATTTAGCTACTTCTAATGAAACATTTTAAGGACTTTCTTTTAAGAGTTAAACACTCCTTTTGAAACCAAACATTAGGAAAGAAAGACTTCAGAGCCAATACACAGAGATGCTAAAAACTGCTTTGGAGCCTTACAAAAGACGTCTCTAACTCTTGTCCCAGTAGCTGGTTTTCTCATGAATCATTCATTCTCGGCCATCCGCCTAGACACCTTACAATTTACTATGAAAGCTGAAGCAGGTAGACTGCCAAACATAGAAGGCTTTTGCTGGCCACACAAATAGTCACCAAAGGCTAAAGACAGAAGTGAAGAATGATCTCTTACTATTTGTCAGAGCCAGAAAAGCTAGGTAGGAACTTGTGCCAACTTTATATGTAGAATCTCATTGATCTCCATATATGAAGGGCAGAGCTCATATTCTCCGTGGACTATTTTTCTCCCATGTCCCAACCTTTCCCTCAGGGCTAATGTAGCACTGAAAATGTAGTACACCCTATGGTTTTGCTACAGAAAAAGAGCAACCCTATATTTTAAAATTCACAAAAGAAGTCATTATTCTGTGAAGTCAAGTAGGTAGTTTTCTCTCCTTCAGTAGGATCTGGGCCCGAACCTTACCTCATGAAATAACTGCAAATTTGAGATAAAACAGGCCTGTTTTCTGCTCTGGTCCCCTCAAAATTTCCCGTTGCTATGAGTGACTATCAATGAACAGTGGGGAACCAACCTGCCTTTCTTGAAAAATAAAGAAACTTCTTGAGGTCTAAATAGCCCCCACAGTAATAATACCAGGTACCCTAGTCTATGGAGACGGGAAACTGTTCATTATCTTCAAAGCTCAAAGGAACATGAAACACCACGTTGAAGAGATATATAGCTTTGTGGCCAGAAAACTCAGCAGGAGCTGTGCTTTAAATGTACCAGAGCAAAGTTAGTTATTTCCCCAGACAGAAAAGTATCTGGGGCTTAATTCAGTTGCTCATTCACAGGTATCTATATCCAATAAAGCTCATAGTACAGCAACTGGCCTCCAACTGCCTCTCTTGAAAGGCAAATGCTTTTTTCTGAGGCATCTGTCACATATGCCAGCCTTACATGAGTGACTCCAGGACTCTATGAAAGCTTAAATGCAACAGGATGCTCATGTATAAACAAAAAATACAGACCTAGTCCGGGATTACGATTTAAAAGCCAAGCTGCACGTAAGACAGGGTCCCAGCCACCCATTAGCTGATGGAGATCTAGTCAATACAATCAGTGGCGTATGAAGAACCTTTCAGTGGACCTTTGTCTCCTATAGGGTGAGATAAATAGCTCTCTGGACACTACTGATTGTACTAGCTGGATCCCTATTGACAACAGTGGGAGCCTGGATACCCAAACCACATACAAATTGTATAGAATCCAAAGCTCAGGTGTTTGAATCTCAAATTAGATTCCACCACTGGTTAAGGTACTGTTAATTAAATCGGCATGCTTGGATTATCATACCGACAAACCATTTTTTACCCAAGAACTAATATTCCACAATACTCCTGGAAATAGAATACTACTGTAGCAAGCATTTCAGGCAGACATTTCTGTTCTAATTCTGTGGCTGTGTTATATTTCTCACATATAAAAACACTCAGTCATAAAAGTAGATAGAAAAGTACTTATGGAGAGATTTCTAAACAAGATGTAAGATATAATCTGGTCTGTTTCACTGCCAGTCACATTTGTTACATGATTTTACTCATTTTTACTCCCTCAATCCAATTTGAACTTATATAATTTTCGATTGCTGTAACATTTCAAATATGTTTAGTTCTATGTATGAAACCACCAGGGCACTATTTCTGCTTATTCAAACAAACTGTCTTAGTCATTTCATATTTTCCACAGTATTTCTTTGGGCAAGAGGCTAGAGATGAATATGTAAGCACCTTGGGGTAACCATACTATATTTGTCTGAACAAATGCATCAATTGATGCTGTATAATGAAAATCTTTTCCTTAACCTCCACAAGACAGTTAGATAAAATATTTCTACCACCACATAAAACTTCTATTGCCCAGTGGCAAAACTGCTAGTATACTGAAACTGTTTACAGAATTACTTGTAGCATAAAAAATACGTGTAGTCTTTATTATAAACGCTAGTGGTTACAGATCAAATAATGAAAAATAGTATTTTGGGAACTCTGCAAATTTTTTCAAATACTGTTGTGTTTTAAACACAAGTGAATTAAGAATATTTCAGGATTTTGACTACTAAAAACATCTTCATAATGTCTGACTGTAAAGAAATGTAGTGCCTCTCTCCTTCTGTATTTTACAGGTTCCAGGTGGAATGGCTGCAAAAGTTTGCATCCATCTGACAGATGCGTTCTTCAAGTATACTAAAATTTCCTTATACGTTCATAGAAAAATGACCTGTTTTGCAGTTTAACCTCAGTGACTCAGTATCATAGGGCCAATTTTGTGTGTTAATTAACATATGCAACATTCATTAAAATTAATAGGAGCCACCCAGGCAACCAAGGTGGTAGAGTTTGTCCCAAAATCTTTCATATATTTTGCACAACTTCTAGAACAATATTTAGGCCAAGTCACTTGCATAAACAATCTTTCCATTCAGATTCTTAAAAAAAGGCAACAGCAACAACAGCTGTTCCTTGTTGTCCAAACACATCTTTGTCTTTTTAACCTCTTAGACTAAATTATACCTGCTTTTTAGAGACTAATTTCAAATGATGTCTTTTTCAGTTATTTTCTTCTATGAGTACAATTTTCCTTCACACATTAAAAAAAGTAGCTTTAAAATGGTATTCTTCTAAATTGTAACCATTACTTACTTTCATTTACTTACTTCTTCATTAGTCCTTCTCTTGCTCAGTGGAACTATTGAAATCCTTTTCAGGCACTAAAATGACCAGCAGGGAGGGCCATATCAACAACGTTTAGACATAAAAGACTTACCAGGAAAAGGACATCACTGTAGGGAAAGGTAGATTGATTTCATCCACGTTTAAAAAATACATATATACTTACTGAGTGTAGTTCAGGCTTTACTTTGGTTACAGAGACTCATGATACATACGAAGTCATTATAATTTTGATGAAGCTTACAATATCATATAACATGCTCTTAAAGATACAACCTATCACAGTTAAGACAAGAAATTATCTTGTGCCTGCAAAAGGCCTTTTATGCTATTATAATTTCATCCCTATTAGTATTGTGCTAGCGTATCAAAGTTCTACCACTCCAAACTACCAGCTGATATAATTTTATATTTTTCTCCCCTCCCTGACCTGACAATAGCACAACAAAGGTGCAGTGCTATAACACATAAAGTATATTTTGAAATAGAGAAAGAATTGTAGCCATAGATCATTATAACTCATTTTTTGAAAAATGTCATCATATCTTTCCAGGCACAAATCCAAACCAAGAATTCAAAGAGAAAAAACATGCTGGCCCCATCTGTAATACATTTTAAACTAATTTATTGCCACTAACTGCTCTCAAGTAACTGACTTACCCTGCAAATACTATAAGCTAAAGCTTTCATTTAAGAGCTTTATTTTATTTGCTTCGTGGATTGTTTTGGCACATTTTCCTGTTTCCCACTGCAAAAGTGGGAGTATGTTTCATGTACTCTGAAAACATTAATTTAATGTTTCAGAAGAAAGAGAAAATACTCTGAAGTTTTTTATTTGCCACAATAATAACTCAAACTGCTCCAATTACCCCCATTTGCTACATGATTCTCCAGAAGCTATTTCCTCCTTGAGACCATTTTACCAATTTTTCTAAATGTCATGCCATCTTACAGTCAGATTCTCTTTTAAACAAAACATAGAAATGTATCTTTAAAAGGATAGCTTTGGCTATGACAATACAATATACAGTCTAGAAAGACGGCATATTTGATGTTTGAAACAGTGACTCCAAAATATAAAGAAAACAGAAGCAGACTAAACAGTGACATCTACTTCCTAAGTTCACACAAGGAATACTTCATCAGTCTACATATCCTAAAGCTTTTCAGGTTTTGTGTGTGTGTGCGTGTTTTGTTGTTGTTGTCGTTGTTTTGTGATGGTGGTGGTTTTGTTTGTTTGTTTGTTTGACTGTTTGTCTTTTGGGGGGATATCCCTCAGTTATGCCAGTTCCTTATAAAAGCTTTATTCAATGGGATGAAGATTACACAAAATACAAGACCTGTAGTGGGCTTTATCTGACAATGTTTTGCTTCCTGTATAGCCATTCAAACCAAGCAGAAAACAAATGATACCAAATTAGAACACCAGTGTTTTCCAACTCTGTTGGATCCAGTCTGGAAATTAGAGATGATGCCTTTACAAAGCAACCAGTGAATTGGTTGAGAGGCATAAAAAAGTATTACTCAAGACATAGTTGATGAATGGCATGCTCCTCACTGGCTATTAAATCAAGCAGTACAAGTGAGAGGAGATGCAAGTCCTATTGCCTTTTACAATGAGAGAGTACCTTGTGCAGAGACAAGCAGGTGAGGCTCCATGAACAGCATAAGCCAAATCAATGGTTCTGTCCTCCTGCTCTGCCTGGGATGCCCATTCTCTTTGCTCTTTTGCACTTCAACTGAAAAAGTGAACAGCAGGCTGCTAATAGTGAAAAATCCCCCTCTGCTTGTCTCCTCCATCCAGATGATAAGCTGACCTTGTTCACTTCAAAGTTACGGTAGTGGGACAGAACAAGTAGCTGGAGGAAGGGAAGACTGACCCTTGCAATGTCATCCAATACACAAAACAGCTTTGTGGACAACCTACCCCAAAAACATTTTATTTTGAAAATTTCCTTTTTCCTTATCCTCTTACTAAAGTGGGGAAAAAAAAAAAAAAACTCTGGCATTTTAAAGTGACTACCAAAAAGATGAAGTGTTAATGTTTTTCTCCTATTGTGCATTTAGAAGATGTGAGCTCTTCCAATGATCCTCAAAAAAAGAAGCATTGTGTTCTAAACTAATAAAATCTTATTTGCCCTATTTCTACTCAAGGCTTCATATATTTGAACATATATTTGAGAGACATATAATTGAACAACCTGAGCATTAGAAAATATACAAAAAAAAAAAAAGATAGGTAACCATGTTGCTCTATGGCTGGTCCAGAGATCAAATTGTTACGCTGAAATTAAACTGAAGTCATTAAATCATTTTTGACAGAGGCTGACAAAGAGCTTAGGCGTCAAGATTAAAGGGAGCAGAGGGATGGGTGACATTATAGTGGGGGTCTGCTACAGGCCACCTGATCAAGAAAAACACGCAGGTGAGGCCCTCTATAGACAGAAGCAGCCTCACGTTTGCAAACTGTAGTGTTCACAGGGAACTTCAACCACCCCAATATCTGTTGTAGGGACAGCACAGTAGGGCATAGACAATCCAGGAGTTCCTGGAATGCGTTGATGATAATTTCCTTAACCAACTGACAGATGAGCGAATGAGGAGACTTGCTGTGCGGAACATCATTCTCACCAACAAGGAGGGGCTGGTGGGGAATGTGAAGCTCAAGGGCAGCTTTGGCTCCAATGATCATGAAATGGTACAGTTCAGGATCCTGAGGGCAGTGAGGAGGGAGCACAACAAGTTCACTACCCTGGACTCTAGGAGAGCAGACTTTGCCCTTTTCAGGGATCTGCTTGGTAGAGTACCTTGGAACAAAGCCCTGGAGGGTAGAGGGGCCCAAGAAAGCTGGTTAATATTCAATGATCACATCCTTCAAGCTGAGGAGTGATGCATCCTAACAAAGAGGAATTTGGGCAAAAACATGAGGTGGCCTGAATGGATGAGCAAGGAGCTCCTGGACAAACTCAAGCAGAAAAACGAGGCCTATAGAAGATTGAAGCAAGGACAGATATCCTGGGAGGGATACAGAGACATTTTCCAAGCAGCCAGGGATCAGGTTAGAAAAGCCAAAGCCATGTTAGAATTAAATTTGGCCAGGGACATCAATGGCAACAAGAAAGTCTCCTTGGTACACTGGTGATAAAAGGAAGACTAGGGAAATTTTGGGCCCTCTCTGGAAGGAAACTAAAGACCTGATATGGAGAAGGCTGAGGTACTCAATGACTTTTTTGCCTCAGTCTTCACTGGCAAGAGCTCCAGCCACATAAACCAGGTCCCAGAAGACAAAGGCAGAGACTGGAAGAATGATGAACTGTAGGAGATCAGGTTTGAGACCACCTAAAGAACTTAAAGGTGCACAAGTCCATGGGACTTGATGAGATGCATCCATGGGTCCTGAGGGAATGGTTGGATGTAGTTGCTAAGCCACTATCCATCATATTTGAGAAGTTATGGCAATACAGTGAAGTTCCCACAGACTGGAAGGGGGAAACACAACCTCCATTTTTCAAAAAAGGAAGATCCAGGGAACTACAGGCCAGTCAGTCTCACCTCTGTGCCCAGCGTGATCATGGAGCAGATCCTGCTGGAAACTGTGCTACAGCACATGGAAAATATGGAGGTGTTTGGTAATAGCCAACATGGCTTCACTAAGGGCAGATCATGACTGACAAATCCGGTCACCTTCTATGACGGGGTTACAGCTTTGGTGGATGGGGAAGAGGAACTGAAAATATCTAACTGGACTTGTGCAAAGCACTGACACCGTCCCCGTTGATGTCCTTGTCTCTAAATTGAAGACGCATGGATTCGATGGATGGACTGCTTGGTGGGTAAGGAATCAGCTGAATGGTCGCACTCAAAGAGTTGTGGTCAACGGCTCAACATCTGAGTGGAGATCAGTGATGAGTGGTGTTCCTTAGGGGTCAGTGTTGGTCAGTACTAGGACTGGCACTGTTTAACATCTTTGTCAGTGACATGAACAGTGGGACTGAGTGCACCCTCAGCAAGTTCACTGATGACACCAAGCTGCGTGATGCGTTCAACATGCTGGAAGGATGGGATGCCATCCAGAGGGACCTTGACAGGCTTGAGAGGTGGGGCTGTGTGAACCTCTTGAAGTTCAACAAGGCCAAGTGCAATGTCCTGCATCTGGGCCAGGGCAATCTCAAGCATAAATATAGGCTGCGTGGAGAATGGATTTATAGCAGCCCTGAAGAGAAGGACCTAGGGGGGGGTGGTTGATAAGAAGTTCAACATGAGCTGGCAATGTCCACTTGCAGCCCAGAAAGCCAACTGTATCCTGGGCTGCATCAAAAGAAGCATGGCCAGCAGGTCGAGGGAGGTGATTTTCCCCCTCTGCTCTGCTCTCGTGAGACCCTACCAGGAATGCTGCATTCAGCTCTGAAGCCCTCAGCACAAGAACATGGACATATTAGAACGAGTCCAGAGGAGGGCCAAAAGGATGATCAGAGGGCTGAAGCACCTCTCCTATAAAGACAGGTTGAGAGAGTTGGGGTCGTTCAGCCTGGAGATGAGAAGGCTCCAGGGAGACCTTATAACGACTTTCCAATACCTAAAGGGGGCCTACAGGAAAGCTGGGGAGGGACTCTTTGTCAGGGAGTGTATTGATAGGACAAGGGTTAATGGCTTTAAACTAAAAGAGGGTAAGTTTAAATTAGATATAAGAAGGAAATTCTTTACTCTGAGAGTGGTGAGGCCCTAGAACAGGTTGCCCAGAGAAGCTGTGGATGCCCTACCCCTGGAAGTGCTTAAGGCCAGGTTGGACGGGGCATTGAGCAACCTGTTCTAGAGGAAAGTGTCTCTGCCCATGTCAGGGGGTTTGGAACTAGATGATCTTCGAGGTCCCTTCCAACCTGAACTACTTTATGATTCTATAATTCTATGATTGATGGTGTTAATTTGTTACTAATTTAAGCAGAAAGCTTACATACTCTTAGGCTGGACAATACTATATGCAGCCATGTATTCTTACCTTCTTACTTCACTGTCAAACTAACACGCATGTTAAGAAGCACAATAAAACTTTTTTACCTAATCTCACAACCCCCTTCTCAAAGCAAGAGGTTATGGGAGTTAAAGAACTTACCAGGTTTAAATTCTGGTCTCCCAGCTTCCTGAAGCAAGTGCTCTCAGATCTCAGCAGTACTGCATACTGCCCTTACCTTTTTCCACTCTAGAATGTTCTCACCTTCTATTCCAACTACACATTCTTTACTCTGGGTGTCTACAAGAGTCTTGGGGGCATGCAAATTTTTGCAGTGCCTATTCTAGAGATATTCTGCTTAAAAAAGCTCAGGGATTTCTCAAGTCCTCCTCAGCAACATTAAGAATCCAAGCTGGAGGAGACAGACAAATATTTCTTGCCTCTCTTGAAACTGACAGTTTGATAGATATTAAAAATGTACATGAACAGATCTTTATCAATTCCCCAAAAGCTTAAAGTGGAACAACTAAAGATATAATATTAGCCAAATTAGTAATAACAAAAACTAATCAGAGGAAGGGCAATGAACTGCATTCTGAAATTTCTATTGTAAGAAATAAGATTTCTAAAACTGAAAATAATAATCAGATGTAGCCCATAAGGCTTCAAATCAACTGAAATCAATACCTTTGAATTTACTTCAGCAGGTCTTCAATTGGACTATAATTGCTTTAATTGAGTCTTGAAAGATAACCTGTGATCATATCATGTACATTATAATAACAGATAGTTGAAAACTGAGAATTTTAATCACAAAAGGCCTTTTTTTCCACATTTTTTTACTATCTGTGGTTTGAGTGAATACATTTTTTGTAAATATTTATTCAAGTTTGCATTTTTTGCCAATATATTCTAAACTGTTTTACATTGTTCAAATATCTTTATGTTTCTGTTTGCTCACGGTGTGACACAGCTTGCCTTTGGAAGAAAAGATGCAATTCTGTTTTACCATTTCCTTACCATGTAACTCATTTTTCAAAAATTAGCAGATTCTTGTTTCCAAAGTTGTTTTCAGTACAATGTCAAAACATGAACCATTTAAAATTGTTCACTAAACTTCAGCAACGTTATAGCAATTAAGTTAGCATGCAATTGTTTGCATTTTATTGAAAAAAGGTCTGTAAAGTGGTGATTTTATTAATTTGTAATAGTTCTGGTCTATTGCTTTGAAAAAGATGCCAAATTATTGTACAAGATTTTACAGCAATATTTTTTCCTGCAGCTTTTCTGCAAAACGGAAGACTAATTTCTACACGACCTTGCAACAGTACCACTGTTCTAGAGCTTTTAATCAATTTCAAAAATATTGTGTCCAATTACTAACTTCGTCTGTTAAACATGATAGTTACTTTATCAGCGTAGCTCATAGGTGTTGTATTAACACATGTGTAAGTATTGTTCAAAGAAAATGTGTCCAGTTCAAACTGCACTTCTTAATTGCTTAAACAGAACCAAATTAGCATTCACAGCCTGCATTTCCTTAACAACAGGGTTTCAAGCTGAAAATAATTTGTAATTCAAAAAGGATTTTGGTCAATAGATTCTCAGCATGCAAAATATGTTTGGCACTTAAAAATTCCAAGACCTGTTGAAAACTTAACTTACGAGTTTACATTTTCTTGTTTCCTGTTATTTTTCAGTGAAACATTATAAAATGGATGTATGATTTGATACAAATTGGAATTATTCCCAGACATTCAATTTAGACTAGGTCTATTGCTAATATCTGATGAAACCTTAATCTATATTTACAACAGCTCTTTAATTTGACTCCAAATGATGTAATGTCCTTATGGCTTAATAAACAGGAAAAGATGCCAAGAAAATAATCTCTTACATAAATTTGAAACATACCAGCCTTCTATTCAAAATGTTTGTCTGTACATATGTACAGACTATAAGTATAGCTGCTGCTATATGTTTACTCCAATAACAGATGCATAAAGATGAAATCAGGTTGATTCATTCATTAATTATAACATTGTGTGTTATATCTAGCACTGAATGTGCACAAATCACATGCATTTATAATTTATGAAGATTCTATGGTAAATAACAAGTCACAACATTTAAAAAAAACAAAACACCACAAACAGTACTTTTCTATTATAAAAATAGAAAAGCACAAGTACAACAGCTTATTTTTTCCTCTGTTTGGTTGTCTTTGGAAGTGTGAAATATGTAGACATAATGAAAGTAATATGTGGTATTCAGAATGCTGAAGAAACTTCTGAAATAGTTCTCAAAGAATTTAAAATGTCATTTACCCTATCAGGTCTGCCCATGATTTGGACATGCCTTCCTTGCATTTGCCTTGAAGCAGAGGAGTGGGAGAGAACAAAATAATAGTCCTGCCAAGTCTCCTATGACAGAAGAGACACTCACCAATTTAAACCTCACCTGAAGTCCACTTTCCCCTTTTTCCCTCCAGCTTGATGCCCTTATCTGACACATCTGCAGTGCCATGCTGCTACCAACTTCTACAACTGTATCTGGCTAGTTGTAAGAGTTTGCTAACTCTTACATGTGTATGTGGTGCAGGAAATCTCACATTTTAAGGAAACAGAATCATGCTGCAACAAGGAAAATGTATGTCTAGATACAGACATACTTATGTCTGTCTATAGACAGACTATATTCTTACAGAAGAGCAATGATTGCACAAGGGAAACATGATTCTGAAGACTGGAGATTATCTTCTGCACATTTCCCTGAAAAAATATTTCTTTTCTGAAGGGTATAAGTGTTCCAAATAAACTCCAGATCACGTAGAAAGAGATTCAAGCATTATCTCAGACATGGGAACAAATTAATGTAACATCCTCATCAACTGGGGATTTGGGATATGGCAAGAACTTCTCCCTGATATTCTTAACACTGTAACTATATTTCATCACAGCTACACCTGTTTGATTTTTTCGTTTGTTTGATTGTGGGTTTTTTTGTGCATTAATGGGCAAAGGTTTCATCTGTATTTTTATTTCATGCTTGTCATCTTGCTTATTTTTGTTAGGTAGGGCACTGGTGTTACGATAATTTGACCTGTTGTGTGAAAAACAATGGGAAATTACATAAAGGAATTTTGAAGTAATGTTTAGTAAAAATCAGATGTATTCTCTTGTGAGTGAAGACTGAAACAACAGTTTTTATAACAATTTCACTTCTTATTTTCTGAGCCATACAATATGTTTTGCATATTACCATGATTTTAGGAGAGATGTCATCTAGAAAAAAGCAAGATCCACAGATCAAAGAGTTGGCAGGCAACTTTGTAGATTATTTCATTATGTAACCACCCTTACATGTTAACCCCCAAAGCACAAGAGTTGCTACAGATGGCTTTTGATGGCAATTTTTCCTCATTGTAGTTGTAAGACACATTAGAATGATTCACAGATGAAAGAATGTGTAGCAACACCTGTACTTCTTTCAGATCAAGTCAGAAGTATGATCATTGGGTTTATCCAAATGCTTCCTCCATCCCTTTACCCCGCATATATAGAAACGTTAAGTGTGGTTGTTTCCCACGCTCAGCTGGCATACATGCTTTGGTATGAAATTATTCAATCAGAACACTAAATTTGTCTCACCCTGTTATTCTTTTGTCTCTTACAGATGACTTAAATAATAAAATGAGAGCCAGGTTGTTACTGAAACTGACAAAAATGTTGAAGAGCAAGATGATACAGTATTAAAATTTTAGTTTCATAGAATAAAGAAAGGTAAAGCATTTAATTTCCTATGAACCAAATTATCTTTGATATTCTGGGTCACAATACAGGAATAAATAGTACACATTCCTAACATTTCAGATGTCTTTCATCAAACTTGAGCCAACATCATTAGGATGATTGAGGTGATGTACAGCAGCATATGACTGTTTTAGCCAAAGAAATGGAGAGGATAAGTGTGTTGAGCAGCGGATGAGACATGAGTTTTTATGTTTGATTCTGCAAATGAACATGAAGAAATACTTGTGTAACAGATGAATGCATTAACTAGGTGTTTCTGAAGCTTTTTGAGAAGCTTTTTGTGGCTATGGTGCTTTGAAGGTCATATCAGGAACAGTGTTGATTTTTCCATGTGCCAAACTGAGAGCTGATGTGGGATTTGGTTGCTCTGCCTCCCTTATACTGGCTATCTGCCCCTCACAAGAGACTTCAGAAAAGGACACATGTCAGAGTTTATCCTCATTAGTTGATAAAACCTCACATTAAAATTTGCCAGTATTAATTTATGTTTATTAATTCTGTTGATTAAGGAACCTAGAATTCGTGTCTCCCCTTCTTTCTTTTTTTCTTCAGGACAAACATTTCATGATGCTGCACGCTAACCCACCTGGGCAATGCTAACACTCTGTATAATAACTTCTGAACATTTCTGGAAAGACCAAATTGTGCCAAGTAAGATAGCTGAGAATTAAATAGAGGTTCAAGGAATAGATAAAACACTATGCAGAACAATTATTTACTCATCATTTTCAGGCTCCATCACACCAAATCCTATTACAGGACATTACACCAGTACATGGTTAACAGTTGATTTTCTATGCCTAACCATGTAGAAGTTTACTAAGACCAACAAAGTACATGTTCATGGCAGACCAGTATATATTAATAAAGTTAAAATATTTCATCAACCATTAGTATCTTTGGAGGACTCTAATTTAGAAAAATCAATTGGAGACATTTCTGACATATAAGAAGAATCAAGCTCTTTATCTATGAATATTTATTTATACTGAAAATAGAGAGCCAAAGTATGGCACAATTATTTCACACCTATCAACTTATCACGGTATCAGTTATCATACAAAAGAAATGAAAAAGAACAGAATTAGTCCAAAACGTAAGCATAGACAAAGGGAACACATACATTATGAGACATCAATTATTCCAAAGATATCCCAATAAAGCTTTCAATTTGTCAAAGCCATCTGTACTATTACAGTATAATAATTTTCCTAGTATAATAATTTTCCTGTTTAGCACAAATAAGTGTAGACGACACATAGTTATAAGTAGATCAACCTGTGAAAAGGGTTTATGATTTCTATGATAGAGCATATGAGTCCCTTTTCATTGATGTGTTACGTAACACAACTCTTCCTTTGTTGTACTGAGATTAGATGGCATAAAGATGATTATTGAATTCAGTGGCATTATCCAAGCACCCTAGTGACCAGGAACCCCACAGGATCCAGTAGTGTGCCCTGGGAGCCAAGAAGGTCAATGGCATCCTGACTTGCATCAGGGATAGTGTGGCCAGCAGGACTAGGGAAGTGATTGTCCCCCTGTACGCAGCACCAGTGAGACTGAACCTCGAGTACTGTGTACATTTTGGAGCCCCTCACTACAAGAAGGATATTGAGTTCCTCCAGCGGGTGCAGAGAAGAGCAACAAAGCTGGTGAAAGGATTAGAAAACAAGACAAATAAGGAGAGGCGGGGGGATCTGAGGTTGTTTAGTATGGAGCAAAGGATGCTGGTGGGAGACCTCATCACTCTCTACAACTACCTGAAAGGAAGGTGCAGAGGGAAGGGTATTGGTCTTTTTTCTCAGGTGACAAGGATGTGAGGAAACAGCCTTAAGTTGTGCCAGGGGAGGTTTATATCGGACATTAATTTCTTCTTGAAGAGGATGGTCAAACATTTGAATGAGCTGTCCAGGGAAGTGGTGGAGTCCCCCCCCCGAAGGTATTTAAGAGACATGTGGATGTGGCACAAAGGGGACATGGTTTAATGATGGGATTCAGTAGGTCATGTTGATGGTTGGACTTGGTGATCTTGAAGGTTTTTCTAACCTAAAAGAGTCGATAATTCTATGTCTGCATGTCTGTCTAATAAGTTATCCCAGTATCTCATTATACAAATTGAGGATCATATAGTTTCTTGACCTGTGTTTTTAATTTTTTTTTTCCTTTCTAATATTGTATCCACAAAACATTAACTCTATTCCCTCTCCATGTCTATTATAAATTGCTGTCACTTGTTTTATTTGGTAGTCTGTACCTAAAGTTTTAGATTTTAAAAGGAATATGATGTATCCTAAAAAAATAAAATTAAATTAAAATAAAATCCCTATCCTGTTCTTAGCTGAATAAAAAGTGATATCAAAGCAGAACTAAAATTTCATAGGAAAGCAAGCCTCCCCTCTTCACAAGCTGCCTTGGTTGCTATTCTGCTAATATGTTATGCACTTGTATTTCATATTTCTTTCTTCCCCATCCATCATTGTTGATTTACATAAAATCATCATACTTAGATTTAAATAGGTGCAGAAACCCCACAAAGACATTGGGCAGCAAATATTTCCTATATTCACTGAAATATGTAATTCTACCAAGACAGCCATAGGAGATGTGTAGAATTTTCATTTCAAATATTATTATATTTTTCTTTCCAATAAGCATTTCAATTCTTAGATAAATCCATGTATGCAATGCCAAACTTATAGAATAGAATTATTTTTAGTACAAGAATGGTTCTAGTGATATCTATGCACTTTACTAATGCTGACAAACTACTTCCAATAAACTCCATGAGAGGTAAATACAATTTTATTTTACAGATGGGGAAGTTAGAGAAGTGAGAGGACACAGAATTTGCTAAGACTCCTTAAAGTATATCTACAATAAGACCATGTGTTTCTCAAGTCCAGATAAATCAAAATAATCTTATTTTTGCTTGAGTTACATTCATCCATAAGCAATTAACCATTTAAAATCCCTTTCTATCCTCGGATGACAGCATGAGTTCCCCAAGCCTTAAGAACCCTGTTCATATTTTGTTGTGACAATCCCTGTATCCCACCTCTGTCTTCTTTTGTACTCCCTTTACATCTAAGAATATCGAACCCTAAGATTTCCTCACACAGGTTAGTCTGTGATTTTTCTTCTGTCAAAATGAGGCTGGCTAGCAAAAAAAAATATAAATCTGTCCAGCTTAACTTGTTTTGACTGAAGCAGGCTATCATGTGCTTGCTGGATTAGCAGAGTGGGGAAGCAGTAATCGCAGGGATACTGCTGAGAGGGAAGAAGTGATAAACAACTGGGGACAATAATCTCTTCAGTGGTACTATAAGAACCAGAAAAAAAAAAAAAGTGTAGTACACAAATCAGAATCTGTAGCCCAGCTTAAAGGAAACATATGTATTGTGTCTTTAATTTGTGCTTATTTATTAGCATGACTTCAGCCACAGCGTTTTTTTTTGTTGTTTTGTTGTTTTTTGTTGGTTTTTTGTTGTTGTTGTTGTTTTGTTGTTGTTGTTGTTTTTTCTATTATGAAAATCTACACTCATCAAAATGACAAAGGAAAAATACAGCAGGTTAACCTACGATTGCATTTTATTCTTTATTAATAAGATCAGGAAAGTTTCAGGTGCACTGGAAAATGGGAATCAGCATAAATGAGACAGTGATTCCTTGGACAGGATCCAGAGAGCCACTTCAAACCTGTCATCATCTAAGTACTAGTTACAGCAGTGTACATACATACACATACATGTGTACACACACACACACACGTGTGCTCAATGTAATTCACCAGAGTGATTCAGATCATTAGGTGTGCAGAGAACCCATGACACATCAAAAACCAAAAAAAATACTCTTGTGGAAGTATTATCCACTTGTCAAATAGAAGCAAACAGAGAACTTAGCAACACACGGATCTAAACTCTGAACTATGGATAAATGAATGCTCACAGTGAGAAAGCCCAATCAAATTAACTTCAGAAAAAATAAGAGCAGAGAGGATGAAGGTAAGTTACCAGCTCTAAAGGAGAGAAGAAAAGGGGCATTCATTTCTCATCCAATAACTCAGAGCAGCATCACTTCCCACTCTGTCCATCAATAAGAGCGAATGTAAAACAAAACAACAAAAAAAAGAAACTATTTAACCCTCTTAACTAATGTCCCAAATTAAACACTGGCATAATCTATTTGGTGTCAGTTGATGTCAATTATCACAACTCATTTTGGCACAATATATTATTTTTGTGGTACTCCTCTCATAATTGTGCATAACACAAAAAGTACAAGCAGTATCCTCCTTTAGAATAAAGTCAGCTGCACCTATAAAGTGACCAAATAACCATCAGCACTAGCTCCAATACTCCTCAGCAATGAAGACTGCTAAAATTAAGCAATGATACTTTCTTGCAGCTCAAGAGACAGCCTGTGCAAGCCTAAAATTAGCACACACCCCTCCTCCAAGACAATTTATCTGATCCTTGAAAAAAAAAAAAAAATTCACATCAACCTGAATGTGAATTGAATGCTGCTGCTTTTCTCTTCCCTCTTTTAAACAAAATCTGCATTTCAAAGGAAATTGACAATTTTATGTTGGATAATGAAGACAGTATCTGCCAACTCTTCCTTTTATGTTTCATGTTTCATATCTCCCTTTTCAATTTTACATCTTAAAACACCTGGTTTGGCTGGTAAGAAACGCATTGTCCCAAGGATGCACATATTACAAGCAAAGCAGTGGTCTTATTTTTTCTGGTTGTATCACTTCGTGATGATATCTTTATCAATATTACAGAATAGCTGAAGTTGGAAGTGAACTCTGGAGATCAGCTAGTCCAACCCGCTCTGTTCAAAGCAGAGTCCGCTAAAGCAGGTTGCTCAGGATCTATACCTATGTGCAGAGAGAAGGGTGCAGTTATATATATATTCATTCATATTACATAAGGAGACTCATGTTCTGGTTACATCAGGATGCAATATAGCTATATGCACAAAAGCTCTGTAAGAAAAGTTTGTGGCCTGACAACTTTCCCATGATACAACTGATGACTGCACCGTAGTACTAAGGCAATTACCATTATGCTCAGCCTTCACAGAGTACTTATTTCACCATAGCCTTCTGAATAAAAAATCCACTAGAGACAAATTAAATGATACTATCATAACAATCTACATGACTGCTGCATTTTAAGGGTTGGTCAACTGCATGCTGTAGGTATGCTTCAGTGTGAATATGCTTGAGCACTACTTGAGCATGATCTTTTGGATGTGAACTAGCTACTGAACAAAAAGACAAGGAAACATTGGGATTTTAGTATTCTATTATTATTATTATTTGTAATTTCAGTCTAACTAGACATATCAGTCACTAATAGAGATTTAATCCATAGTATAAATATTGGCATGAAGTTTAGTATAGTCCCAGTATTTTGGACAGACAAAATCCTTCAATAAGACAGAGTTTACAGTAGAAGCAAATAGACATTTTATTTAGACATTCTTGTAGATAGCACTCTGTAGGCTCTAGGAACTCAGGCTGTAATCATCTGTAAAGATTTCTGCATCAACAAGCAAAAGCAAATCCTGAAACCGCATAAACTGTCATTAAGTAGGGCACCACTGTTCAGCTTCAGAATTACACTCTCTTCCTTAACAGTACTCCCAGTTCTAGTAATATCAGTGATGTTCCTTAGCACGCTGACACTTTAGAACAAAATTACACTGATTTCCTTGGGAACTAGATTTTATCTGAAAAACATAATAAATAAAGCATATACAAGTGCCTCTAAATTGGGGCCCAAGTGGAAATACTTATGATGGATGATTACCAATGTCATTTAACAGCTTTCTATTTTTCCATTAGAACTTCTCACTGAACAGTCTCTTTTTAAATGCCTAATAAAAAGAAGTCTCTCAAAATATCCTGATGGCCGTTAATATTTTGGAAGACTGATTATGTTCAAGAGCAACCCTTTCAAACCTAAGCTTGCCTAGCCATACTTTATAAAAATACGTACTGCAAACAAAATGAAAATCAGGATAACTGTCTCTCAATATAATTGGATGTCAAGCATAAAAAAGAAACAAACAGACAAAAAGGCCACAGGAACTAGAGTATTCACCAAGAACAGCTCATCTTCACCATTTCAGAAGTTCAAAGACAGACAGCAGTCCCAAACACATTTCAGCATCTGTGTCAAACCACAGTTTTCTCAGGATGGCACAGACTATGTTTCCTGCATGTGTAAAAGTAAGATTTTGTGAAGCAGCAAAACCAATAATAGATTTGGATGTAAAATGTTCAAACTGCATTTAGATCCACGTAAAACTCAGCTTTCAAAGAAATTCTTTCTTTATGGAGTGAAGGATGTGAATGAACTTATATGAATGGACTACTGCATCCAAGGGAAGACAGATAAGCTCTCCCAAGGAAATCATGTTTCAGGATGGAAGCTAAAAGCTGAGGTGAGAAGATGTGCAGGACATCTGGAAACAGAAGATGCCATATGTCTGCGCTTCTTTTCTGCCTTTTCATGCCAACTCCCTCTAACAAAGGCACAATCTTGTAAACGCTAGCAAAAGTCATTACAAAGGTTAAGCCTAATCCACATAATTGAATCAAAAGGCTTTTCAAGCACACAGCCCTTTAAAAACAGAGTTTAAGCAAGTGAAATTTAAAAAGAAAGAGAAATGAGCATATTTGAGAATTATGCATTTCTGTATAGGCAGATGCTGTTTTACATAAATAATGCAGCAGAAATAAAAATAAGTAAAAATGTTCTACATTCCCCAGATAGAAGTTTCTTCTTTGTGTTATTTTTTAAAATCCCAGATATGTGAAAACACAACTATGAAAATATGAATTACATATAAAAATTGACATTCCCTACCCAATGTGGTTTACTGAAAACCTCCATCATTAGCCAGTTGCGAAGAATGAATCTGTGTGCTTTTTTCTCAGCTACCTCCTGCAACTTCCAAACAGAAAATCACTGTAAGGCTGCAGCCCAATTGCAAATTCTTCCACTTGAAGGCAGTTATTGCTGGAAAAAGACCTTGTATCACTGCACTGTCTTGATCTTCAATGAAGTTTTGTCTGGGTACAAAGTAAGAAAAGCCCCTGGAAGTTCCTATGCTGTATTTGTCTTGTGGGTGGAGTGACCAAGTAAAGATCTCTGGATTCAGATCTCAAAAAAGCCTCGTGAGCCAGGTAATTGAATGTCATTGCTAGCATCAATTAATTTGCTTCTGTGAGAATAAAAACTATTTTCAAATGTGTAGAGATATATAGGTACGTAGTGTATTTCTAATCAACAAGAATGATTTTCTCAGTTAATAAGAAAATGAAAAGGTTCACAGTGTAGGAACAGTTAAACAACAAGGAGCATGTTCAGTGCTTTCAGTAGAAGATGATGATATCCAAACAGCTTAAGATAATTAACATCTTGAAAATATATCACAGTATCTTACATTATAAGATCTAGTCAGAAAGTCTTATATCACACACAAAGAGAGTGAGGCTGCTATACATGGATTGAAGCTCCCATTTGTAATTTTGTGATTTTCTTTCACATAAATTTCCAACACATTTCTACTATTTCATTCTCTATAAATCAACTATTAGTGATGTATTTGTCTGCTTTCTGCAGGTAGAACATAATTGGAACAATAATTTAAAAAAAAACAACCTTTTTGTTAGATCGGACTGCACGTCATAAAGTTCTGTATTAAGGGGCCGAGAAAAAAAAAAAGATCCTGTTAAGATTCTCATCCTTTAAAGGAAATTGAAAGAAGAGAAAAAAACAAAAAAATTGTCCTTCATGTGTTTTTCCTTAAATTAGTGTTAGGGAATGCAAGGGGGAAAGTTTCTCCCCCCTCTCCCTCCTCTCTCTTGCTCTTTCTTTGTTTTTCTTTCCTCAGTGAGAGAATGCTATTCTACAATAAAAATGTCTTTTCAGTAATTTGTCATCTGCTTTGAAATCATTCCTCTCGATATAACCTTTTGTTAAAATAGGCAGAAGAACACATTTCTTTCTGCAAACAGGCACAAATTAAATTTCTTCCTACTACACACTGGGTAGACCAGATCTACTGACAAACTGTGTTACATGAACATTAATACTTTATAGCTGGAAGATGAAGATATATGACACACTTGATACTTTGTCTGGTAAAAATTTGAACTAGTGTGTTTATCATTTCCATATTTTAAAGCTTAAATTTCATATCTCAAGATCATCGTAAAATAGATAGTATTTGACAAATGTTAAAATCTGTAATTTTACAAAATTATGTATTCTTGCTTACTCATTTTGTGTGTACACATATATTAAAAGGGAGAAAACAAGCAACACATATTTAAGCTTATGTTGACTTAGAACTCAAAGTTTTATCTTCTTTCAGTTATACCCAACATCAACTATGAGACAGCAGTGCTATCATTAGCCTTATTTGTGAACATCTTCACATTACTGGGAGTCTTGCATAAACACACACTTCAAGACTGAACCTTTATGTTTGCCCTACATATTTCAGTAAGTCCGAAGGAAGTTTACAAACCCACTTCTTTACAGAAAAATGTCCCATTGGTTTTAGTGGCCAGATCATTTAAACTACCTCTCATGTCCTGAAGTGCAGAGACCAGGCTGCTAATGCCTATATTTGTGCATATAAATCTCTAATCTGTCAATCCATTTCCCCATGAATAGCCTATTTTGGTTGGGTTTAAAGCAGTGGGAAGTCGACCTACACGAGAGAGTTCTCTTGTAAAATGACCGGAGGTCAGTGTTATTATCTCTGTAGGCTACCAATGGTGCATTTGTTCCACCCTGTGTATGAGTCATTCATTTATAATAAGCTTCACTGTGCTTTGAAAGTGCTGGGAGGGATGGGTACAGAAGCTTATCTTCTGTCAATTGGCTGAGGCACAAGACGATGCAAAAAAGAGATGTCCTCAGTGTTTAACTGTTCAACTAGAAGATGATTAACTTTCTTATAAATAAATTATGGAGACCTTACACCCAAATCCCAGTAAAACTACGCTATAATCACACTTTTACTCTGGCAGCCACTTCGTTATATACTTCCTTCACTTTTGAAATTCTCATTGTTTATAAATACCTATTCAATATGCATACTGTCAACAACAGCTTCCCATTAAAAGCAAAAGTAGTTACAAAATCTAGCTCAAGCAATTAGACTGAAGTACAGCCACATTATCAAGATGTGAATTCTATATCCTGTGCTTATCTTTCATACATAAAACTCTAAAATGAAGCAAATTTAAATAATCCAATTTAAAAAGTTCAATATTCAATTTAAAGTAAATTATGCACAGATTTAGGTTCAGATTTTCCAGAGCGCCTAAGGAGTGAGACGCAAAACCCTCCTACAGTTCAAACAGAGTGGAACATTTCTCTTTTATAGATTTCTTGAGGGAGTGAAAGGAGAAGGAGAAAGGAAAACACAATAAAACAAAACTGTTACAGGATTACTGCACTCACTAACATTTGTAAATGGCTGCTGGATCCATGCAAGAAAAAAGTATGCTCATACTGAATATATTTCTACAACATATTTACACAGTTTTATTCATAGTAGTTTATAAATTATAAGACAGAAGTGTTTTTTAAATGTTTCATACACTCTTCTTAACATGCAATCTCATCAATTTCAGAATCTCTTACACATTTCAGTTACTGCTATTTTTTTCTAACTTATTCCATCACCCTGAGGCTTTTTCTTAAAAGCCTTTCCACCTGTTCTCTTTATACGATGTGGCATTTTTAGATGGTAGGCCATCAAACTAAAGAGAAGTTGGTTAAGGCTTTCTTAATACAAGAGACTAAGGTGTCAAGACAGATAAATTTTTGCAGCATTGTCTTGAAAAGATACAGAACAATATAACTTGGCAGATTGACAACTCTTCCAGGCTTTGTTTACTGTTCTTGCAACATTCACAGTAAATGAGATCACCAATCAGACAAGGTCAGAATATCATGCTAGCCAAATGTTGATAAAATATAGCACAGAGCATGTACACTGCATGTCATACATCATTACAGAGGAGCTTGGATTACTGTAGGCACACAGTACTACGCATCAGTAGTACTTGGACATTAACCACTTTGACAGACCACCCCAAAATAACTATATATATAATTTATTTAAATAGGAAAAATATTTTGACTTTCTTTAATAATATTCTGGAGCCATAAACAGAAAGTGTAGTCAGTGTTTTGAAATGCAATTGCAGACATTACAAAAACTATTTTTTGCCTACATTCCTCAAACATATTCATATCGCTTCCAGGTTATATGATGTTTACTTTCAAGTCAAGTACCAAATGTGGAGTCATTTGCAAAGCTGAAACAGTAGAACACAAACAAGGGGCAGAAAGGTCAAAATAGGCCTGAAATCTTTACAGGCCTGTCTTCTCAACGACAGATTTCCCAAAACACGTTGTGTTTCTTGTTAAGCAAGTGTAACTATTCTCTTTATTGTCTTCTTCAAAGGTGTTAAACAGCTCTGTACTGTTTGATAACCTGTCATCACCTAACAAATGTTAGTAATAAAGAAAAAATGCACTAGCTTTCTATGACAGCACTATAAAACATATTCAAGAGCTTTCTCCTAAATTCACTATTTGATAAAACTACAATAAAAAGTAGAACTGTACTGAGGTATTTCAACCTTTTCCCAGGGAAAAAAAAAGAAAAAAAACTGTAATGCACTTACAATGTCACTCTGAACCAAAGGATCAAGCAAGCAAGTTTCTGTGCAAACACAAAACACACTTGCCACACAAGCATCTGCTTGAATTGCACTGATCTACTCAGAAAACCATGACAACTCGGGGAGGAAAAAAAACCCTTCCAATTATTGTGATATAATTTCTTTCCTTTTTTTTTTTTTCATTCCATGGTGAACAACTTATTTTTTTGAATAAAAGGTAAATTTAGTAAAGAAAAGCTGTAGCTCATTTTCTAACAAATGGAAGATTGTGTTTTCTGCATAGATGTGCATGTGATCTGCCTACACTAAGATGCTGCCTGTTCACTGCCCCTTCACTGCCATGCTGTCCTCTCACCATTACTTTTATAGAATACCATAAATGTCTTAAATGTTTTGGTATAATCTGCCAAAAGTACAAGTTTAAGTAGCCAATAAGCATGTTATACGCTTTAATAATGCAAACTAAATCAGTATCACAGCTGATAATCTTACTACCATTTGAACAGTAAAAAGGGGGAATAAGAAGAGCTGAATTTCTGTTTCATTCAGTCTTCTTGTTTTAGCGATTAAAAACATTAATGAATATGAATAGTATTTGCAAATCTATTTTACTGTCAATGTCACCTGAATAACAATTAAAATGACATCTTCAAAAAAAACCACATATAGATATACCTACTTCCTTACCAATAACTACTTTCAAGTGTATTATAAAATGAATTTGCAGAATGGTGAACTCAGGAATAGCAAGGACAAATAAGCCTTTCCATGAAGATCCTGATGACCTACTTACTTGCCATTTAAGGAATTAAATTATTCTTTCTGCAATACTTTAAAGACCTTATTAAATCTGGGAAACATGAAAATCAGATGATTTCCCTTAAAGCCAGATATTAATTTGAATGAATATTGTGATTTTATACACCACTATTATCCTTTAACAACAAAAATAATAATAATAATCTTTCCACACAATAAAATTCCATTATTTTAGTTCTCCTGGTTTCAGTTTATTTAAGGGTAGGGCAAAAATTAAAAGCAGAAAACAAGGCCAGAAAGAAACCAACCAGTTATCTCTTCTTTTTTTAAATACCTAATTTGTTATTCAAATGTATTATATAACTATAGATTAATTTTAAAATATTCAGTTATGAAACTGAAAGATTTAATTCATCTTTTGAAGAAAATGAGCAATTAAAGGGTGATTCTTTTCTGTATCATGACCCCACCAAAAAAAAGTAGATCGCAATTTTCGTAGGAGTTATACATGATGATACTAAGTGAAAGATGACTTTGGATGAGCAAATAATGTAGCAGAAACAGATGAACCCTAAAGAAACACAGTACTTCTGCCATGCAGATACCTTCAATGATAAACAATAGTAGGAAAGTAGAACCCTAAACAATATATGGGCAGAACAGATCTCCAGTAGAAAGCTGTTGGAGGTTTTCTCTGAGACATCAACAGTTCTTTAGGAAGTATTTGTTGAGCTGATGATCTTCCAAGACAGGTTTGGTAATGTTGTCATTGATTAAAATAGTTACTTGTCAGCTCTTACTGGCTCAGTGCTTCTTTATGGCAGCAAAACCTAAACTTACAAAAATCTCACCCAGAAAACTCTGATTCCCTCCCATGCTCATAGTCCATTATTCCTGCCACCCAGTGAGTGAGTAATGAGACCCTCAGATATCACTCAGCAATATGGTCCGGATCCAAACAAAAATTAACAAGTGTAGCCAGACTGATCTCTGCCTGCTGGGTCTGACCATACCTCCCCTGAGCACTCATGCCACCCAGAAGCAAGCATGGTTAGTACTCCTCCTAACAAGGGCTGCACAAACCAGCCTCTCTGAATGGTATTCTCAGGCCAAACTGAAAGAATTACAAAGAACAGCACATCAGAATCCACTTGATGATAAAATCTGATCCAAGTGGGCACAAGGTATAAGCAATGCTAAAATAAAAACTTTATGCAGCATCTTGGTCGTTAGCCATGTTTCCAAGGGCTAAAAGGATGTTCATATTTATGTAGAGCAAATAAATGTATTTCTATCCCAAATGAGTTCAAAATTCAGTTACAACTTAGATAAAGGTTTCACATAAATCATAAAATAGGAGATATTTCATTCCTAATAAGAAATTTCTTTAAAAAATTATTCTGGATTCCCAACTCTGGAAAATTGCTAGTATCCTCAAAGGATCAGTTCAAATCCCAAGTGCTGTAACTGATTTTTATTTTTATTTTCCTGCTCAAGCCTTAATTCATTGTGGGTATTTAATATATTTTGGATTTATTCATATATAGCCATACAACAACAACATCGCCTCTCTGAGAGAAAAACATAGACACCTGTTTTCCTTATCCAAAATCAGAGGCTGCAAACTCTGACATTTGGTTTAGTCCATAGGTTTTACATCTTAAAGCCAGAACAACATCAGTTATTCTAGAGTAAATACCTTTGTTCATAACTCCAAGATTACTGGTTTATACTCCAGAGCAAAAATCCCTTTCCAGAATTCATTATGGAAATTTTTCATTGCTAAACTCAAAAGCTGAAAACACCTTCCTGAAAAAGTAAATCCCTTTTATGCCTATATGTACCAGTACCCAAATGGTACAGGGCTGAATAGTTATCCTTTGTCTTCTTTCATTTCCATATAGTGCATCCTGCTGCTAGTCCTGCATGAGGAACTTCTTATGTTGAAAATGAGCCCCAAATACGTCTTCATATTTCCCATGAATATTAAATATATGTATCATTATTAAAGAAATGTGGATATGGTTTTCACTTTTAGTTTATAGCTTGTGTAATTCTTCACCTTATATAAAATGAGGGTGCAAACCAATTTTAAATTAGACTGCACATAGTAGCCTCTATACCTTATTCAGATACATATATAACTTCAGAAAGGTTACAGTATTGTAAAACAAGCCTAAGCGTTCTCCTGCGGCTGCTTTCTGTCAGCATCTCACTTCTGGGGATTTCTGTCTATATAGTTCTATGCTGCCTCTGTGTGTTTAAATTCTTCAGGCTATTGAAATAGCTAAAAACATTTGATTCAACAAAAATCAAATTGCATATTTGTAATTCACAAAATAAGCATGATTATTACAGAAGAACTGACAAAAAAAATGAAACCTTTCTGATCAATTAACCTGACACTATAACCTGAACAGATTTTAGGCAGAAATCTCCAATGAAAATCAGTGAGGAGATCTGCTTAACATCTATGGCACAAGAACAGCTCTTTGACACCGTATCCTCTCAGAAACATTTTTGTTTGCTGAGTATAGAAAGTTATTCTAATAGACACACAGTGTTAAAAGGCACTTAACTCTTTAATGCCTGATTAAATATCACACTGAGTGTACAAAATATAACCTTCAAGTTCTGTTTCAAGACAGACTATGCTTCTGTGTTCAGACAGCTTCCCAATTATATGCAGGAACTCAAAAGTGGAAAACAGTCATAGTTCCCACTTCTATTTCAATGCACTCCTTACAACTCAATGCATGAGTTGTAAGGGCTCTTACCTCCTTGGCTGTGTGCCTCAAAGACAGTTGGCTTCCTCTCAGCACAGTATCCTCAACCAGCTAAACACATTTTTATATCTCCTGCAATATTATGGTAATGGAGGAACTCCAAGGTTAGTCACTTGAAAAAACACAATCTTGCCTTATTGATGGATATAAAGATTGTTTAAAGTCAGTATTCCTTACCCCAGTGGGTTTTGCATAAGGCCCTACGTCTATTCAAGCAAAACTGCTTTCAAAGTCAAGTTTAAGATGGAGACATGCATGGTTTTCAGGCTCTGTCCCTTTACAGTTGCTTGAATATATTTTATTACTACATTACAGGTCAACACAAGTACATTTTGTCTTTGTCACTTAACTAGAGCTATATTTGATCTAACTCTGCAGTTGTCTCCCACAAGAAGAGAAAAGGAACATACATTTAAACAGACTATTACAGCCAGTTTTGCATCAGGAATTAATTACGTTAATGAAATGTAATTTAATAAGACAAAATTAAGATTCTTATCTCAACTGCAAAGTTATAAATTTTGTACAGATTCTCTGACTTATGTGAGCTATTAAAATTCCAGAGTGGCATTCATGCAGCTGAGCTTAAGGAACTAAAATTGTATTTGGGAAATCAAAATCTCAAATACAGTTGTATGTTACATATTTGCCTTTGCATACCAACTGCAAAATTATTGAAAGATGAGGAAAAAATATGTACAATGTTTGAGCAAACTGGGTGGTGAGAGACCTGGGAAAACTCTAAAGATATAAAGGGATATAACAAAAATCTGTTGCTTGCTTTAAAGCAGATTTACTGCTCATTTGTCTTAGTCTCAGTAGTACTGTCTGTCTTTACTGTCTGACCAGTGTTGCTCCAGTGATGATTGGCCTTCTGCTAGATGTTACTTAATCAGCTGCTTGCTAGATGGCAAAGATTTACAGTTGATTAGGCTGCATAGCTCAGTTGCTATTTCAAAAGTTTCTAGGAAGGGATTATTTTTGTGCTCAAATACCTCTAAACAAAGGGTTCCGCAGTCTGAATATCCCTGGATTCTGAACAGAGTTCACTGAAGCAGAAACAGCTAAGTTAAAGCATTTAGTGCTTCAGAATGCCAGACTCAATAAATATCTGTCGTGTATGTGTGTGTGTGTGCGCGTGCCCAAGCACACATCTCTCTCCTTAGCTGAAGTGCATTTTTGTATTTAGTATAGAGTATGAAGACTAAGGTCTAAAGCCAACATCTGCATTTTTGAAATCAGAGTTGAGACTCCTATGCTATTATCCTCAAAGCCAGTGTTGGCACAATTCAGCTGCTAACGACAATTTTGTATCCTTTCTCCATGAAAGAAGGCTGCTTAATCTTTGGCAGGTTATGCACAGCATTGGCTCATCTTTCTCAGTATTCTATAGTTCAGATTTCAAACAACATAATAAACAGACTTGCTTACCTACATTAGCAAGTGGACCAGATACAACTAGCCAGAAAAGCAAGCTCCAAAACTGCCATCCTTCTCTGTGTAACCATGATGAAGACCAATGAGAAACCCATTGAGAAACTCAATGAGAAACTCAGCAGAATTCCAAATCAATGAAAAACTGCTGTTCAGCGACAGACAACCAGCATGATCCTTTACACCCTACCTATTGTAAGGGTTCCAGCGGTGGTGATTAGCTTTTGCCAGAAGAAAAATGAAAAGAACTAGATTCTAACCATTTGTCATACTGACAGAAACTTATCGAAAGAACCATTCAGAGTGAAGGCCAACACAACACCTTCCATGAGTCCCAGAGATCTACTCTTCAAGACAAAAATAGTGTAAGTTGAACAAACAGTGAAAAATGAACAGTAAAAGCTGAGAAAACAAAACTAGTGTCTAGGAAAGGACATGTCCTCTATGTTTCATAGTACCACCCAACAATAAGAAATAGGGGTTAAGTAAGTTTTTCTAACAGCAAGTTATTCTACACCTGCAAGTTTACCTGTCTACTTGGTAACAGCGTATGAGAATGGAAAGATGACCAACTTGATTGATTCAGCATGGCAATTGTGAAGAATATAAACTTCATTTATTTTTAACACCCCATGTTTTTTTGATACTTAAAAAACTGCTTTTTTGATACTTAAAAAATAAAGTTTAATATTTACAAATATAGAGCAATACATCAGAGGATTACAAAGTACTGTAAGCATTCTTTGGATTTTAACTCTGTTCATTTGTCAGTTTTCAAGACCCTTAAAGAACAAAGGGATTCCTATCATCACAGCACATTTATACACTAATGTGTTTGTATAAACATAAACACTGAATCACAAAGCTTTCTTCTATTTCCACAAACAAAAATGTCCAGAAACTTCAGTTGAACTATTTCTTCACTACTTTAGCTTTAATCATCCAACCACTATTGTTCTCTCAGCCCCCTCTACCTTTCTATGGATGAATATAATAAAAAAATCAAATCATCCACAGGAATGCAAGGAATAGGCAAAACAACTGCCTTCTTAATTCATATCTGCTCAGGATTATTTTATCTGTTCAGTACACCAACGATCTGAGCAATTCCTGTGAACTCTGTTTCTATTAAATGGTTTTACTTTATCTTTTAGCAGATGAAAGAAAAATACTGTCTAACAGATCAAGATGGAAATTTTCATTATTTTTTTTTCTTTTTCCAAAAATCAAAACAGCTATTATCTCACCTCTCATGGCTAGTACTTAAATCATGATTGACTGACAATACCAAGAACCACTACTCCTCTTAAAGTTTACAGCTATCCCTATCTTGCTGTAGCTTTCTTGTGTAAATAAGAGTGGCTCAACATACTTTCCAGCAGAGATGTGAGTTTCCAGGCTCAGAAACCTGGAATGTTCCAGCTACTTCAGGCTAATGATCTCTCAAATGCACACTAATATGTTTGATAAAAGTCTCCCAGCATGTGTGCACGGAATGCTTACCATAAGAATGACAGTACTGTGGGCAGGGCAAATCACTGACACCATTTCAGGCTGAGTTAGATGCTGGAGGCACAAATTAAAACTGCAAGCTTTCATTTCAGTGGGCTTTGACAGATGGAAGAGTGCATCAAATCTCTAATTGTTTAAACCATTAACTCATCTTTCCACCTGCATTATCTTTGGAAAGAGCTCAGTTGGAAGCCTGGAACAATTGCTCACAGACTGGATTCAGGAGTGTGCCTTATTCTAAAAAGAGATCAAGGTTGTCTTTTTGAAAGAGTATATTTATTTTGCTGCAGCATTTGTAAACTTATTTATCTTTATTTTCACATTTTCCTCTCAGTCCTGAAAACTCAAAAATAGCCTTTCAGCCTTCCTGCAGAATCAATCAATCAGGGACCACTGCCTTGACTGCTGGGAACAAGAAAACTGTATTGCAATTCACAGAGCATTATGATGATCCCCATTTATCTACAGCCCTTGTAAATGCCACTGCACATGCAGCTTTAAATTATGCCTGCTGGTCTTTTGACTTTCAGTTGCTTAAAAAAATAATAATAATAAAAAAAAACTTTTGTAAGGAACTGTAAAAAAATAATAATAAAAAATCTCTACTTCACAAAGTCTTTTAATATGCCTTTCCCGGTCATTCTGCCCCCACCCCACCCCGGGCCAAAATACATTTTTCACTAAACCAGCATCAATGTAGAACACTTTGTCATTTCATGTTATTCTCACCAGCGTTTGACTCATTGCTGTTTTTATAGGGAAGCACCTGTTATGTGCTCAGCACTTCCAAGCACTTGAGAAGAATGGCCTCTGTGCTTATGGAGCTCACAATGTAAAAGCAGACTAGCAAGGACAGAACAGTAACAGTGATTGCGTACAGTTTAGCAATACTCACTGTCATTTTAATAAAATGACAGAATATATTGGGATTTAAGCACAGGAAGGAGTCTTGTGAATGACAGCAGGCAGGAGTCATTTGGGGCTTAGAAAGCAGAAGTAAGAAAGAAGAAAACAGGGCCACAATATGATTAAGGAACTGGATGCACCATAAGCAGAGAGGCTGAGAGAGCTGGAAAAAAAATGAAGGCCTGAGGGGATATTATCTGTGGGTAAAAATACGTAATGGGGTTGAACGAAGAAGACGTAGCCACTTTTCTCAGTAGTGCCCACTGACCAGACAAGAGGCAATGGGCACAAGTTAAAAAACACAAAATACAATCTGAACATAAGAAAAAAATAATAACGTTGTGAGAGTGGTCAAGTACAGGAACAGACTGCCAAGAGGTTGTGGTCTGTCTGCGGAGATGCTCACAACCCGGCTGGACTGAACAACTGGCTTTAGCTGACACTTCTTGAGCAGGGAGGTTGCACTAGAAAATCTCAAGAGTCCATTCCAACCTAAACAGGTTGATTCTTTGATAGATCTGTAAAAATGGGTAGATAGGCACACAAAACAGTGACACTAGTGGAGAGAAGGTACAAAAGACCACATAAAGATTTTCAAAAGAAAGGTTAAGGAAAAGAAAATTTTAAAACGAGAATTATGTAAAGATTTGAAGGTTAAATTCAACAGCAAATGTGAAGTCAGTGGGGGAACTCAAAACACAACATAAAAGAGTTTATTGATTTTGTACAAAAAGAGCAAGCCTCCAGTGCAAAATTGTTATCCTTGCAGTATTTGAATTGTCCTTGCAGACTGTTTTATTCTATTTCAGACACTCTGCATATTCAGCCAATGGGATTTCAAACACTGAACTGTCCTACCTTTTTCTCTCCAGTGGCTGCCATTAAGCCCAGAAATAAAAAAATTTTAAAAAGTTTTTTCCGAATGCTGTCAATTAGAGGAAACTTTTCCAGTACAACTGAGGGTTGCAAATTGTATCAAATTTAATTGAATAGCTGTGTTGGAAGCAAGTTTGAATTCTTTAAAATGAAATAAGAGAATAGATTATCATGTTAATGAGATATCAGAGAAAATATGGCTAATAGGAGGGAGAAAGGAGGAACAAGACCAAAGTAGGTTTTATTTCTATATCACAGGTAATCCATGTCAAAATATTATTTTACTTATTTTTGCTTTGTTGTTTGGTTGTGGTTTTTTTTTTTGTGATAACAGCCATGAAAATATTTTTAATTGCAATATGAAACTTAAGCATTCTGCTATAATGCAACAATCAAGTCCAATTTGCATAGGTATATTAACCTACCAGATTCCAGTTTTAGCTGGCTTCACCTGACCAGACACTAGACTTAACAGAGCTTCTGATCAGCTTTGCATTTCTCTGCCAAACCAGCTGCTGGCTGGATTTTTATCCAGTTGTGCATGTGAAAGAAAAGAAAGGCATGTCTACTTGTCTCGTTCTCTTCCTAAACAAGCTTTTTATCCATGTGGTACCCAGAAATGAGTGGAGATGACTGAAATATAGATTCTGATCCAATGAATGTGTGTAAAGACATATCGAGCCCGGCCCAAACGAGTCCATTTTGCTTTCCCTCAGTCTTTCCACTTTGCAGCTCCAGTTTCTAATGATGTTGCTAATAAGCCCATGTTCACAATATTCAGCAAATCTGACAGGCTGCTAGTAATCTACCAGTGAACAAAGTGAAGTATAAAAAAATCATAAATTTCAGCATTCATTATCACATCTGAATGGAACCTCAGATTTTGGATTGCTATTGCTATTGCAATATTGCAATAGCAATAGCAATCCAAAAGCTCTGATATTCAGAGGGAAAAAAAAAAAAGGCACATTAAGTTTTCAAGACTGACCTTCATGCTTAAAATATTTGTTATTAGATTAGTTACTAAGAGATTAAAACAAACAAACAAACAAAAAAACTGTTTCAGGACCTGATGATTACTGGACTAATCAACGTACTGATTTATCAACGTACAAACAGAACACGTGGATGTTTGTCATATACAATACATTAGTCTGTATATATAATAATTCTCAAGCACTATTTTAATTCTAACCAACCATACCAAGCACTTTCCTTCCAGATAAAGCTGTAGAAAAATGTGTAAACCTTAAAATAAACTTCAACACCAAAGTGTATTTTTTGTTTGTATATACCGTAACTAAAGGACTTTAAAAATATACATATTTTTTCCATACAACTTCTAGAAAAACAAACAAAAAACACAACTCAGTCATTTGAGACCACATGACCATGTGTGATTTAAAAAAAAAAAAAAAGAAAACCAAACACCCACCGTAAAGTTGCAGTGAGATGAGTGATCAGAATAAAAAAGAGTAAAACATGAAAACAGAGAAAGACAAAACTATGCAGTAATATGAAGGCCATATGATCAAACAAAACAATAGAACTGCAAACAAAGTTAGACAAAATAACTATGATTTCAAATTTATTTCTAAATAAGTTCATGACAAACTTCACTCACTACAGTGTAAAGGCCAAGTCTACAGTCTTCATGTTTACCTCAATACTCATATTTGCAGTAGAAGCCAACTGGGCAATTGGTAAGATCCCAAGAAAGCCCTCAGTCTTCCACTTAAGTCCGTACAAGCAAAGATGCAGGACTGCATGATGACAGGGAATAAATCAACTACTGCAACCAAAAATGGCAATTTATTTAATGAACATATAACAGTCCTAATTATAAAAGAATATATTTAGCATATTGAAATTACCCATCTAACGTCAAAAGAGGGCATGCGTTCAAGTGCTCTCTTGAGTTTTACCTTGTAAAATAGACCACTGGAGAGATCTTATTAAATTAAATTACATATAAAATCATTGGTGCATATTTTGGTGCTCAAAGTCACCCTTTTGTGACTTGCTCCATTAAAATAACAAAAATAAATAGCCTGTTGGGATGTAGGTAGCAATCTACAGCTGTTCCTGTGAGAGCAACAACCATTTTAGTTCATTAGATTTGCATCTCTTTGAATTAGTAGTTCTCAAAGGTATTCATTTTCAAACTAATGGTTGTTGACTACACTTATATTAGAAGGCAATGATATAATTGCTTGAAATAACTTTAGAGGTACTTCACTGACAAAATGATCTTGAATAATACCTTATGAACAGCAATCTGCTACTCCGGAAGTGTCCTTAAAAATAAAGACCACAGAATTCCATGACAAAAAAATCATTTGTATAGTATGCAAATATTCCAATATTTTTCCCAGTTATTCTATGTACATAAGTGTGTCCACAAAATTTCCAAAGAATTGTATGACAGTCTGGTCTTACTCACAAAGAATAATGGAGAAAGATTTGGAACCGCTTTTTGCCAGTTCAGGTCTAGACAAACTGAAGCCAAAACACATATCAAAGGTGCCTGCAATGAGGAAAAAACACATGGAAAAGCCTTCTACTGGATGTTTTACTATTATAATTTTTGTCCAGGAATTCTGCTTTTACAGGCTATATCATTTGTCCTTGGAATGAAAAAAAATTTTCTAAAAAAAATGTGTTTGGTTATGTTACAAGTAAAAAGATGGATTACACTGTGCCTTTTCTATCTTAAAAATATTTTCATGAAAGAACAAAATCATTGAAAAGTTACTAAATTAACTACATCATCTTTTAGTATTGTATCAGCTACATGCAAATACTTGTGCAAGCAAACAGTGCTTCTGTGTTTCAGAGTCCCTCTGATGACAAAATAACTGCATGTCTGCTGTCACCTGCACCTTACCAGAAATCACCTTAAAAACTGTGTCGCTAAACTCCACCAGGACAAAATAAGGTTGGACACCGTGAGAATCCTTTAAAAAAACATCATCTGAGATATTTAGCAAAATCACAATCACATAAAATCTTTTCACTGACGTGCTGAGCAGCAGTGAAAGGAATTTGCATTTTTAGGTTAACTCCATCTTCTACATGTCTTTGAAAGTTTCAGTTATGTAACACATTTGTTTTATTTTGCATTGCAGAACACGCAAGATCAAATCTTACCTTAAGCATATTTTCCTTAGTTCTGCTAATGTTCAGTTCTGCTAACATTTTGACTAAGTTTATATTTCTTTTTTTCAAGAAGGCAAAGCTGCTTACTTAAGCAAAATGTACTACCTTTCTCAGAAAGAAAACATAACATATACTTCATAGTCATGCTACCTTAAGTAATTTAAAACTTAAAGATTCATTACATTTTGTGTTATAAAATAAGACTAATTTGTATCATTCACACACTGATTTTAAGAGACTAATATAATATAGGTAACCCTTAAAATAATACCCTTTCATCCATTTTACGTGGATTCTATGAACTTGGGAGTGACTCAGAGAGATGTTCATATAATCTCTGCCTTACTGTCCAGCTTTTGCTGGACAACTTTTTCTGTATGACTTGTTCCTTGTTAGACAGGCACAAACCATTGAAAAATCTTTCAGATTAAACATCATGGCAACCATGATAAGCAAATAAAAAAAAAAAAAATTACAACAGTATGGGTCAAGACCTCTACACTTTCCTTAAAAGGCAATTCAGTTATGATGAAACAAATTCTCGGCACCCCTTCATCAAGAACAATATGATTTCATGGCAGAAGTGCAATTCTTAGCAGTGTGGCAGAACTAATAGGAATCATTCCCCTCTCTTCTTTTACCGATGCTGCTATACCCAGTTTTTAATACTGACAAAAGTGGTCAGCTCTGTTTTGTCTTCCTGCAACGGAACAGTCAATAATAAATTGGTCCTTTTCCAATCCCACTCACTTCAATGAAAGCTAAATTCACTTTATCAGTGAACCAGTAATCTCACTTCTTAAATGTAAAGAATAAATTGTCATGTTAAAAATCAGTAGTTAGCATCAGTATTTACATAGATTACATTAAGAAAACAATACACTATAATGCTACTCGGTTTTAATCCCACTTGAAATACACCGTTCACAGAATAATTATTGGATTAAAAAGCCTAAACTATTGTAGAAATACATTTTCAGAAGAGAGGCAAAATTACTAGAGAAAACTCTTCACCATTTTCAGGTAAATTTCCAAGTCAATGAATACATGCATCTCATCTTCCATTACATTTATGAACAGTCATTGCCTAGAACGTGTAATTCCACTCCAACCCAGAACAGCTCCCAGATCATTGCTGCATCTATGTAGACACCATAGAAAAATTCTTGCACTATCAGTTGACTATTAGCTCACCTACCCTCTAAGCTTTCCAGGTTAATTTGCCAGGATAGGTTTGGGCATCAGTGAAGCCATTGCGATTTGTATTAAGAGTCACTTCAAAGAAATTCAGTGTCATGCTAAAAAATAAATACCCAAACTGAAAGAAAAATTCAATGTTGGCATACCTCGGTGCTATGGAGTGAATATTTTGAAGTGATTGACAATTTTACTCTCATGTTCAAAAACACTGAAACAGAAATGATACATCAGATTTCAGGTGGTTTAAATTTGCTGATAACAGCAGAATTATATTGGCTTAACTACACTTAATTCTTATCCTCAGACATGATTCCTTTGTCCTGAAAGAGTAAGTCACCTGGTTTTAATTTTGGATATTTCATTACAGGTTGAGATTTCCAAATAAAGTATAAATAGGTGCTTCTTCAGATTAAGATGAAAAGCGTTTCATCTACAGACAATATGAGAGCAACAAGATAACTTTATAAATGAGGTAGGGGAAAAAAAAAGAAAAAAAAAAAAGAACATACCTTTGAGCACTGTTTATGATTCTGGCACCAAGCAAGTGACCCATTGTTCTGAAAAACAAATATAAAATACATGAATATTATTATTTATTTTTTTTTAAGAATAGATCTGATCATCCTAGTAGGTTCAAACAGAATTCACCCTACAGTTCTCTTTAGAGAATGATGTTGTGTCACAACATTAGTAATAATCCTGACTCCAACTCTCTTGTGTTAAGTAAAAGGCTCAGGCAAGCATTAAGTGATCTAAGAGCTAGGAAAGCATTTCATCGAGCAAGACTGGTGGAGAACTGATTGAAGTCTCCTTTCAGTCTACCTTTCCTAACACTTCCTATCTAGATTTACCAGGAAGAAAACAAAGGTAACCTCTGTATTTAAGAAGAAAACAAAGGTAACCTCTGTATTTAAGAAATCAATATGCATGAGTAGCGATTCATGAACTGAAAGCCCATTAATTGCATTACACAATATTTAAAATAAATTAACAAGGAAAGATAATGAACAGCCTTGAAGTGAATAAAAAATTGGATTAAATGGGACATAAGTTTACCAAAAGTCAACCATGTCAGCTTTGGTTTAAATTTTTGATAACACATTTCCCACATCAGGAAACACTGTAGCTCTCCTTTATCTTGACTGCAGCAAGACAACCAATATAGTACCACATGCAATTTTTTATTTTTTTTTAAGCTAAAGGAAATGGGAATATGATGAAAATAGAAAGACAAATATGAAACTGGCATGAGTAACCTCCTGTTCTACTACAGCAGATTCTAAAGGGTCAAACATAGGAGAGAAAAAATTACGAAAGAGAAAATTACGGGAAACTACAGATATATAACTTTTATCTGTGTGCTTCTAAACACAAGACAAAATTATTCTCTGGATATTCAACAACTATAACTCAGAGGCAGAAATAGATGCATTAGCATGTACTCAAGACAACTAGACCAGTCTCTGAGCACAGCAGTTCTGCTCTCAGCAAGGCGTATGAGCTTGAATTCACTGGCATGCTGCCACAGTGATGAAGCTTATAGTTTGGAGGTGGCTTTGTCTTAGCTAATGTTTGGGGAGATAGTGTTTGTGCATGTCTTCATATATGTATATAGCTATGCCTTCACACAAGCTCCCAGGGTTGTTCAAGTCATTCCAAAAATCCTTCCAGCTGTTCCAGGAGCTTGGCCCCAGCACAAAAAAAAAAAAATAAAATAAAAATAAATAAATAAATAAATAATAAAAAGAATGAGTATCCCTTTTTATGCAAGACTGTACACCAAAAAGAACAGAAAGCACAGCAAGTAAAAACAGCATGGATTTTGATTTATGTGGTCCTATCCAATAGTTTGTGGAAAATAAAGCCCTCATACAGCAAAGAATAGAAACCAGCTTTTAACTAAGCACAAGTGATTCTAATGATATGAACAGGATATCATTGCTGCTTGTGCTTTAAGCTAAGCACACCCTTCTGTTAATTGCTGGACCAACTAAATTAAATCACACATACACAGGAAAAAAAAAAAAAAAAACAGATCAGAGAGATCTCTTCTACCCCGAGAGATCAGTGTCTGTCTCTCTGTCTCCACCTTGAGATCAGTGGAATAAACAAACTTAGTTAGATCAGTCATCTAACTGAGGACACCTTTCTTGCACCACCCACTTAAGACAGTTCCCAAAATATACCAATGGTGAATCATTTCCGAGGTCAATTCAGAATCACCTTCCAAATTTTTCTCTAAGCTTTGGTTTGTAGAAAAAAAAAAAAAAAAAAAAAGGGAAAGGTAACTAGGCTACAAACTTGGGTGTTTCAGCCATACAAGATAAAGCAGTGTCTTCTGCATTTTGAACACTAAGCATGTTCTGAATTTGGTGAGAAGTCAGAAACACAGATTTGGATCAGGCACGTTGCAAAATTCAGGAATAGAAATAAAACAAACTTGCATATTACTCTTGTACCTTAAGAACCAAACCAATGCAAATAATACTTCTGTTTTTACTTCTACTTTCAAACTGAATTTTAGAAAACTTCTATATATGACATGTTTTTTCATATGAGCTGTAATGCTAAAAATTTCCATTCCTCTATTAACTAAGCAGCTCTGGGGATAATATATGTAATGACATATCTACTCCTTTCCACTTCTAAACTCACTTAGGAGCGATTTTAAAATTTTGGTTCATACAATTCAATGTCAATGTTTTATGAACATTTGTTTTATCTTCCCAGCAGGTTACTATGTAATCATTACTTGATTTTATAATACCACTTTTCTCTGACATTACTGTAGAATTTAGCTAAAATTGAGATTTGTTAGCATAAGAATAGCTAGCTATGAGCAACATGTCGGGTCCCATCCCTTCAAATAGAGAGACATAAATAGAAGAAATAAAACTTTAGAACAGCCATAAATAACATATGCTAGTGGGAATACTTTAGTATTATCCTCAATGCCATATGAGGATTTATTATCTCCATTTACAGATCTAGCCAACAGTAATGTTAAAACAATATTTTATGTGCTACTTCCAATTTATCCCCCCTTTCTTCTTCATATAAAACGTGACAGAGGTAGCTGATTGCAATAACAGATTCGTAGCAGCTCAACGCTTTATTTCAGTTATGCTGCTGCCTTCCACTGAACTAGGAAAAGCACTCCTGCTTTTGAATTATACCTGTTACTTGAGACAATAATGCAGTAAATGTCCAGGTGTGTGGCTCTCCTTCTTCATAATGTTTAATTTCTATGAATGTTTTCTTTTTTCCACTGAAAACTATTATAACTTGAATTAAAAAGTAAGTTTAGCAAAACATAAAAGTACTGTTTAGCAACTTCAATTTCATACAAACATGATATGAATGATCTTTCTTTCACTGTACAAGGTGAAGGCAAATTCTACAGGCTTGTGTTGAACAATGGGTTATCAGAGGAAGCTGGAATACTAAATGAACATTTCTCTATTCTCCATCTTAGCAAATGGCTAACCTAAGTTTAAAAAATGTTCATCTGTAATTTTTTTTTCTGTTTTTAATCCAACCTACATGGCAGAAACTGTAATTTCAAAACATCAGAAATCTTGTGTTTCATCTGGAGCATTTTACATCCTCCTACATTACATCCTCAGTTACCTCACATCTGTTTTTCTTCGACCCAGTCCTGACCTGACTTATGCCAATTAGAGTTTTGACTTTGACTTTAGTTGTGACTTAACACCACCATGCAGAAATGTCTTTGGGCAAGACTTAAAAAACACTTTTTCTGTCTATAAGCTTTCCACCAGTGTATTCTCAGGACCACCTTTGTATGGTAAAGAGGAGAAGAAGCTGTGCTCAACTGGGCAAACTGGACTTGGAGAAGAACAGCAGGGAAGTTGCACAGCAGAAAAGGACCTTGGGGTGCTGGTTGACAGCCAGCAGTGTGCTCAGGTGGCCAAGAAGGCCAGTGGCATCCTGGCCTGTATCAGAAATAGCATGGCCAGCAGGACCAAGAAAGTGATTGTCCCTCTGTACTCAGCACTTGTGAAGCCACACCTACAATGCGATGTTCAGTTTTGGGCCCCTCACTACAAGAAGGATACTGAGGCACTGGAACATGCTCAGAGACGAGCAACAAAGCTGGTGAAGGCACTAGAAAAGAACAAATATGAGGAGCAGCTGGAGGAACTTAGGTTGTCTAGCCTGGAGAAGAGGAGGCTGAGGGGGGACCTTACACCTCTCTACAACTGCCTGAAAGGAGGTTGTAGCAAGGTGTCGGTCTTTGTTCTCAGGTGAGAAGCACTAGGATGCAAGGAAAGTTGTGCCAGGGAAGGTTTAAATTGGACATTAGTAAGCACTTCTTCATGGAGAGCATGATCAAGCTGCCTAAGGAAGTGAACAGAGACCTTTAGTTGCCATTCCTGAAGGTTTTTAAGAGATGTGTGGACATGACATTAAGGGACCTGGTTTAGTGATGGGACTCAGTAGGCCAGGTTGATGATTGGACTTGATGATCTTTAGGGTCTTTTCCTACCTAATTGATTCTATGATTCTACTTGCAATGAAACTGATTAATTGGTATCTCTAATCAGCTTTATTGGGTTTTATTTCAGGCAAGCATATGCGCATGCTTGCTTTCTTCTGGTAAACAACAAATGTTCTTGGACCTGAACAGTTAAAATAGAAACCTCTGTATTCTGTGCCCTCTCATGCCTTGAAAAAAGTTGTGCAGAGTCTTGAAGATAAAATTACATGTAAAGAGACAATGAAGAATCAATCTTTACCTATCTACAGTCTGCCCCGGGGAAGAAATTTAATAACCTTCACAAGCAACTCAAAACTAGCCTTTCAAGGGGGAGAGAGGGAGAGAGGGAGAATTTCCTTCATTTGCATCTTTGTCCACAATTACCTGTTAGGAGATATAACCTTTCTTTTGAAGTGCCAGAGATCAGTTGTGAAAAGTTAAGTAGCCATTTAATCTACTGTGACAATACATGTATCCCTGCTATCAGTTTTGGAAGACTTTACTTCCCTGCCCAATCTTCAGTGCACTTTTGAGTGAAACTGCTATCACTCAGAAGTGACTTCTCCTGATGATGTTCCTAATTCTTTCAAAATGACAAAAAAGCAGAAAAATATGCCCCTCGAATGACAGTGTCCCACTGACGCGAAACAGAGCACTTCAGCACAGAAATCAATAGCTGTTGCTGTGATGAATTTAAAGAGACAGGTTCCCAACATTTTCCTTAACCTTTCAAAAACTCAACAGCGTGACGTTACATGTTACGTTAAAATGTCACTTATACTCTGCCTGACTTAAATTTCCTGCCTACATGCTCACTAAGACACAAATTAATATAGGGACTTATCTGTGGCAGTGCTGTGTGATCCTAGGTTCAACTCTAATGTGTGGAATGAGGGTGCAGAATGGAATTAACAAATTCAAATTAGGCTTTTCGTTTTCCAAATGCCAAAGCATGCACCTAGGAATGAAATTCAAAAAAGCCTGTACGCTTAGTGGGGAGAGATACTAAATCCAGCAGATAGGAAATGCCAAAGAAAATGTTTCTCAAAGCCTTTCTCTTGAGTATAAACATGAACTTGAAGCAGATATATGAAAAGGAGAACCACAGTCCCACACAGCTCTCCTGGGCTCTGGTATTTTAGTTACCCTTTTGCATATAAATAACTGGCTCACATTTTTATTTGAAAACATGGATGAAAAATGAAAAGATGATACTCTTTTATGTAACAGCTAGAACGCTTGCCACAGAAGTCACCAAGCAAGAGCAAATTTAAGCACTTTGCAATTTAAGCACCCTTTGCAATTACTTTTTAACAACATGTTAGAGGTGAGACTGAAACCTGGCCAGAGAAACTGAACTGCTCTGTAGAAATAAGTGAATGAGCAAGGTCATACAGTCCAACGACAAGGTCTGCTTCTGGGAAGCAAGACTGCTGCTTAAAGGAAAATTTATGTAAATACGTTTTTAGTGTCTTCACTTCTAAGTTTTTGTCCACTGTAAGACAAGCTTGAAGATCATCCACTGGAGAAGCCATGGAGAGAAAAGGATTAATATTAGATGATACCATCCATAAAAAAAAAAAAAACAGAATCCCAGAAATATTTTGGTTCCCTGACTTCAATCCAGGGAGAATAGGTTCTATGAGCCTATGACATATAAATAAATGCATAAATTTTGTTCCTTCGTACAGTTTCTTATTTCACTATAAACTATGTCTTAAGGAAAAATTAAATTCTCTGTAAGGAATTTCTGTTGCTTTATAATAGCTCTAATAAGAAATGAAATAGTAAAAAGCAAGAATCAAAAAAGCATTAGGTGAACGTTACCGAGCAGGACCATTTCTCGCAATTAGATAAACAGGCATGGTGTTTGCATGTACAGGAGCTGTTTCCATTAAAATCATTTAATTAGGATACTTCATTCCATGCTGATATAAAATGATCAGACTTTGGTTAGTTAAGTTTTCATCAGCTCTAAGCTATATTAAGCCATGTGACAACTCTAGCTACTACTATGAAGCTCCAGGTAATATAAAATTCTGTCATATACTGCAGAAAAAGCAAGCACTTCCAAACCTGAACAATACTCAGACAATTTATTTGAGGAGCCTACAGCAGGCATTCACATTTTGATTGTAAGTTGGACAGAGCACTCACATCAACACAGACAGTACCAATGGACTCATCCTGTTCCCTCCTCTGGCTGAGTAGGATGTGGGCCCATGTGAACCTAATGAGGTTTAAGAAGCCCAAGTGCAAGGTGCTGCACCTGGGTCAGGGCAATCCCAGACATGAGTACAGACTGGGAAAAGAACTCCTTGAGAGCAGCCCTGCAGAGAAGGACTTGGGGGTTCTGGTGGATGAAAAGCTTGACATGAGCCAGCAGCGTGCACTTCCAGCCCAGAACGCCAACTGCATCCTGGGCTACATCAAGAGAAGTGTAGCCAGAAGGTTGAAGGGGGTGACTGTCCTCCTCTTCTCTGCCCTTGTGAGGCCACATTTGGAGTCCTGCATCCAGGTCTGGGGGCCCCCAGCACAAGGAGGATGTTGATCTGTTAGAATGGGTCCAGATGGCCACAAAGTTGATCAGAGCACTGCAGCACCTCTCCTATGAAGAACGGCTGAGAGAGCTGCGGACATTCAGCCTGAAGAAGAAAAGGCTCTGGGAAGACCTCATTGCAGCTTTTCAATACTTAAAGGGGGCTTATAAAAAACATGGAGAGCAACTTTTTGCTTGGGCAGATAATGATAGGGCAAGGGAGGATGGTTTTAAACTAAAAGAGGGGAGATTTGTATTGCAATGTTAGGAGGAAATTCTTCACTCAGAGGGTGGTGAGACATTGAAACAGGTTGACCAGAGAAATTGTGGATGCCCCATCCCTGGAAGTGTTCAAGACCAGGTTAGATAAGGCCCAGGGCAACCTGATCTAGTGGGAGGTGTCCCTGACCATAGCAGGGGAGTTGGAACTGAATGATCATTAAAGTCCTGTCCAACCCAAGCCATTCTATGATACTGAGATTATATACACACACACCTGCCACATGGATCCCAACAGGGCCTAGGCTCAGACACTTGCTCTGCCCAGTAACTACCCCTGGATACCAGTCTTCACAGTTTCTGGCACCCGGACAAATGAGGCCCCAAGCCACAGCCCCACTTCAATTGCTGGCATGGCCCATCTCACATGCACACAAGCAAATACACACAGAGCAGACTGTGACTCCCACTATACCCAGCAGCCAAATCCTTTGGTCTTGCTCTTAGAGACTTACGACCCATCCAGAGATGGCCAGGACTCTTCTGGTCCCCTTTAGTCAGCTCTCTTGTGCTCTCACCCCTAGAGAGGCACATTTACACCAGGCAACTTCACCTACCCACCAGCTCGTCCAGCTTGCTCTTCACAAGCGCTCACACACCTGCACACCTGGGCTCTGTCCAGCCTCTGACTCCACAGACAAACAGGCTCTGTAACACAAGGTCCCTCTCTGAGGCTGGCACGTGGCTTCACTCACCCAGGTCTCTCTACCTGCTCTCACTCAGCACACAGGCACTCCAGCCCACAGTCCCAGCCCAGCTGCTGGCACCCAGACCTGCATTCATTCCAGTCACTGGCACCACAGACACATGGGACCTCAGCCCTCTGTTATGACTTCGGTTGCTGGCACTTGGACCGCCGTATGCACATGCATGCACAGAACAGACTCCCTCACCCAGGAAGAGTTAAGTAATTTAATGAGAAATTAGGAGAGCCTGTGCTGACCAGGTGCAGGGCATGAACAGACAAGCATATCACTTATTTACACACATCCAGCCCTTTTTATCCCCTTACCCTTCCGCTTCCTCAGAGTAAGTCTTGCACAATCCTGAAATGCTTTTCCCCTGTATCCCATAATGTGTCCCATACCCCAGGCATCAGCCCCCTCAGTTCCAAAGGTGCTCTGGCATTGCTGAATCTTGATGGGTCTCATGCTTGGACACAGGGGCTGAGGTTCTCCTGAGACAGCCCTTGGAGGCTCCAAAAAGGCCATCTCTCCCTTTGAGTCCTTAACCTAGGTTTCCATCTGCTTTTGGGATTCTCTCCTCCTCCCCTGACCTTGTGGGGATGGGCATTTGATAGGTTGATGGCTCCTGTGATGGGTCTGAGAGTAGCTAGGCAGGGTGTGATTTGGGGTCCCCCACCTGCCATTGTCTCTCTGAGCTCCTTTGTGGGTGTGCAGACAAGCTTTCATCACGTACCCTAACAGCTCATTCCTAAGTATTTTATAGTCACAGAGAACCTAACCAAGTTCCAGATAGCACAATGTCTCATATTCAAGTGGGGGGGGGGGGGGGGGTCAGTTACTGAAACAAAAGTGTAAGAAGTGCATGAGCAACTAGTGGTTCATTCCATGTTTAGACTTTCTTCTTGATATTCTCTGTATTTTTTCTACTTCTGCTTACACCATTTTGAGGTGTAAGGACAAGAACACTGAACGTTCAGAAGGGGTCTTAGCATAATTTATGCAGTATCTTCAATTTTATTTACCATTGTTTTTTGAAAAGCCTTAGGTTTCAGCTTAGTTTTGACTGCTCCAGAGAATTTAGCTGGTATATTCCCCCTTGTTACATGTTAGGATGTTGTGTGCCAAGTGCCAAGGCCCTGAGGACACGAAAAGGCCTTAACTGCCCTGCCCTGACCCACCACCCAGAAACCCCAGTTCAGCAGGGCTGGGGCCATCAGTCCTTGCCTGAGCTAAGCTGTAGGTATGCCTGTCTCTGGCCCTGCCTCACACCAGTGCTGTAGGTCGCGCCTCCTGGATGTACACTGTAGCTTGCCTCTGGCTCTGTCTCCCAGGTGGGCTTGGGTCCCCATGCTGAAGCCTTGTGCCCAGCCACCCGGTCTCCTTCTGCCCCTGTCTGGAGCCCCTGCCTGCCCCTGGCCCCAGCTCATCCCATGCCTGGGGCTGTCACCAGCACCCGTGCCCTGTGCAGGCCCTGGGGGGCTTCTTCTCAGAGAGGGCACGGCCTGTGCTGGGATCACCCTCAGGCCCCAGCTCCCTGACCCCGAGGGGCAGCTGCTCCTTGCTGTGGCTGAAAGCAGGAGACGGCAGGTTGGGCTCTATAATGACCTTAATTTTTCCCTGATGCATAAAGAATGTTCCTTAGACTGTGATCTCGTTAACAAAAATGAAAACCAAAATTTCAACAATAAAACCAAATAATGATTATCCAAACCTGGCAAAATAACAAAGCATAACACCTACCACCAGAACAATACCCAAAAAAAAAGCCACTTGACAGGAGTCAACATGAAAGAAGAGAACAAACACTATTTAGTAGATATTAGTCATTTTTAATGTATTACCTATCCATCAGGCAGGCACTTGGATAACTTTACGGTGAGTGTTTTACACAAAAACTTTTATAGAAATAGAGTTAAGTATGTATATATATTTCCACTGTGATCCTACAAGTAAATACAACAGATTTAACTTTTTTTTTTTAAATGAACCATGTGACAATATTCTGAAAATGAAAAACAGAAAAACAGAAGAATGCATTTTAGAACAAATATATGCAGACCTTCTGTTACTGTAACCAGTCGCCATGGTCCCTCACAAACAAACAAAATGTACATCCTCCTCAGCAGAATCCATTTCTATACTGCAGACACTTATACTGTAGAAAAGTAAATGTTGTTTACTGGTTAACCCAAAGTGACTAAGTTAAAGAGGTGACTGAATGTAAGAAAGTTACAAAACTGATCTGCTCTTAACAGTTGATCCTGGTGACATAACTACAGTTTGTAAATAGAAACTAAAATTAAATTATCATGGAAAACAGCTTGACTAACACTACAGTCTACTTTTAAACATCTAGATTAACACCAGCAAATGCATATCACAAATAATTTAATCAAAGTATCAGTAGCACTACTATTTTTAGAAAGTCTTAAGTTTTCTTTTGGATTTACACTTATGCCGCCATCACCTGTAATGCACTAGCTCTGATCACAGTGATACGGCAGGCTCCTGCTGTGGATGGGTGGGTATGAACAGAACTGTATTGACCTAAACCTTGCATTGATTATTTCCCAAACAGTTCGTGCAAAGTCATCTTCAGCCTTCATTTCTATTACAGACTGTCCTCATTGAAGTTTACATTGAAATATGTATAGCCACAACTTAACATGCACCAAAAGGAAAACACAGAGAGAAAAAAATAAGATAAAGATCGGAGTAATTATGAAAACCAATCAAGTAAAATCAGCAACCACCACCTAAATTGCGATACACACCAGCATTCCTTATAAAGCTGTCATCATGGGTAGGTTCCTAGAAAGACAGTGAGCAAAAATCCAAAGGTCACTACCAATGAAACAACAATAGATCAGTAGTTTTGAAAATATAGACTATGCATAGCTTTGATTAACATTGCATCTCCAGCACGCAACACCTTTTCTCTTTTTACAGTAGTGCCTTCTCAAATGGATGGAAAAACTACTAGATAAACACAAGCTGTAAAAACAAACGAGCCACAGGAATCCTGGTGTCTCCATTGCACTTGTGAGTTATGACTGCCTTCTTGTGGTTTCACAGACTTCAGTGTTACCACTTCTAAGACTGATCTCAACTGAGTTTTATTCTATGTAGCAGAAGTTTCTATCAATCTATAAAAGAAACCAGACCTAAATAAACTTCATTTCACTAAGCATCATGGGGAATTAAAGACAATGACGCTAAGATACTAGAAGTAAATTCAGCATCTCACGCTAATGCATATACTTGGGGCCAAACCCTGCACACATTTCTTGGGGTTAAGTAATCCAGTTGAAGGAAACAAAATCTAATCTAATAGCATGAATATGAAAAGTAAAAGACATCTTGTTGACTATTTGTTTCTAGGCTCAATTTCAAAACCCTCACCATTCCAAAATGCTTCTCAACGTGCCTTTTCTCTCATGTCATAAAGTAGATTTTGCTATGCAAATTAAATAACAAGATAATAATAGCATATCCTGGCTCAGAAATAATGACACAAAGGTAGCCCACTGGGAAATTAGCATCAAAAGGAACAAAAGACATTCTAAAAATTAATATTTACTTTTACAAAACACAATGTAAGTGTAGACGTGATTTTTTTTTAACTGTATTTGAGAAAACATGATTTACCAAAAAAGACAGTAATATTCCAGGTTTCAGAAATGTGTGCATGCTACTTTTGTGCTAACTTATCTGACTTTATAACTGAAAATGACAGTCCATGTGCCTATTCTGTGTAATTATAAGACTACTGAGTAGTTGGGTCCCAACAGTATGTGGTGTGCTACACTTACCACAGGCTGTGTTCGCCTGCACTGCCTACCAGCCAATCATTCCAGAATCAGCTACAAATACCCCAGGGTGTCTCCACACTAGGAAGTAGTGTGAAGCACAGGAGCACATCTGTTGAGCAAAACAACTGATGTTGACAGATCTAATAATTGCACTATATGTATGCCAACTTCCCTTTCCCTTCAAATTAGTCCAGTCCCATGAACTCAATGTCCATAAACTGCTAAAGTAAATTAGGTCCCCCTGGAGCACCTCTTCCAGTTATGTTCATCCAGAAGGAATGACCTCTCAGGTTGGTCTATGAAAAAGAGGATCATGTAGCTCAGGAGACTTACTCTAAATGCATACTCTGATTCACATAAAACATTAACATGTAGATGCACTTTGGAAATTTCCAACACCTCCCACAAACATACACGAGAAGTATTTCATTTCAGTCCTTCCTACTAGACTAGATTTTCCTCATAAGCCATCTTTTTTCATGACCATTCAGGGCACCATTCCTTTCTGGACCTGCAACAGGCTTAGGGTTCTGGTGTCTCATGTCCTTAAGAAACTAAACATAAATGATAGGGTAGCAACCCCATATTTTTAGATCATGTTTATTATAAATAGTTTAACTATAAACTATATGAACATGGGATACTCCATGAAGCTTGCATTGTGGTGGAGTCATTTCTGATTATAAAACTGCTAAATGCATTATACTACATACTGGTCACGTGATATTTTCCTGTTTTTTTCTCTTATTCTGTCCTGGTATCTATGGGAGGGACATCATTAAATAGTACGCTTGTATCTTTGGCAAAAATACATGAACACAGCTGCCCTTATCAAAATTAACAGCTCTCTGGTACCCATTTTATTATAACTCAAATATCAGGCAACATCAAATTTTATGCTCATATTCTTGTACTTAAGGTACCAATTATTTCTGATATAATAGCATGAATTAACATGATACGTTTCAGGAATTTATTTCTTTCCTTTCTCTTATTACTAGTTTCCAAGATACTAGATATTTCAAATATGCAGTAGCAGCCATATCCACCACAAGCTGATGGATAAGTATATTTTCATTTCCATTTAAAAGAAAAATAAGTAAATAAATTCATTCCATACAGTGCCTTTCTCAACAGAATAAAGTGACAAATATCCCCTATCCTATTTTAGTTATCTTGATAAATTATGAAATTTCTCCTTTTTAATCAGTGAAAGGCAATAGGCTCAATAAACATCATTGCCAAAATACATACTGTTTCAATGTCCAAAGTTCTTTCAATATTGTAAAAGTATGTAGAAAATTGTAATCTCAGCAGTAAAAAAGACAACAGCACAAATAATGATCATACAGATTAAATATGCCTTCTGAAATATGCCTACAATTATATATTAATAGTTCCACTGATCTACTCATAAAGTCTATTATTGAAGTGCACAGCACAGTTCTCAGAAATAACAAGTGTCAAAATTCATACAGTCCTTGTAGCTCTAGCAATTGTTTAAAATAGTCTTTTGGTTTTTTTTTTCCCTCTTTCTATAGAAGTCTAGGCTCAGTGAGTGAAGTACACTTCATCAGACCTGCGATTTCCTATAAACATTTACAAAAGGTTTCTGTGGTAATTCAGGAATTAAATAACTGTCCAGATCAAAATGACCCTTTGACTCATAAACAGCAGTCTATCTTCAACCTGAATAAAAACCAAGACAATATTGTTAACATACGCTCAGAAAGGACTAACTCAAAGAAACATATGTCAGCCACACAAAAAACAGCTTTTACCACAACAGTTAAAGCAGCATTTCAGGAAGAAGCCTTATTTCCCAGACATTTTAATTGCTACAGTCTTTCCATACATCTGCCTTGATCGTAGACATTACAGAAGACAGGCAAAATGTAATGGGTACAGTTTAATTAGCCTATAACTTTATTATCTCAACTATAAAGCACAACCCAACAACTAATCACACTGTGCAAGCTAACACTCTTCCCTCCACTGCTCCTATTGGTTTGGCCCTCAGCCTGTTCCTCCCCAGCCCAGCTCTCAGTTCTGTGGAAAGCCAACCCCCAGTACCGCCACATTCAGTCAATAACAAAGACTAGTGGATGCCAGTCGCGTTCTGCTCAGATACCACGTATAACATCAGACGATGAATGTCCTCCTTATTTTATCATGTAACAAAAAGGGAAGCCATGACCCCTTTTCCCTGACTTTAGCTCAGTGCTGCTGTCTCCCCAGCTCCCAGACCTGTAAACCCTGTTCATATTTGTCTGCAGACTGCATTTTTACTCCCATCCTATTTTAAGGGACTGCAACGGCTCCCAGAACAGCAAAGGTTGCAAGGGCATTGTGTTGACAATGGATAAAAAACAGGCATCATGTGAAGGAGCATACAGTAGGGTGGGAAGTTTGAGTCTTTCCCTTTCCACTTGATCCTAGCCGGGGCCCCTTCTATCCTGCAACACTGACAATACATTCCTGCAAAAAGAGACAGACTTTTAATGCATGTTACAATAGATACAAGCCACTTCTTCAGTTTCTTTATGAGCTTTTTCCAGCTTGTTAAGAACTGTATGCCATATGAAACATATACAACTGCTACAGTCCTGTCTTCTAGACCACCATGCAACCAACCTTAGATTGTGGGAGGAAGAACAGATGAGAGGGACAGGAAAACAACATGAAGTGTTATTATTTGAAAAAGATACAAGACACTAAAATTATTCATACAGTCTGAGCTACAAAGATATTAACTGGATCTTTCTACAGAGATCTTCCACTGAAAATTGTGAAAGTTACCTCACCATATGATAAACTTTTCCACAAACAAAAAGCCTGTCATGTGCCAGTTTTCGAGTATACAGTCTGATAACTAGCTAATGAAGACATACCATAAAAAGAAAATAAATCTCTTTTCAAGGCAGGACTGCAGCATTTGTCATTGACACATGTCTGGTTACCAGAGATATAGCTGCTATGCAGAGCAATCATTTACTGACAGGTATATCGCGTTTCAGTCATTTCTGGCATCAGGTGAAAGAGTTTAAAATTAAGACAGCTTAATTTGTGTTGTAGATATTGAAAGACTTGCAATACGAGAGGTGTCAAAGCTCAGCCTAAGTTCCTATCCAAGCTACAGTATTTTAAAGCCCCAGTCAATGTAAACAATTGGATGTGGACTTTTTCACAGAATTCCACTGGAAGGATAACAGAAGCTCTGAAGCCTAGGATTTTCTATCTTCAATCCACACTAACAGACACAAAATAAAAACATGATAATGCCCATATTTTATGAGTTTAAGCATCTACAAGTGTGTCCATATTTTAAACATCTACAACTGAGGTTAATACCAGTTATCAACATCTTGAATTATCAGCAGGTTTTGTATAACAAATTTTTGTTTCTCTTTCTTATATCATTTATTCTTGCAAAACTGTCAGATATTTCAGTTGTTTCATCTTTGGAAAGTCCCAGATATTTCTGGCATGCTCCAGGAATTCTATCCTTATTACACTGTGTCATTCCATCTTACCAGTCTTCTCACCTGTGCAAAGCAATTAAGAAAGACAGTGAAGTGAAGTGGGTTGTGGTACTACAAATATGTTGATAATACTCAGGTTTGTTTTTCATTGGACTGAGGAGCTCTGCTTGATTTGCTTTCTCAGTGGGAAGGTCATGGATGAGAACAACTTGACTGAGGCTCGATCTATAACAGATGGATCTACTAGGTATGAGTAAGCATCTTACGGGCATGAAAATTTGACATCTGCTGCTATTATTAAGAGGATAAGCCATGCCTGTTGATGAAGCTGACAGGGATGCCATGGAATCCCTGAGGGCACCTGGATATATAGAGTAACAATCAGTAACTGGACAATATCTCATTTTGTAAAAAAATAAAATAAAATAAAAAATACTTATTTACTGTCTTTAGTGGTACTCAGCTCTGGTTACATCAAAAAATTGTTTCTACCTTTGCTTATGATTTGAAGGAATTGCTTCTAAAAAATTTATCTTAATTTGAAGTCAAGGTATTTTACATCTGGCAAATAACTGGCAATTCGGTTTTACTTTATCCTAATGGCATAGTAACATTTACTACCACCCTGAATTGTAAAGGATGATGTCAAGATGTATTAAGATGGTATTTAACAAATCTAAGTTAATTGTCTTTAAACAGTATAATGGGAATTTTATTGTTTTTATCTACAAATTTTGATCAGATATTTCTAGTATATTTGACACTGTTCTAAGATTATTTCAGTTGAAACCACTAGAGACATTACCATCATCTGTAGGGATATCAAACTCAGTCCAGCAATGAGAACTCCAGAAAAAAAATCTCTATTAAACTGCTAATTATATAAATGGAAGAGTTGATAAGTTTCATTCAGAAATGTGAAAGATCTCCAGCTAAAGAAAAAACAGGAACTTACACTACATCCATGTGTAAAGCTCTTTAGTCTTTAAAACTGAGTCATGCTTTCTATCCCAAAACAACAGCAGACAGTATATCCTTCAGAAAACTCATTTCTTCATTTGTTCATTTCTTTCTACAATCTGGAAAATGGATGATGTTTTGTTTTACTTAAAGTCTAGTCCACATTGCTGCTCTTTTTTCTATTTAAGAAAAATAAAGTTTTGAACACTGGGAGGAGGCTTGAAATAACTATTAGTTGCTGTTAAACATTTAATTGCCACTTACGTTACAGCTTCCGTGCTGTACAGTGCACAAATGTATCTGCGTGTTGTTCTATAGTTAAAATGTTTCACAAGATGAGCTTATATGCTGCACATGCAACATCAAATGCATTTATACTCTGGATTCACTAGATAGAAAATTCATGAAGTTTAACAGAAGTCTACTGTCTTTCACACTGCTTATTCAATTCTTTTACTCAAAATCCAACAATAAGCTGCTAGTTCCAGAAATCCATGTCCTCTTTCCTTATTTGTTCTGACAAGTGTGTCCCATAGCTGATAGCAAGTACTATATGAGGCGAGTCATACACCTCATTAACTGGATGATTTTTACCTCTTTCTGTCAGTTTGTCTAACCCTACATGTTCTTTCCACCTATTGCAGATCCAGACTGACCAAAGTTTGGCTAATTCATGATCTTTACATTAAAAGTTACATAGAAAGACATCTCAAAATGGGGAAAAAAGCCTCAAGCTCTCCTACATCCAGTTCCTTTCCCAAAATTGCTATGGCTCAAATGTCAACATGTTATAAACTCTTTATGACTAAGAAAAATGGGGACAGATAATGATGTGCTTTATTATTGTCTAGCTGTAGTTACATAGTAATGTGATTTTGTTGTTTCCAAAGGAATTATAATCATCTAATTAAATAAAAAACACACAAACCTTGTTGAATTGTCTTCCAAAAACGAATAAATTATAAAAAAAAAATCACTGAGTCACTGTATTAGAACACATTATTATTATTGTTCTCTCTACTTTCTCGGCTTTCAACTATTTGCTGCCTTACGTATTTGTCCATCCATGTACAAAATCCCAACAAATCCAAAGCCTTACAGCACATGGGTTTAAGAAATGAATTTACAGTGTCTAGGACCAAAGAAAGCCCAGAGGCTTGACTGGAATGTTCCTGTGGTACAAAGATATCATTAACAATTAAAAAACATTATCAATTAACTGCAAATGATGTATAGACCTGTATCTATGATCTAAAGTATAAGATGTTCATATGAGTAAAGTGCACATTCTTTTATTTAATATAAGTCAATGTGAAGATAACTCCCCAAAAGAATAATCCATAAAAAGGAAAAACATAACTATTCTTATAAATTCCAAGAATAGGAATGGAGGTTGAACTACGTTTACACTGGATTAAATAAGCACATTATTCTCATCCAATCTTTACCATCAACCTCAATCTCCGAGGAAGACACCTTCTCCAAAGCAATTATTTCCCTCACATTATCTTATTACAAGATCCATGGCAGCTGCAACCCTGACAAGGAGCAAAAGCACGAACTCTTCACTACCTTGGCTAGGTTTGTGGTTTGAGTTGTGACAACGAGGGAAGCTACAGTGGCAGTAGTTTGTCAAGCTTCTGACTAGAAAGATAACCTTGCAGTAGACAGTGACCAACATTGTGCCTGGGGAGGCAACTAGGCTTTGTCTAGCATATGAGAACACACCACATGTGCAGCTCTTCTCTCATCAGATGACCAAACTTACAGTATATGTGCAACACACTAAATCCAGCACTTCTGAAAATGTACAGTCTACATGCACCAGAAGATCCAAAGCTTTTCCCAAAGAATTGGGATCACTAATTAATCCACAATACATGCAAGTAAATCACGGTATTGACTAAAGAGAGCAGGCTGACATCATCAGAACTTATTTCCAGTTGAAAACTCCCCAGAGTGACTTTTACAAGTTTAACAAACAGAGTGATGTTTGGAGAGCAGGAATTGTTCAGAAAGCCAAAGCAGCCTGTTCCTTTGGCACACTTTTCTCACAGACAATCAGTGTGATATGGCATGGTCTGTAGGGATGACAAAAATGAGAAGCATGCTACCAACACCCAGACACAGGCGAACTGCCTTCACCCTCCCAAAGTACTTTTATTAAAGAATTGAATGAAAACCAGGTGAAAAGAAGCTAGCCAAAGGTCATCACAGTTACCTGGACAAACTGTACGCTTGAGCATCCCTGGTCTAGAACAAACGATGTTTATTTGCCTGCATTGGATAGGCATATGACATGAGCACGAATCACCTAGACTTCTGTGGTGAATTTTCTTTGAGGTTTTAAAACTGGATGAAGACAGAAGGATATTCAAACCACGTTTTAATTAAATTGCAAACAAGAATAATTAACTTTTTTAAACCAGGTAAAACTCAAAGCAGCTCAGAAAAAGCTGAAACAAAAAAATACTTACAACTCTTCCTTTCTGTCTGTGCGGGGTAGTTCCCTATTTCTAGCCCTAATTTGAATTAATTGTGTCCCAGTAAAATCTATATACTCCTAGACAAATTCTCTGTCCAGCATTGTCTTCCCTTGTGTGTGCCTACTGGAATTCACCTTTCTCCATCTTTCTCCCTTCTAAGACTCTCTCTCTTCTTTTGCTTCTCATGCAAGTTTTGGGGCCATATCTTCCTCTAGTAATCTCAGCTCCTGCCAGGGTATTCACTCCCTTTGCAGAGGGAGTCAAGTAACTTCTGTTTTAAAAGGTGATGATGAAAGATACAAACCAAGGTAGGGGGAAGAAAAACATGCAGTGTCCATGGTAAAATAAATTACTTCTTTTTTGTGTGTGTGTCTGTGTGTGAAAGATGTATTTTCCTGTATTACATTTTCAATTCATAAATATGTTTGCATAATTTGGACGACATACTTCTTTGACAGGCTAGAGACACATTGGTAAAAATGCACTTCACAGAAGTCAATGGAAATTTTTATATAAACTTTGGGCTGGGATTGTTCCCCAAATCTGGAAATATCTGATATTCTTTTTGATGGATGAAAATGAATGTATGATTCTTTTTAATCAGAGATGAAAGGAACAGAACTCTATTTTCAAGTTTAAAGGGTCCACTTACCTTTCAACACCCCCAGTTCTCCACCTTCATATCCTGTGATCTTGTGGACATTAAAAGATAAAAAAAGGGGGGTGGGGGATAAAACTAGAGCTGGGATGCCAAGTTCACATCACTCTTCTTCTTTGTTGACAAAGGCTGCATGGCCCCAGTGTACATATGTGGACCTAATCCAGCTGAAATCAACAGAAGGTTTTTCATGGACTTCAAAGGTTTTTGAGATATAAGACCTTAATGCTTAGCTATGGCAAAGGTCAAAAAATGAAAATTCTTGGTGTAAACTCCTAGTCAATAGGTTTTTTGTTGTAAGCTTTACATTTGCTAGGCACCACCTACTTAATATAATTGTGAACATGTCTTCCTTCTGTTGTAACATACTGCTGATACTTGCTTGTTGATCATGGTTTTGATCTTTAAAAATATAGATGTGAAATAATAGTACTTTCTCTGTTTACAGAAGGTAGAGATGCACTCAACTCCAGATAATCACAGAAAGCAGAAAATCACATAGAACAGCCGACAGAGATGCAGATCAGCTTGTGAATAATAATCTCCCTTTGTAGACACACAAATTCAGTACTCACTCTTATGAAATTTGCCCTTTGCAAAATGACAAATGTTCAGCATCTGGGAAATGAGTCTGTTTTTCAAGCTGTCTCAGAAATGCGTTGTGTATTTTTTTTTCCTTATGGGACACTTACTAAATAAAATGTATTTTAATACATTTGAGAGTGATAGTTAATGACAGAGATAACCCATATGCAGACAATGAACAGTTTCAAAAATAATCTTAATATGAACAGTACCTAGCTTATAAACTATCCTTTTCCTCGGCAGTAAGTGGATATATATGCAAATGAAAAAAGGATTTACATTTGAAAAATACCAATAATTCTCTATCAGAAGTTTTCTAATGCTTTTCAAAAGCAACATCCCCTTTCCTGGTACACACCCATGACATTAAAAGTACGCCTTGCCAATATTATCTATACATAGAATGTCTGCTTCAAAATACATTAGCAACATTACTATTAGTTTTATTGCATTTAGTATCATACATATTTATCACATTAACAGCATTTTTAATTTTATGTAGTATAAAGATTTTTCTTCTAGTATATAATCAGCCACAAGCAAAAAGCAAGAATACTATCTTGGCAACACTTACTGTTCAATAAAATTGTTCACCAATCTCTTCTGTTTCCATGCAGTTTATTTGATTTGTATTTAAACCTTACAAATGAGACAGACAAACATTCTAATTTGGAATGACAATGTTCAAAGTTACAATCCCAAATCAGAGAAATTAAAACTGCTAGGCAGCAAGGACCAGGCTCTATAACCCTTCTGCTCACATTGACTGCACACCTTCACTGATGCCAAAGAGCTTTGAGTTTGGTCATGAGAAAGTTCATAGATCTAGATATGACCACAAAGACTGTGCACAAAGACTGTGGCTCAATTCCACAACGTGGATTTTCCACACATAGAATAATGCGGGTGTTTTCACTAGTTGTGACCGTTATTATTCAAAGTGAACTTTTTGTCCTCAAAGATTTTACTTAAGATCATGTTAAGATCTGTGCATTTCTTGTTCATGATGGCAGATCTCAATAACATGAGTACACCAAATGTCAGAATAATTATCCAGATCGTATGCCATCTGAACAATAAAAACAGACGAACAATTTGGATTTTTACTTTATGATTTTCTCAAAAAAATTAATGACAAATGTTCAGATTTGTCTGTGAAAAGAAATTAACAGCTGTGTGCTTGTAAGGAGACATATGAAAGTCAGAATTATTTAACACAAGGACTATTTTTGGAAAGGAGATGAGTACTGAAATGGCAATACAAGCAGATGGCACACATTTCTTAAGTAGTAACATGTAGAAAAGATTATGAACAATGTCCCAAAAGATCTAAGCCTAGGTGCCTGGGCAGCCTATCAATTGAAACTGAAGCATTCCAGGAATAACACACAACATATCTACTATACATCACTACAAAAGTAGTACATATCTTTTCAAAAGGTTCCATTAAAATTAATTTAAGGTTTGGGGATTATTCAAGACAGTTACAACAAAATGTTTCTTCGTGATCTCTGACTTCTGTACAGCAGAGCACATAGAGACACATGCACCCTAGACTTTCAGCCTGGCCTACAGCTTTCCCATCTGGAACTGATTGCAGATTTTTGCAGGTGCAGTCACTTTGGAGTTTCAAGCAATTTGAAGGCAGATGTGCTGGCACTTAGACAACTGGCTGCCTTACTTGTAGGTAAAATCAGGCATTGGCTATGTAGAGGTAATTGCTTGCACACTATTTGCTGAAGGTATAAAATCTGAGAAATTTTATTGTATCTTTAAAAGGATTGCCTGTTTTCCCTCAAAAACTTTAGTTGTTCTGACAGACCACACTCCATTTAAAACAGTGAAAACAATCTCCTACCACCATACAGTTATCAGTCATTCAAAATAAATTTTGAAGGCCTTATTTTTCCCTCCTACAGCTATTAAGCATTATGCAACATATTGAATTATTAACTTAAAAGAACATTTTTCCATCCTTTCAAAAACAATTTAGAGTTAGCATTAGCCAATCTAGCTTAATACTTCCTAAGTTCTAATTCTTAGTACATTACTACAAGATTTATACTAAGAAAGGAAATCTCTCAATAATTTCCCTTCATGTATCGCAAACCTGGCTTGCCATGTGAGGGATGTCTACACTGCATCAAAAGTTTAGACTGGAACTCACCCAGTATTCAAGTTGGCTTAGGTATGAATACAGAACCTCTATGCAACCAAGCTCATCCATACTGTTGCTGGTACATTTTAATCAGTATCCACCTTAACAAGTTTAAAGCAACACCTCGTAGGCCTATTCAATCAGTAACAACAATTCTGGATCACACTATATATACACCTGGATTTCCTTAAGAATAAGGGAATGGATTTGCTAAGATTCAGTCTACAATTGAAGACTACCCAAACAAACAAAAAGAAAACTACAGACATGTGCAGTTATCTAAAAATTAGGGGGGAGGGGGGGGTGCAACACATGACATCTGCTTGGATTTAGCATTAGCATTTTGGTTTTAGTGGATTGATAACCATAAATAGTCATATATAAACTAATGTAAGAAACTTGTAACAGTGAGAGTGGTTTTGAAAGTCAGTACCAATATTTAGTTTGCATTGTAGCTTTAAAATGTAATTACTCCTATTGTCTGTTCCAGTCACTCCTCCACATCTGTAGTCCTGGGTCCAGTGCTAAGCTCCCCAGTACACAAGAGACATGGGCTTAGTGGAGCATATCCAGCAAAGGACCGTTAAGAGTAAAGGACTGTAGCATATTTCATGAGTAGAGGCTGAGAGAGCTCAGTTTGTTGTGCCTGGAATAGAAGAGACTTGGGGTGGTCTCATCAATGTTTATAAATATCTGATGGGAGGGAGTAAAGAGGACAGAGCCAAACTCTTCTCAGCAGCAGCACAACCCAAAACACAGGAGGTTACATTTGAACATACGGAAACACTTTTTAAATTTTATTTTGCTGTGAAGGTGACTGATCACAAGAAGCGACTGCCCAGAGAGGTTGTGGAGTCTCCATCCTTTTAGGTACTCAAAATCTGACTGGAGACAGTCCTGACCAACCTGTTCTAGCTGACCCTGCTCAGGGGGATTGAGCAAACCATCCCAGAGGGATCCCCAGTGGGATCACCACTCTCCAGTTCAGTGAGCATGTGGCTGTTGGCCACTCTCCGTTCCTGTGACTCCTCACAGCAAACAGGGGTGGTCTGACAGGTACCCACAACCTCTTGCTGCTGCCATTCTTCCCTTCTCTGCTATGTTCTCCTACCCTCACAGCTTCTGACCCAGCACATGAGATGTACACCTCCCCTACCTGAGCCAACTTGTCGAGTTTCACGTATTAAGCAGGAAGACACTTGAGAGGCCTGTAACACGTGGCAACTAAGACCAAAGATCCATGAGTTCACAGGTCCAAGTAAACAATGTTTGTTCTTCATATTTTTTTTATGCTGTACTTTTAGCCTATGAACTTACTCTGACATTTGCCCCAAGCTGTTATTCACAAACAAAACTTTCAGTCATGCTGTTTTCTGAACCTGGCTCAGACGACTGGCGGTAGAGGTTAAAATCCAAACCGTGCTTTCGCTCAACTTGAAAACAGAATGCTAAAGGCCATTGCCATGCCTGCTCCCCCAAAATGAGATGAGTTCATCTACAATTAATATCACAGACGAGAAAAGCTACATCCATAGACAGCAGTGCAAGGAGTCTTTAGTCTTACACCACTAAAACAGATAGGTTACACAGAAAACCTCTAGCTAAACTAATCTGAATACTTAAGCCTCTATCCCAGCTAGCTATACAGGGTCCTTTATTTATACCCACATCCTTTTTGAGAAATAGAAAAAAATATGCAATAACTGTGACCTGGTCTTCATGAGGCTTTTACCTAGTGTGAGTCACTATAAAGCTGGATTCACAAAGAAACTTCGGATACCTGAAATTAGAATCCCAGACGTTTCTGGTCCATCAGCCGAAACGCAGGGAAAGGAACTGTCTTCTTAACTGCTAGTCTGAAACTGCTGAGGGAAACAATGTATCACCCGTCTTTGCAACCTCAGTCCCAAAAAAAAGCATGCCTTCTACAGAGGATTCATAGTCTTGATGCTTCTCATGGAGCCAGGCACCTTAGCCCTTCCTCTCTTTCCAAAGCAGAGGAGGAACTTCTCTTCCTTTCTTGTAAGGGCAGCTTTTGGGTTCCTCACTAAGATACAGACATGCTCTTTTAGACAACAGCCTCACAGGTATAGAGTGGAACTATCAAGTTCGAAACTATGTCTTCTCTGCTGTAGGCAGGCCACTTGACTGTCATGCTTTTAGTTGCTGGAAGAACACTCTCTAGTCACCCTCTCCTGTTCAGGTGATTTGCAGAGAATAGCGAGACACAAATGCTGCCGGAAGCAAAGCACAGAGGTAGGAACTCTGCTCTTCGATGCAGTCACCCAGGAGCATGGATGGGTGCCAGTGACCCCTCCAGATACTGTCTCATGCAAGTCATTAGTCATTATACTACAGATTAAAACCCCAGTCTCAATATCCAAAATAGCTAAAAGTGAGTGCCCTAAACATTAGGCTAGAGAGACATGTTCTCTTTTCCCTATTTTTTTTCTGGTCACAGGTAAATCAATGTCTCATTCTGTGCTGCACAGTGGCCCAAGTTCCACAGTTGGGATACAAAATGCTTTCTCATCTGCAACAGCCCAAAACAAGCTGAAGCACATGCTCCAAGAAGCCAGAAGATATGTTGGAGCCCCTTCATTCAGAGACTGAGCATCACTCTCCACTGCTGATGAGTGCTGTAATTTATATGCTGCTATGTAAAAGAAGAAAGCACTATGAGCCATCTTGCCTAATTTTTTTTGTTTGCTTTTTTAAGAAAGGACTTTGTGCCTGCATACTTTGTGTGAAACTTCTTAGTCTGCAGAGAGATGTACCTACATATAAAACGTAGGTGTTTTATTGAGCTATAAGACCCACGTGGTGGGATATCTCCAATATCAACCACTAATGTTCTTTAGTGTGATCTCTACCTAGAATTCCCCAAACTTCCTAAAAAATTGGAAAACTCCTGGAAATTTTACAACAAAATGCAGGCATCTGAGCATGTTCATCAGGCATTCTAGAAATGACACACTTTAAGGTGACCAATTCTTCTTCTAGCCTACATCAATAGCCTACATGGAAGAGGAAAAGAAAAAAGTAAATTATCTGAAATGTGCCTTAGTGAAAATAATCTCCTACTGGGAATGCAACTTTAAAACAAGCTTAGAACTAATTCCCAGATATAAAATAAATAGATTAATAAATAAAAAACCCTCTCTTGACCCTTTCAGAAACAGGGATGGTAAAGAAAAATGGGTGAAAATTTCCAGAATTTCCGGGGGTCAGGAGGGAGGGGGTGGGAAATGAAGGAAAATCTCTTGTGAACGTTTTGAAAATTTGAAAGAATATCAATTGGCATTCAAACAAGATAGCCAGAAGTTATAGAAATAATCATTATTTTTGTTTATACTACTTGACCTCCATTCCCTAGAAAAAAAAAATAGTGCTGTGGTTTTGGTACCCTGAACTGTGTGAACTGAACTCTCTGCAATGTGGTGGAGTACACCTGCCACCACACACCCAGCTGCTATCTCCCTGACCCCCACACTGAGGTGGTACCTAAAGCAGGGCTGGGAAATGAGTGGGTCACACTTCTTTCCAATCTTGTTCTACCTGGGAGACACTACAGTTGCTTCCTACTCCTGCTGGGTGTTTGGTTCACTTCAAAGGCTGAATCAGATTACAAGATAAGTGGGCATCTCTGCAATGAAAAGAACTCCAGAAACTGCTTCCAGACAAGATGAAAATGGAGGGCCGGTAGGGTGACTGCGTTAAAAGGAGGAAGAAGAGAGGGGATGAAAGGAACGTCGTATCCTTTCGCACTGGTGGAACCATATGGCCCACTCCACTGTGCATTATCAGTCTGTGAGAACATCCAGTCCTCCCTATACTCCAAAACTCTCCTCCTCTCCTTCATTAAGAGACAACGGAAAGCTTAACTTCCATAAGCGAGAGCACTTTATCTCCCAACATTACAGTCGTTTCATATCCAGCAGGAGTTTAATCCCTGGTAATTTAGATAAATTACCGCGTGCTTTAGGAGGTTGGGGTTAAAACTGCAAGATTTTCAACTGATTACAAAAATAAACAGCCAGTTATTAAGTCCTAACTGAGTAATTTGCAGCTTATTTCACCCTAGCTAATTAAAATGTAATCACTATTGTTTGGCAATGTGCATTCTGTCAGCAGTTTTACGTCGGAAAAGAAATCATGCCAAGAAAACACAAAAAAAGCCTTTCACTCGGAATTGGCTTGATCTAAACTGCCTCTTTAGCCACCGAAACTGTAAAACAAATAAGTTACAACCTCCTGACAACGCCATAAAGAGAAAAAGAAAAAAAAAAAAATCCCAAGCCCTCCCCAAGATAATGAACTGTTTTAACGAGTACCGTCCTTTCCAGACGCGCTGGGCAGCTGGCCACGTTGCCAGCAAGCGCCTCGCCACCCCTAGACCCGGCAAAGCCTCGCCCGGGGCAGCGCCCACTGCACCCTGCCCCGGTCTTAGCCCGGGTCCCGTCGGCCCAAACCCTGCTACAGGCAGCGAGCGACTCCCGCGGCCGGCGGGACGAGCGCGGCAGGCTTTCCTTTCGCTGTGACTTTTGTTTTTAAGAGGGTTATCCTTGAACCTCTCCCCAGCCGGGGTTTTGTGCCAACACCGTAGCCCTCGGAGCTGCCTTCCCCGAGCCGTCGGTGCGATCGGTCCCAGTTCGTAGCGCACGGGGAAGCCGAAGGGAAGCGAGAGGCGCTCCCCAGGCGCTGCGGGGCCGTGCTGTCCCGAGACGTGGAGGTGGCCGCGCTGCCCGCCAGGCTTGTTCTCAAAGGGACTTGGGGGCTACAGAGGGAGACGTGCTCCGGGGGGGCCCTCATTTATTCGGCTCAATGCGTGCACAATCGAGAACAGGTGGGGAAGGGAGAACGGAAAACCTCTGCCCAGAGAGGTTACGGATGCCCCATCCCTGGAGGTGTCCAAGACAAGGTTAGATAAAAGGAGTGCGTGTAGCTGGAAGGTGGGGACGGGCGGGCAGACACCCGCTGCCCTTACACCACCTCCCGCATCGCTTCCAGGGCAGCCGCTTTAGGAGCTTCAGGGGCTCGCCCTCCCTCCGCACAGCTCACTGCATTTCATACCACGCAGCTCTCCCCACGCCTCGTCCCCGCTTCCCCCCACGTCATCCCCGTTTCGCCACCACCGTTATCCCGAAGGAGAGGCAAAAATAAGAGAAGCCTTACCCGCACCCTCACCGGGCCGGCACCCACTGTCCCCCCTCACCCCTCGTTAAAAGCAAAGCCCAAAGCGCACCCCTCGGGGCCGCCCCGTCCCGGCCACCACCTGTGAGGAGCCCTCGCCCCCTGCCCGCCGCCTCCAGGTGCCGGCGGGGCTGGAGCCGCCGCGAAGTTTGCCGGGGGTGCGCCCGGGCACCCGGCCACCCGCAGGGCGGGCAGCGGGATCACCCCGCCCGGCGCCGTGCCCCTACCTGGAAGTGCTTGAAGAAGGCGGAGATGCGGGTGATCTGGAGGCTCAGGCACCTGGAGGTGCATCTGGCCGTGGAGAAAGCCTCGTCCTCCTTGCGGGCGGCGGCGCCGGCCCCCGGCCCGGCGGGGCTGCCGCAGGCGGCCGCTGCCCAGAGGAGCAGGGCGAGGGACGCGCCGGGCACCATGGCTGGGCGGGCGGGGGGGCAGGAGGAGGGCAGGGGGCTGCGGGGGGCGGCAGGCGCCGGGGTGCGCTCCCGCTCGCCGGGCGGGTGCCGGGCTGCAGTGGGGGCAGAAGGCTCCGCGGCGCAGAAACTAAACAAGAAAGTTCAATCATCCAACTCCCCTCGCCCCTTCCCTCCCTCCCCGCGGCCCTCAGCCCTCCCCCGCGCCGGCAGCGGGCGGGCCGAGCCTGACAGAGGCGGCGCCATTGGCTGCGGCGAGCGCCAGCACCGGGGCGGGCGGTGCGGCCGCGGGCAGGTCGGCACGGCACGGCACGGCTCGGCACGGCTCGGCCGGCTGCTCGCCGCCACCTGTGTGGCGCCCGGCCGTTAGCGGCGGGGCTGGCACCGCCCTCCCGGCCCGCGGTGGGGTCCAGCGGCCTGTGAAGGGTCGGTCAGTAATGCGGAGGTGCCGGTCACCGCTGCGGTGCCTCCGAGGGAGAGCTGCGAGAGCGGAGCTTTAAAATGGCTCCCGGGCGGTGCGCGGCAAGTTAGGAGGTCGTTTCGCTCCGCTCCGGCAGCTGCTGGCGGTGCGGGGTGTAGCACGGGTAGGTGCTGCATGCCTCCGCGTACCTGCGGCCTCTGCCTCCTCCCGCCGCGGGACAGGGCGAGAGAGGCTCCTCGCGGGGATCTGAGGGCCGGGCCTCCCGAGCGGGAAAATCCCGAGGCCGCGCGAGCTGAAATAAGTTGTCTTCTGGCCGTTTCAGGAGATGGTAGCGTGAGAAGCTCGCTAGTAATAGTACCTGTTAATAGTACTAGCTACAGTTATTGCTATAAATAGTCGTTTAACATGGTTATGGAACACTTACACAGCAGGAGTCTTCTTTACCGAAACAAGTGTTAGGGTAAGCTAAGTACGTTTTAGGAAACTCACCTAAAATCTAATCAAAATGCAGCAAGGTCTTTGACCAGTCTTGCTTGTACAAATTTTACACGGCTATAATTATTTTCCTAATGGATACTCCATTGTACACAAATGTGAAATAAAGCATATACCTCAATGCAGTTTTTCTTCCCAGAATCCATATATACATTTTCCACAAACCTATACATATACATCTGTAAAACAGAAAATCAAACTATAAAAAGGTTTGTTAAATCCAGACTAAATCCATAGTTAAACCGTATGAGTAACATACAGATTGTACAGGTAACATACCAATGTAACAGGAAGCGAAACAAATTCTAGTTTAGATGTTACTTTGCAGCTCACAGTGCCTGAGCTAAATCCTCCTGTCAGTTGACTAGAAATCTTCACTCGAGAGAAGCCAGTAGGCCACGTTCACTCCGGCAAGTGTTAACAAACTGAAATGACAGTCCGTGTCCTTCAATGCCTGAGGGAGCACAGTAACCAGAAGAGGTCACCTGCCACTTCCTGGCATCGGTTGCCCCGCTGCTTGCACTGTGTAAGCGTTCTGAGCAGGCTGTTTTGGAAATGTACCAAGGGAGACCATCTCAGCTACACCTCCAGAAGTATTCCTCATCTTGGGAGCTGGACTGATTACCCATGGCTTTCAATGAACAGGAGTAGTAGGTGGCCCGGAAATACCGATCCCAATCCAGGCAGATTTCTTGCTGCTAGAGAACTGGTTAGGGTTCTGCTGACAGCAGTTGATGAACTTAGCCTACTTTGGCATCTCTGTGTTGAAAAAGAATAAGGAACCACATTATAGACCAGCACAGAAGTAAAAGCACAATCCCAGCAATACTGTGACAAACAGTTATGGGACCATTCAGGCTTTGATATTAAGTTCAGAAAATCACAGTCTCTAACTGACTAATTTTCAGATAGGTTTTATTAAACCTTAGCTGAATCTTTTGCAACCTTTTGCCTTGAGTCAGGAAAAGAAAATTGCTTCACTGATTCATAGTGTTTACAGATACACCAAATGCTTTCAAGTTTTGCCATATTTTAGCAGATAATAAGAACTGCCTAAAAAAAAAAAAATATGTTACCATCTATAAATCAGACTACAGATCTAGAGAGGGCAGATGGTTCTATAGATATAACCCCAGTGTTAGTGCTAATGCAATTTATGTTGTATATTATAATCCCCAGCTCTGAGTAAAAGGGTATGAATCCTGTTTCCTTTGTTTTATAAAGTCTGGTAGCAAAGGGCATAGAGCCCTTAAAAATTAAAAAGTTCATGAATACACAGTTTACTCAGTTGCTTGTGTTTGAAAGGTCACGGTTACAGAGATCATCAGTGCAGTCTGTGAATTCCTTTTAAGCAAGGGCCAACTCGGTTAGCACACAAAAGACTGGCTGTTCAGTTCCAGTAAAACAGAATTCACACAGGTCCTGTTCCCTTACATGGAGATTAAGAAACAGGCTCCCCAGCTCAAGAATTTTGTGGGTAATCAAAACCCACTACAGGCTAAATATCCAACAGATTGAAAGGTAAGATACATACCTTTGTGAATACAGTCATATTAGAGAGCTTAGTAAATTGGTTCTAGAATACATTCATTTGGAAATAAATGAGATGCAAAAAAACCAGCAATCTTTAGGCATAATCATGGAATCATTTAATTGGTCAGACATCTTTGGATCTTTCAGAAGTCCCAGATAATACAGTGGTAATCTTTCAAAACAGACAAGATTATTTTTTTAGTGAACTTTTCAGAACAATTCATGCAACTATTCTTGGATTTATTTTTGTTTTCTGAATCACAAGTTATTTTTCAGACATCAGTTGTTATTTACTTATATGTAAGCATACCTACCTTTTTTCCTTATTAAAATAGTAGCCAAAACCACAAAAATATATGTAATAGATACATTCTTACATTTTGGCTGTTTGGTTTTTGTTTGTTTGCTTGCTTGTTTACTTGCTTGCTTGTTTTTTGATAAATGAAAATAAATAATCTTTTAGTATTAGAATCTTTTAGTATTTTGATTCAGTACCGATATATTATTGCAAATACAGAGCATTAATCTTATTTTTAAAAATACAGGTTTTGTTATCCTATCTGTTCTTCAAACCAGTGTGACATACCTGACAATGTACACACAAGCGTTTTTGGAGACCAGCTTTGAGAAACTCGGGGCTGTTTTTTCACAGGAGACAGCGCCACATACTGGTTTTGCGAAGTGAGAGCTACTGGGCGTTGTACTGATTTATTTCTGTTTAATGAGTTGGTTTTAATCGATTTTAAATTAAACTTAAGTAATCTTAAGTAATTATTTCTTACCATAAAGTAGTTAACAACACTATTCTATAATTGCACATAAACAAAGAAAGGAAATAGTGTTAATATTAAAAAATATATTTTTTTAATAAACTACTCTATTTTAACACAATGATTTAGTTTATTCTACTAAATGGCCCTAAAGTGCCATTCTTTACTCAATTCTCTTTGGCTTTAATTATGTTATATAAAAAGTGATTATAAGTTCAGGTACAACATTTGAACAATAATTTAAACAAACACATTTATTTTCAAGAGCATTTCCCAAATTAAAAAAAAAAAAAACTGAATAGAAAATCATTACCTTAAATGTTTACCTTTAAAACAAATTGCTTGCCATAATCTCCACTGAATTCCACAGGGACTTTCTCCGAAGCACTTCTTTAATTCAGCACTACGACTTATATTTGAACTATATTGGCTTTTTAAAGAGCAGTAGTCTGTGTTTTTTTAGTGAATTTAGTGAATTCGTGGGCAGAGATTAAAGAGACTATTATGTGTCCCACCTATGCTGCATATTCAGTTCACCAGTATTCAGGACATACATAAGGAAGGTAATATATGTGAGATATACAGTAATTTAGATGTAATATTAGATGTAGTTTTTAATCTATATTAACATTACTTATAGATTTGTAAAGCTGTGGGAGATGGCTGACCCACTTGTGATTTCTTGATCATGATTTCCTGCTAGCAGCAGTTCACCAAAGAAATTGCAGTAGCGAGAGCTCTGCTAGGTAGTGGTCTTTTATTTGCTGTCTGAGGTTTGAATACAGACTGTGTCTGCTGCAGTTTACTGATGCTCAAGGGAAGCTGAAAGCATTTACCATGGAGAATGAAGTCATTTTGAAAGATGCTTCCACAAAATTGTTTCTTTCTGCAAGTGAAACGATGGAAGCCAGAAGTGATATTAAAAGCAGGATGAATTTGTGCCAGAAGTTGTGTCTTCTGTGAACAAATCTTGATGCCTGTGACTGAGAGGATGAAACGGATTTTCATATGAATTTCCACATTCCTTCGAGGACCAAATGCATCTTGGTTCCTGTGCTAAGGGCAGCATAGTAACTCTTGAGAGTAACCATGCCCAACTCTGGGTTCTCAAAGGCACATTTCTTGCCTGTGGAAGTCACACATGGGATCCCTGAAGTTAAGACTTTCTGAAACTTCTTTTGAGGAACATGATTTTGTATAGTCCTAACTCAGGCCCTGAAAGCAAATTCCAGAAATCTCTATCTTATATAGCTGATACTCTTCATTCATAGGTGAAGAACTGTAGTCCTTATAATAATACTTTCTGACAGGAACAAATCATTTTTCTTTGTTGCTGTTTTCTCTTGTACGAGCGAAATCCATGGTAGGTAGTTGGAATATTAGCAGTGGAGTTAATGGTCACAGTGGAAGGCAGGACAAAATAACGTTTCACTGTTCAAAAATCTCACCATCTGTGTCTAAAGCACAAGTCAACAGATGCTTGTCCAAAGATTGCTGTCAAAATGCAGGAAAAAAGTTAGGTGATTTTGAATGATGTGGTAGGCCTTGTCACATGGGCGCAGGAAACACAGGCACAATGAGTTCTGAGGAAACATCTGGAGGAAAGTGGTGAGATAGCTTGAGAGATATTCACTGGGCACTCTTCTCAAACACGAGAAGAAATGTAACAGAAAGCATGAAAGTCCTTATTTAAAAATGTAAGAATTAGATGAAAAATAAATGCTGATGTCAACTGAAAAGAAAAAAGAAAAAAGAAAAAAGAAAAAAAGAAAAGAAAAGAAAAGAAAAGAAAAGAAAAGAAAAGAAAAGAAAAGAAAAGAAAAGAAAAGAAAAGAAAAGAAAAGAAAAGAAAAGAAAAGAAAAGAAAAGAAAAGAAAAGAAAAGAAAAGAAAAGAAAAGAAAAGAAAAGAAAAGAAAAGAAAAGAAAAGAAAAGAAAAGAAAAGAAAAGAAAAAAGAAAAGAAAAGAAAAGAAAAGAAAAGAAAAGAAAAGAAAAGAAAAGAAAAGAAAAGAAAAGAAAAGAAAAGAAAAGAAAAGAAAAGAAAAGAAAAGAAAAGAAAAGAAAAGAAAAGAAAAGAAAAGAAAAGAAAAGAAAAGAAAAGAAAAGAAAAGAAAAGAGAAGAAAAGAGAAGAAAAGAGAAGAGAAGAAAAGAGAAGAGAAGAAAAGAGAAGAAAAGAAAAGAGAAGAAAAGAGAAGAGAAGAGAAGAGAAGAGAAGAAAAGAGAAGAGAAGAGAAGAGAAGAGAAGAGAAGAAGAGAAGAGAAGAGAAGAGAAGAGAAGAGAAGAGAAGAGAAGAGAAGAGAAGAGAAGAGAAGAGAAGAGAAGAGAAGAGAAGAGAAGAGAAGAGAAGAAAGGAAAGGAAAGGAAAGGAAAGGAAAGGAAAGGAAAGGAAAGGAAAGGAAAGAAAGGAAAGGAAAGGAAAGGAAAGGAAAGGAAAGGAAAGGAAAGGAAAGGAAAGGAAAGGAAAGGAAAGGAAAGGAAAGGAAAGGAAAGGAAAGGAAAGGAAAGGAAAGGAAAGGAAAGGAAAGGAAAGGAAAGGAAAGGAAAGGAAAGGAAAGGAAAGGAAAGGAAAGGAAAGAAAGGAAAGGAAAGGAAAAAGAGAAGAGAAGAGAAGAGAAGAGAAGAGAAGAGAAGAGAAAAGAAGAGAAGAGAAGAGAAGAGAAGAGAAGAGAAGAGAAGAGAAGAGAAAGAGAAGAGAAGAGAAGAGAAGAGAAGAGAAGAGAAGAGAAGAGAAGAGAAGAGAAGAGAAGAGAAGAGAAGAGAAGAGAAGAGAAGAGAAGAGAAGAGAAGAGAAGAGAAGAGAAAGAGAGAGAAGAGAAGAGAGAAGAGAAGAGAAGAGAAGAGAAGAGAAAAGAAAAGAAAAGAAAAGAAAAGAAAGAAAAGAAAAGAAAAGAAAGAAAAGAAAAGAAAAGAAAAGAAAAGAAAAGAAAAGAAAAGAAAAGAAAAGAAAAGAAAGAAAAGAAAAGAAAAGAAAAAGAAAAGAAAGAAAAGAAAAGAGAAAGAAAAAGAAAGATAAGAAAAGAAGTCACGGTATTTAGAATGGAAAATGGTGGTTGATAAGAGTTTAGCTGTATGAATGAATAAGAAGGACTGAGCAGGAGAGACATTGTACCAAAGAATGCAGATTTAAACAAGCTTTGATTTTCAAGATATGGAGATCAAAGCCTTAGAATCAAAGATGGTACCTGAATGATGCTCCTGAATGAGATTTGGTCCACAGTGCTAAAGAAAGGAGACAAAACAAGAGACAAATTGTGAACACATTGAACTTGAGACCCCCAGAGAGAAAGGTCAGAGTCAAACAATGCTGTTAGCTCAATGAACATACTTATTTCCTCCCAGGGACTCTCATCTTTTTCAGGGTCATATAGAATAGAGCAAAGCCAAGGCCTCACTCCAAATCTGTGTCTTCAACTAGTTTGCAAAAATAAGTTCTCCAATGAAAGTATATCTTACTGACACATTCCCAGCTACCTCTTGTCACTCAGGTCATTTGGTCTGAGTTCTTATTACAAATAGACCATAAGTCTTTGTCTTGTGTTTTGTACATCCTGTACTTATCTGCTGTTTGAAATAGAGTATGTTTATAAAAAGGTATCCACTCTTTATATCAGGACAGAAACTAATGTAGAAATCAAAACATCTTTGGTGAAGGTTTTTTTGTTCATTTGTTTTGGTTTTGGTTTGTTTTTTGTGGTTGTCCTACTTTTAAAAAGTACACCTTACTTCTAGTCTGACTGCAGTTTTTATTAATGTTTAGACATTGAACTTTTTACCACCTTTTGGATAAATGAAGACTGCCTTTCATGTTGAAATCCACCTGAAGATAGATTGAGATCCATCTGAAGATATATCTGGGATGCAAGGGGAGGTTACTTTGCAGACCACAATTAACTTCTTTTATAAATTAGCCAGACCGAGCTTTCTTTGTCACGTTTTGCCGTATTGCAGGTTTTGCAAATCCAAGGCAATTTCTGCAGTTGTTTCTCGTTTTTATTTTTTGTTTGTTTGTTTTTCCAAAACCTTTCCAACCTTGAGGTGTGGACATGATATTCTAGTAAAGGTGTCAATAATAACATACAGATACAATATTAGTCTGTCTTATTAGTCTTCACCTTACATTGTTAAGAGCTACATTAGTCTCAGTCACTGTATTACAATGTGAGCTCATGTTCAGTTGGTTACTCACCAAACCCCAAAGGCTTTCATAGATACAAGCTTTCCAAGAAACATTATTTGTGTCTTGTGTGACCTACTTTCTATGTTCCTGGATGTACAACCTTGCATATGGCAGCATTAAAATGTATGATGTTTAAAAATGAATTCACATTACTGAGTGACTTGGAATTTTCTATATATTATTTACCACTTGAGTCAATAATCATGTCATATGCATAATTCCTCAGAAGCAATTTTATTTTTCATTTCTAGGTTACCAATACACAAAATGAACAATACGGAGTCAAGGACAGCACTAATCCCATGAATTTCTGTGACGTTTTCCCATTTACAATTAGTGTTGGAGATTTGTTATCAAAACCTTTTTTTTTTTTTTCCCAGTCTGATTAATACAAATATGTTTTACATTGATTATTGCTAATGTCAAATTTTAGTTAGAAAGTCACATAAAAATAAGCCAAATGCTAGTTTTTCAACATGGTCTTTGCCAGTCAGATTTGTAATCTCCTAAAAAGACAATGTCAGATTTCTTTGTATATGTGTATGAAAAGTATTTTCATGCTTTTATTCATTTATTCATTAACTTAATCTGCTGCCATACTTGCCATTGTTGCTTTTGCCAAGGAGAGACAGACCAATCAAGGTGAAGGTCCTGTTGAACCAGGCTGTACAAGGAGCCAACCAATGAATGTGTGCAGAGTCTGAAAGCAATGTGTGACACAATTGTCATTTTCTTTAATTAGCCTCAATCTTAAACAACTGTCCAGCCTGTTACATAGGACACATAATTTCTTCTCAACTCACAACTGCATATTTTCAATAGTATACGTCCTTTAAGATTAATTTGCAACATATTTCAGAAAACAGGACATTCAGGATGACAGAACTACAACATAGTAAAATGATCCTTTATAAACATGTCTGGCTGACAACCATGTAGTCTTAATATTCCTATCCGATGTCTACAGATACTTTTTTTTTTTTAACAAAAAAATAGCTAAAGGTAAGGCATGGTGTATTCTGTTTTAAACATTCTTTTTTTCCTTGAATTGATCTGAAACCTTTTGATGTACTCAAGAGTTTGTTGTTTCTGCATTGTGTCCTTCAACCTAAAATAATACCAAAAGTGATAGAATGAAAAATGACAACAATTAAGAAGAAGCTGAACCTGCAAATTTGTTTTTATGGATTTTCCTGCTCTGTGTTGCAAATGTTGGGATCTAAAATACAAAATAATTCAGTCTTTTATTTTTCACAGTTCTCTTTTCAAGGTTAATTAATTTTGAAATGAATAGAATGAAAATCCATAGCAATATGTTTGCTTTTATCCCCTATCTTTCATTAAGTCTACTAAAAAATGGGTAAGTATGTACCTGTACCTTTGTATGTGCAGACAGGCACATGTGGAAACTCATAAGAGTAATGAATGACCCCTGGTAAGTGGCTTTGTTTGCCTCTGTTTACTTGGCAACATATTGCAGAATGGGGCTGTTCCTTGTACCACTCAGAAGAGCAGAGGCTGGTGACAGTTATATCACTCCCTACAATATTAAAGCTTAAGAGGATATGACTAGCCTGACAAGACAGCTTTGGATGTCAGTACTGTCTTCCCATATCTGCAAATAAAAATAAATAAATAAATAAATAAATACTGAAGCGAGCTGTGGCAGTCCAGCAGTCTTCCATGTGTATTGGTGTCTGAGGTTCCTCCTTTTCAGGTGCAGGTTTTGGCATTTGTTCTTGTTGTAGTTCATGAGGTTCCTGTTGGTCCATTCCTCCTGCCTGTCTGTCTCCCTTGGTTGGCAGCCCTGCCCTCCAACCTATTAACTGTTCTCTCCAGTTTGGTGTCATTACCAAACACCTCAATAGTACACTCGATTATGTCCTCCAGGTCACTGATGAAGATGTCAAGCTTGGGATCCCATTGCAGGCCCCTGTAAGATCCACTTGACACTGGCATCCAAGTAGAGTACTAACCACTAGCCACCACTGTTTGACCCTCTCCATCCAGCTAGATTTTTGCCATCAAATTGTCCAGCCATCCCGACCATAATGGCCTTACATGGGTAAAAGATTAATTAATCATGAATTAGCTAGGCAAGAGAAATGAGACTTTGGAAATGTGGACTTATTCATACCCACTATTAGTAAGCAGAATTCATTCTCTTTACCTCCAAAGCTAATGATGAACTGTGTGTGTTAAGCAACACAGTTATTTGTTTGATTTGTCTTCACAAATGTCACTGTGAAGATGAGGTTGGAGAACTTGCGCAATAGGAGGTCATGTAGTTATGATATTGGTTTTCCCACATAAGAGAAAAAATGTGGGTTTGGTTGTTTTTGTTTGTTTGCTTGTTTTCACAAAAACTGGCATTATTTTGGAGTTTGAAGAAGTCAGAGTTTAGCAGCTGAGTGAAATAGCGGTACAGTGTAGTGGCTTTCCCATAATATGCTTAACTTTTTTGTGCACAGTTGATACCATTCCGTACACCTCTTAGATAGGGGATCCAAATAATTATTTACAGTCAACACTAGAAGAAACTAATCTGATCAGAATTCTTTCATCTAAATGTTGATCATTGCAAAACATGTTTTTAATGTAGAATGGAAGTGTTTTTAAAATATTTTTATTAAAATTATCTCAGGTAAAGAATGCTTTGAAAAAAAAGTGACAAAAGTTTTATACTTATGTCAAAGCATCTCCTGTTTTTGTTTCTAAGGAAGCCTTTCAATACAGGAGAAGAGCAATGTTCTAAATGTGCCAAAGTCAGCTCTTGGTATTGATTTTAAGAATATTGAAATATTTCAGTATCTTTTCATACTGTCACATGCCAGTAGTAGTGCGATATGTGACTATGTTGCTGCTGATATGCCATGAACTAGCTAATAATTATAAGAATAAAACATACAATAAATTCCACCAGATTATGAAAAAGAAAATAGATTATTACAGTTTGTGTTTACTTTAGCTAAGCAGAAATCACTTCAAAGTGATATGTCTTCAACATTTTGCAGGAGGCTGTTTAAAAGTGTAGTTTAGGTTCCAAAGCAGAATGAAATCTTTTTTTTGAAATGTTGCATTTTCAATTTTAATTAGAGTGCCAAGAATTTAAAAATTCTGTCCTCAGTCTTATTAAAAGTTGTTTAATATCTTACATAACTAGGAAAAAAAAAAAAGGGTAAAAAAGGGTGCATGTCTCTGACATATTGGTGATCTAAGGCAAGATGCAGATCCTCACAGAATGCTTGCTTTTTGTACTACTCCTTAAAATTCACTCATTTAGTTGAGAAGCTAAACTGATATTAAACTGGTCTTAATGTTGAGCTGTTGTTTGTTCACTTTTTCTCATTTGTATCAAATCTGTTCAATCCGTCCCAAAATACTTCTCCCCTCTCCCTTCTGCCCTCTGCCTTAACACCCTCCCCAATCCCCCACCTCCCAAAATAATCAGAGTTTTAATGTTTTTTAATGCCATAGCAAATTCCTGTGTTGTCATGCTCTCGACCAGAGGTACAATTTTTCTTGACCTCACGTCATTTTTGTAGCTTTCATGATTGTATAATGCTCAGCCATGTTTAATAATACTTGTCTGGTATTGCTATGATGACTTTAAAAAAAAAAATAAAGATATGTACTTGTAAAATCTTTTAACCCTATCAAAATTATGTGGCTGTCATGGCAACTATGAAAAAAAATGCAGATTGTGGCTTTCTTAGAGGACAGTATTTTATGATCATTGCAAATAAAATAATGAGAAAATACTGCAAAATACTCTGTTGCTCTGCAAGGTAGGATAAAAACAGCAACAACAAAAAAAGGTACATAATTCTTACAGCTAGAGAAAGTTAACATTTTCTATTTATTAGAAATGACACCAAGTCTTCTTTTTCACTTCAGTACTCCTAGCCTGGGGCATTCCTGACAAAATAACAAAACTGAATTAAATCTATGTGTTTTAACAGCAGCAAACTCCTTGAACTCCATGAACATTATATTTTTTGAGAGCTCTTTAATTCATTGCTAAATTATGGATTTTGTCTTCTTTCCTTATCTTCTTGTCATCACCAGGGTGAGATTGTTCACCCTCTTAAAATAAAATTTCACGACTTTGAAGACACAAGGTCATTTCCTAGTTGCAAATGACATTGTGATAAAGTGCCATATAACAGTTTAGAAGACTTCACCTCTCTGTTTCCTTTGAAAAGGAAGAAAAGATTCTTTTTGCAGAATTGAGCAAATTACCACAACCTTATTCACCTAGTTATTTCAAAATAAAACTACTAAATATGAAACTGAATGGTAGTACCAGACTACAAAAGAAAGAGAGTGCTTCTCTTCTTCATTCTGAGGAAAGAATTTTGTTTTAAAGAAATTAAATTAGAGTGGTATAATCATTACATGTACACCCACAACATTTTATTCTATATTGTCTAAGTCTTTCCATCTCCAAAATCTTCTTGGCAATGAACAGATGAAAAAGCTATGCAATTGCTGAAAGATCTTGCCGTTTTGTCACTATTGAATATAAGTCGTCAAGAGTCACATTCGGAGTGCTTGGAATATACTTTAATTTTGAGATAAAAGAAACTGTATGGATAATGTCCTAAATACAACCTGAGTTGTATGATATCCCAAGACTGTCTGTCAAGTTAGAATTTTGACTGAGACACTTACAGGTCTTCTTTGTCAAATATTGGAATGATGTTTTCATGCTAATTTGCTGCATCAAACTGGAGGTATTTAATTAGTTGCAGTTTACATGTTGCTTGCTGTTGAAACCATGATGATTCAGTCCTGATGTGACAAAGATATATACTGCTATGACTGAATCTGGGAAGTAAAACCCAAATGTCTTGGAACACAGTGTTTCTGACACTCTTGTGACACTTTTGTGTAAAGATTCAGGAGGAGAATTCAGCTTTTTCAAAACTGGGGTAAATATGTTTCCAAAAGAAGACAGCTTCATCTTCATGCTTTTTGTGCACTGCCTGAGGGAGGAGTCCAACTGAAAAATTAAGCAAAATTTGATCACATAAATAAATACCTTAACATGATGCACATGTAAAATAGGCATAATTAATTTCCAGGGTAATTTAGGTGTTGCATTATAATTTTATATTTGAACGCTTGAAATTGTGATTTTCATATCATTCCTTGCAGGCAGGGATTTACGTCACGTAATATATTAATATCTCAAATTCATGTGCTCAGTAGTTGTCCTGTATCTTCAATAACTATTTTTTGATGGCAATGTAATCTAAGACGTAGATGTAATATGAAATATGTGACAATATAAAAGTACCATTATAAAAGAGCCTTCTTCAGAAAACAACCTTGAATCTAATGATCCTTAGCTGATCCTGTTTAAATGAAACAGCAGGATAAACAAAAGCATGTCTGTAAGAAAAGATTTAGATTTTGAAAGGAAAAACTTCGACAAATTATGAGAACCAATCAGAGACAATGACTAGATTGAGAGTTTAAGGTCTTTAATATAGAAGAACCATGAACATTAATCCAAAAGAGAAAACTGTATCTGGAATTTGCAGACAAAGCAAGGAAAAAGTTGAAAGTAACAACCCAGGACTTTCAGAGTAAAACCACCTTGAAAATTGTGGTGGTTTTAAAAAGAGAAAATAGTAAAAAGAAAAAAAAAAAAGTTTGAATTTACTTGGTGATGGAAGAGAAGAATAATAATGTAAAGCCTTGCAAAAGATATTTAAATACATAAACAAATAGTATCTTTAACCAGAACTACGTATTAAAAAAAAAAAAAAAAAGAATGACTAGGTGAATCTCATGATAGGAAGGTTGAGGTGATGATGATATGCAAGATATTGTTACTGTAGCTCTAAAAACCATGTGTGTTATGTTTCAATTTTCAATACAGCTGATGATGCAGAACACCAACCACTGGGTTTCTGTCTTCCTGTGGACCAGACATGTGGCCTGTGTAGAGTTACATGCTGCAGGGCCTCCACTTGCCACCTAATCTGACATCTATACAATATCATAGAGGTAAGAATTCCTGTGCAGAAAATTTACACTGAAAATGAAATAATGTTGCTATCTGCAAATCTGTTTAAAAGTTCTCTATTATAGGAAGACTCTGCAAAAAAATAAAAAAAAAATCATCTGTCTTGTTTGTTGCAATCCTCATATTTACTGATATATTTTTCTGAAACAGTATTGATTCTGCCATTTTACGCTTAACATAGTATTTATCAACAAGAAGTGGATATTAAGCATAGTACTGACATTTTGAAATTCCATTTTATCTTCAGGAAAAAAAAAAAAAACCTTACAAATTTAATTAGTTGGATTTTGGCCCAGATAAGCAAAAGAAGGTCTGCTCAAGAAAAGACAGCTATATTCTGTATATTCAGTCTTAAATGATTACTTTTATGAAGAACAATATTCTTCTGTAAGCTTCTTATTTCCATACAGAAGAGAACAAGTTTCTTCCTCTGTGAATCCTTCTTCACCAATTTTATCTGGAGAATATAGTTTTCCTTAGACAGCCCACTGAGAATGCACAAAATGTTCATATATGTTGTATCCAAAGAAAAATTTGGGGCTGTAATGCATTTAAATACCACATCAAAGAAACACCATCTGCCCCTTGCTAAGGACCTGTTCCAGCCTGTGCTACAGCCTAGATTTGTCCCCAGCACTATCACCATGAGGAAGCTAAATTCAGTTTTCCTTGGTGCTCTGTCTTTATTTTTGCTGGAAAGATGAATTGGTATTTGCATAAAGCCACTTTTCCCACTGTAATTACTGGGTAAGTTTTTATAGTGTGAACCAAATATTACTGCTAACGGATGTATTGCCTCACACATATCATTATGAAAAACTGTGCATTGTAGCCACTTCTTGTCATTAGCATTGTCAGCATTGTCCCTGATCTGCTTGTTCCTCTGCTGTGTAGTTTAAAACCAGCTTTGTCAACTGTAAGTAGAATTTCTGAGAACCTTCTTAGAGTCATAGAATCACAGACCGGTTTGTGTTGGAAGGGACCTTAAAGACCATCCAGTTCCATGTCCCCTGCCCTAGGCAGGGACACCTCTCAGTACATCAGGCTGCTCAAAATTCCATCCAGCCTGGCCTTGAACACCTCCAGGGATGCAGCATCCACAGCTTCTCTGGGCAACCTGTTCCAGTGCCTCACCACCCTGTGAGTGAAGAATTTCCTCCTAACATCTAATCTAAATCTCCCTACTTTTAGTTTTAAACACCCTTGTCCTATCATTATCTGCCCAAGTAACAAGTTGCTCTCCAAAACCTACCAGCAACATTTTCTAGATTACTGAAAACATTCAAGAATATTTCTGGTTTGTACTTCTTCACATCTTGCAAGATATTTTCACCTTGCTCAGAATGCATAATAAACATTAGACAATCAGAATTCCCAGGAGAATGTTACCTGATGTTCTTTGAACTCTTTGTGTATAGAGAAGCAGGACATATTAATCCATGTGAGATTTATTCCCAATATAAGGATAATGAATTTAATATAATAGCTGGCAGTATTCACACACATTTTTGGAGGTGATATTATGGGAGCTGGAAAAAAAGCTAGGGATTTACTATATTTCATAAGGCACTCCTTGTCTATTAGAGATTCTTCATTTCATGTTTTTTGTACACTGTGGAAAAGTTATTTTCTTTACTTTACCTTTCACCCATCTCTCCATTTCAAGGACTCATTTGAGGCATTAGTTTCTACAACTTCATTCTAGACCGACTAGATATGTACACCATGTAAGTATGAATACACACATATAAGTGTATATGTATTTTAGTCTTGGAAGATAATTTATTCCTTTCCAAATCAGAAACAATTATTTTACCATACGGATACTTGCAAGATTGTGCTCATTCTGAAGATCTGTATTATTGCAGATTTGCCATCCGTGTTTCACCAGACCATTTATGTAATTATTGAATGCTTAACAGCATCATAATTAGAAGTACTGCTCTTCCTATTCCAACTACTCTTCCTATTCCACAGAAGCTGTGAGAGGAAGAAGTATGTGACTATGAAGTGGTTAGATACAATGTGAAAATTTGTCTTAGAACAAAAGATATTCATTTACTTAACTGTTTAATATAAATGTCCACTTTTCAGTCTTCATTTTGTGTTCTTTTCATAGACACAGGAAATAAATAAGTACTTTCAGAGCACAAAGAATCTCATGCTGAAGGAGCTGATCAAAAATCAGTCACCCGAATGACATGCTGACTGCTTGTTTCTCTCCACTGACTCCAAAGGAAGTCACAGGTGCGGATATGCAAATGTCTGTAACAGCAGATATTTGGGCAGATTATTCACACTTCGTTCCTCGTTGTAACCATATAGATGAAGTGTGGGTAGATAAATAGTTAGGCAAAGATATGCCATCTCTGGAATGTCAATCAAGTGCCCAGCACTAAAGCAATCAGTTCTGTAAAAATCTCCTGAGTTCTGGAGGAGAGACACAGGGAAATGCCAAAGTGAAGAGTAAGTTTCTTAAATGGGTTAGATTTACAGTGCTTTATTTGTTTGTTATTTTAAAATGATAATTAAAACCTGGTAGTAAAATCTCACAATAGCAATTTTGCCTGGTAAATGCTCTAGATGTCACTCCCTGACAAATGAGCTCAGGGTATCTCTTTTACAAATAATAAATTTTTGAGGTAACTCCAGCCAACACTGGTGATGGAATTCCATATATATTTTGAGACTGTATGCAGCCCCAAATATAATGGTGCCTATATTTTATTGCCTGATGTTTGAGATGATCCAAGAATTATTTTATTCTTACAGGCCCACCAATTGCATATATTACAGAAATCATATCCTTTAAGAGTATTTGGAAGGTAGACATTTAAATGTGTTTCAGTATCTTACTTATAATGCTGAGGGAGGCAATGTGGCTTCCCATGGAAACCTTAAAAATTCAAGTCCAACTGCTACCCACAGTCTTGACAGAATCCATTTACTATGTAGTTATTTCGATCAGAAAAAAAAAAAAAAAAAAGTGGGTGCCATTTTCAGCCAGGAGCTCTACTCCTTTTATGTATTTACTTGCAGAAAAATGACATGTTTGCAAATGTCTTTTTGAAGAGTACTTTATTCTATAAATACCCCTATTGAAGTCATGAGTGTGCCTGTAGACTAAACTGCTACCTATCACAGAATCAGAGACAAATAAGGCTGGAAGAGACCTCAGAAGGTCATCTACTTTATTCTTCCCCTGCAGGCAGAATCAACTGTACCTGTCAACTTTGATAGATGTTTATCTAACCTGTCCTTAGAGATTTCCAATGACCGAAACTCCAAAAGCTCTTCAGGCAATCTATTCCAGTGTGTCATGATCCATGTCGTTAGAAAATTTTACTTACTATCTATCTTAAATCTTCCTGGCTGTAACTTAAGCCTATTAATTCTTTTTCTGTCCTCTCTAGGCACAGAGAACTTATTATTTCTTTCTTCTTCATAGCAGCATTTTATGTGCTTGCAGTTCATAACAATGCCATGGTCTTTTTCTTTTTTTCTTGAAACATTCTCACTAGTACTCTTTTTCAGTTCCTTCTTCCTGTTATTTTCACTGTTCTTTTCAGTTAGCCCACATGATAATTGTATGTGGAAAAATAGAAATTTTTGAATTTCTTTAAGCTTAAGAGATGGCCTTTTCTTACATAAACCTGATTTATATAGGGCATACAAGAGAAAAAAATATATATATATATTTAACAAGTATTAAACACTGTTTAAGAGAAAGGAGTGTGTGATCACAACATTGGAAGTGATGTCCATTACCTGGTATGGAAACTAGATGACAAACATAGAAAAGTCCAATAACTTTCTTTTTTCCTAGCATCTGAATGATACAAGTATTCATGGGGGGAATAGTTAGGCAGAATGTACAGGAAAAAGTTTTGATGTAGACATTTATTTAGAAAGTTCTACAATGTCCAAAAAATATTAATTTCTTGTGGTAGCAGTAGATATATGTTACACACTTTAGGGAAGTTTTTTACCAGTCTGCATATGCTTTAACAAAGACTAGAGTTACAAAAGATCATAGTTACTCAGCTTCCAACTTTGACAACTAGATCATTTTGATATCTTGAGGCACATTAATTATCATTTGATATCAACAATTCTATACAGACCTACCTTCCTGACAACAGGATTGCACAAATTTTCCTTTATAATGCTTCCAAAGTTTGGGTACCTTAATTCTAGGAAGTTTCTAAAAGCAATAATTCATTAACTTATCCTGTCTGAGAGCTGCTTAGGATAGCATATCTGTATCTCAAGTGTCTGTTGGATATTCAGGACTCCCTTAATATCTTCTGTTGAATTTTCTCTATAAAATAATTAAGTTTTCCTGTGGCCAGAGAAGAAATTGCAAGTTTTAAATACCATAGTTCAATGATGAGGATATTTCTTTAGGCCTAGGAGAGAGATGGAAATTTCTGCTATAATTAATATACAATTAATAGTTCATTGTTTATACAGTATCCAGGAAAACAACAATAACAACAACCAAAACAAACAAAAAACAACAACAGAAACAAATAGAATATCCAGTAGATTATTAACTGAAGTAGTCTTTGAGGATCTAAACAATTTGGATTCAAGTCCTTGCTTCAAATGTGACAGAAGAGTAAGTTTTCAAATAGGTTTATTGACTCCAAGCACTACTGTGAGGTTGTGTTGCAACAACTGAATTTTAGGCAGCTCATACAACCACAGTTGAGTTAGCAACCACAATAGGAAATTCAGAGCAGCCAGCATACTGTAAGTGGATACCCAAGCTCACCAGTAAGCAACGCTGAGCAGAGTTTTATGCTTCTGTCAGGAATTTCAACGTCTATTATCAAAACCCACTTTCTTCCTTCCCCCTCAAAAAGCTTGTGTCACATAGTTTAGGATGGCCCCAAAACAACTCTACTATTGAAAACAGGTTCTTCTGCACAAAAGAATCTATGATTTTGAGGCTGAACAAATAAGGGCATCACCAAGCCTCTGAGTTGGGCAATCAAGAGGAAAGAAACTCTGATTCAAGAAGAGCAGGTGAGAATGCAAGAGTGCAGGTGTCCATAAGGAATGCCCTAATCCCACGCTAAGTGGAAAACTTAAGTCTTCTTTGAGAGTGGTGCATATGATTGCATAGGAGACAATAGGATACACAGAGGGCCCCTATCCCAGAACAGTTCAGACCAGTTTATGCTCCATATCTGCCCTCCCCACCAAGAGGGGTGGAAACGTGTTTCAAAGTTCTTCATCTGAGCTGGTGCTTGTACTGGAACTGATGTTGTACTGGAACAAAAAATGCACTACTTGTTCCTCTACAGAAACATATATTCCACCTGCTCCCACAGTAGTATAACAAATATTTTTCTGAGACAGCACTTTATTCTCAAAAATCTGTCATATCATAGGAGACATACTAGGAATCTCACCTTCGTACATGTTTCAAACAAGAGATGTAAGGGTATCCTTTCAGTTTTAGTGTGTTTTGGGTATAGGTGGCAAGGTTTGGTAGTGGGGGGTGGCCTGTGTGAAAAGAGACCGGCAGCTTTCTGACTTTCTTATTCAGAACACAAAAAAGTGAAACAACTACCTAAAACTCAAAAACAGATCTTCACTTATTTCACCTGTGAGAAGCTAAACAATAACGCTAGAGAGTTTTACTTGAGAAAAATCAATTGTGACTAAAAACTATATCAAAAATCCAGCCCACGCTCCTTATGGTTCAGTTTCTTATGAATTATGTTAATTCAAAAGTGTCAATTAACCAAGATGTCATTCCATCCTAGTAAGAAGATGAAACTGTTCAAACAGCAGGAGTTTTTTATTTTTAGTTTATTGCTTTAATTATTTTAGCAAGAACTTACACAATTTTAAAGGCAGAAAGAAATTTACTTATAATGATACCAGTAACGTAATTGCAACAAAAGCAGTGAGCCTTCAATGTGACTTCAGGGTCTAAAATGATGCTTTAAGTATGAAGTTCATTTTAAGTATTTTATCTTAGAGGTATACTGAATTGCATATAACAAACAGCCAATCAGGTCACACCAGTTGCCGAATAATTCATACTTCATAATTAGTGTGGTTGGGTTTTATGAATTAATATGTTCATTCAAGGGTTCATGCCTCTGCTTATTTCAATGTGATATTATTCAGAAAGGCTTTACAGTCAAACATAACAACAAAACAACAAAGATTCTTTCTTGTAAGCTACTTATGGCGAACCAATTAATATGGAGAGCTAGGAAATGGCCCGACTGAAGTGCATCTACACTAATGCACGCAGCATGGGTAACAAACAAGAGGAACTGGAAGCCATCGTGCACCAGGCCGGCTACGACTTGGTTGCCATCACAGAAACGTGGTGGGACCACTCTCATGACTGGAGTGCTGCAATGCCTGGCTATAGGCTCTTCAGAAGGGACAGGCAGCACAGAAGGGGTGGTGGTGTGGCTCTCTATATTAGAGAGTGTTTAGATGTTGAGGAACTTGAGGCGGGGACTGATAAGGTTGAGTCCCTATGGGTTAGGATCAGCAGGAAGGCCAACAAGGCAAGCATCCTGGTGGGGGTCTGTTATAGACCACCGAACCAGGATGAGGAGACTGATGAGGAGTTCTACAGGCAGCTGGCAGAAGTTGCAAAATCGTCAGCGCTTGTTCTTGCGGGGGACTTCAACTTCCCAGACATATCCTGGAAGCACAACACAGCCCAGAGAAAGCAGTCTAGGAGGTTTCTGGAGAGCGTGGAAGATAACTTCCTGATGCAGCTGGTTAGAGAGCCTACCAGGGGAGGTGCCCCGCTAGACCTTCTGTTCACAAACAGTGACGGACTGGTGGGAGATGTGGTGGTCGAGAGCTGTCTTGGGCAGAGTGACCACGAAATGGTTCAGTTCTCTATTCTTGGCGAAGTCAGGAAGGGGACCAGTAAAACCGCTGTCTTGGACTTCTGGAAGGCTGACTTTGAGATGTTCAGGACACTGGTTGGCAGAGTCCCTTGGGAGGTGATTCTGAAGGGCAGAGGAGTCCAGGAAGGCTGGGCACTCTTCAAGAAGGAAATCTTAATGGCTCAGGAGCAGTCTGTCCCCACGTGCCCAAAGACGAGCCAGCACGGAAGAAGACTGGCCTGGCTGAACAGAGAGTTGTGGTTCGAGCTTAGGAGAAAAAAGAGGGTTTACAATCTTTGGAAAAGAGGGTGGGCCACTCACGAGGACTATAAGGCTGTTGCGAGGCTGTGCAGGGACAAAATTAGAAGGGCCAAAGCTCATCTGGAGCTAAATCTGGCTACTGCCGTTAAAGATAACAAAAAATGTTTTTACAAATACATCAACACCAAAAGGAGGACTAAGGAGAATCTCCATCCTTTACTGGATGTGGGGGGAAACTTAGTCACAAGGGATGAGGAAAAAGCTGAGTTCCTTAATGCCTTCTTTGCCTCAGTCTTTAGCGGCAAAACCAGTTGTTCTCTGGATACCCAGTACCCTGAGCTGGTGGAAGGGGATGGGGAGCAGAATGTGGCCCTCACTATCCACGAGGAAATGGTTGGCGACCTGCTATAGCACTTGGATGTACACAAGTCGATGGGGCTGGATGGGATCCATCAGACAGTACTGAGAGAACTGGCGGAGGAGCTGGCCAAGCCGCTTTCCATTATTTATCGGCAGTCCTGGCTATCAGGGGAGGTCCCAGTTGACTGGCGGCTAGCAAATGTGACGCCCATCTACAAAAAGGGTCAGAGGGTAGACCCGGGGAACTATAGGCCTGTTAGTTTGACATCACCACCAGGGAAACTCAAGGAGCAGATTATCTTGAGTGTCATCACGTGGCACTTACAGGGCAACCAGGCGATCAGGCCCAGTCAGCATGGGTTTATGAAGGGCAGGTCCTGCTTGATGAACCTGATCTCCTTCTGTGACAAAGTGACACATTTGGTGGATGAGGGAAAGGCTGTGGATGTGGTCTACCTTGACTTCAGTAAGGCTTTTGACACCGTTTCCCACAACATTCTCCTCAAGAAACTGGCTGCTCGGGGCTTGGACTGGCGTACGCTTCGTTGGGTTAAAAACTGGCTGGATGGCCGGGCCCAAAGAGTTGTGGTGAATGGAGTCAAATCCAGTTGGAGGCCGGTCACTGGTGGAGTCCCCCAGGGCTCAGTACTGGGGCCGGTCCTCTTCAATATCTTTATCGATGATCTGGATGAGGGGATCAAGTGCACCCTCACTAAGTTTGCAGATGACACCAAGTTAGGTGCATGTGTCGATCTGCTCGAGGGAAGGAAGGCTCTGCAGGAGGATCTGGATAGGCTGGACCGATGGGCTGAGGTCAACTGTATGAAGTTCAACAAGGCCAAGTGCCGGGTCCTGCACCTGGGGCGTAACAACCCCAAGCAGCGCTACAGGCTGGGAGATGAGTGGTTGGAAAGCTGCCTGGCCGAGAAGGACCTGGGAGTATTGGTTGATGGTCGGCTGAATATGAGCCAGCAGTGTGCTCAGGTGGCCAAGAAGGCCAACAGCATCCTGGCCTGTATAAGAAGCAGTGTGGCCAGCAGGTCTAGGGAGGTGATTGTCCCCCTGTACTCGGCTCTGGTGAGGCCGCACCTCGAGTACTGTGTTCAGTTTTGGGCCCCTTGCTACAAGAAGGACATGGAGGTGCTCGAGCGAGTCCAGAGAAGGGCAACGAAGCTGGTGAGGGGTCTGGAGAACAAGTCTTATGAGGAGCGGCTGAGGGAGCTGGGATTGTTCAGCCTGGAGAAGAGGAGGCTCAGGGGTGACCTTATCGCACTCTACAGGTACCTTAAAGGAAGCTGTAGCAAGGTAGGGGTTGGTCTATTCTCCCACGTGCCAGGTGACAGGACGAGGGGGAATGGGCTAAAGTTGCGCCAGGGGAGGTTTAGATTGGATATTAGGAAGAACTTCTTTACTGAAAGGGTTGTTAGGCTTTGGAATGGGCTGCCCAGGGAAGTGGTTGAGTCACCATCCCTGGAGGTCTTTAAAAGACATTTAGATGTTGAGCTTAGTGATATGGTTTAGTGGAGGACTTGTTAGGTCAGAGGTTGGACTGGGTGATCTTGGAGGTCTCTTCCAACCTAGATGATTCTGTGTGATTCTGTGTGAAATGCAGTTTAGAAATGGTACTGATTAAAATAGAACATATATATATAAATATATATATAGCAGAGGGAGCAGTAGAATAAGCCATTTTCTTGAGAAACAGGTGATGAACAAGATCAGTAACATATTTTTTGTCTAAATCCCAGCATCATTCTACTGAAATACTGTGTTCCAAAAACTCAGCAAAGGCCTGGCTGTCCTATCAACTTCCTGGTGGTGTCACCACTTAATGAAACCTGACTGAACCTGGTATAGCCTGCTTCTCTCCAATAGACTGAAGGTACAGTTTGAGAGGTTCTGGATACTGATATGGAAGTTTATGCAAGAAATGAGTGCATGAAGATTTGGTGTTCGTTTAGGGGCCTTTTTTGATTTGTTGCAATACTATGTAACTTTTGCTTGATTATCACTGGAGAAGAGCATCAAAGAGAACGCTATTAAAGTGCACCGAAGATTAAAATATATAATAAACAATAATAAAATTCTTAATGAAAGATTTATGGCAGGATTATTATTTTTTTTATCAGAGAAAAAAAAAAAGTTTGCTTTTTTGGAATCATTCCAAGCAATCAAAATGTTCTCTCTGAGTACTCATTCTGCAACAAATTATTCCTTCATCCTACACTACTTCAGAAAGCTGTGTTTTACCTCAAACATGTGTCATTATTCCATTATTCTATGCTATGTCCTGATCTAACAGCACTTTCACAGGCTCCACTGAGACACCGCTAACTTCACTCTATTGCAAGTCCATAAAGAAGATTTACACCAGAACCTATAAAATCAAGTTATGTACAAATACAATGGTTGTCTGATGGTTACTATTCTGATTCTCTCAGTGCAGGGTAACGTAGGAATTTGATTTCATGTAGTGGTTATATTTTTATGCAGTTAGAGTCCCAAGCTGGGAGTCAGTAACCCTATGTTTTGCTCCCAGCTTTGCTGCAGATTTACTGTCTAACCATCATCAGATCTGATGTTTTCTTCATGCTTCAGATTGTTGATTGCAAAAGGGCAATCATGTTTCTTGATCCTGTAAAGTCCTTCTGAAAAATATATGTAAAAAACTGTTAATCTGTTTATCACCTATCTTACCTGTGTCAAGGATAACATCACTAATATAGCCATTGCTTCTATTAAGACTTCATGAATTTGAAACATTATCAGTTTATATTATTTAGTATTTAGGAATGCCCACAAATTTCTTGCTTTCAGAAGGACCTGGTATCTTCTACCAGAAACAATATTATATGTTATGGCTATTATAATCACATCATGAGATTTAAAGCACTGCAAAATATTGTTTAAGATTTTGCTTTTTCTACTCCACATACATTTCCCGGTCTAATTATTTGTATCCATCAGAACTTTCTTACATTTCAAGTAAATTTTACCATCAAATAGAAAATAAAGTTTTTGATGTGGTGTAGACCTTTATTCTTTTTTTATAGCCACCATCTAACTTTCTGATATATACTTCAGCATAAAATGATGTGAGAATCACCTAATATAGTTATGCTCTTGTTCTGTAAAGCTTGTCTCACATACAGTGATAATTGATCTCTTCATGTTTCTTTCAGAGCACTCCATCACTTGCTATTTCCAGCTTTTATACACCATATTTTATATTCCTTTCAAGACAGGTTAATAGATCTACTTAAAACAGTCTTTTAAACCAATCTGCAGTACCTATATTCTGAACTTACATTTTTCTTTTTGTCAGTCTTTCCTCTAACACAAATTGTGAAGAAAAAAAAAACAGCTGCACATCATAATTAAATACTCAGGGAATCTTTCCAATCTAACCTTTGCATAACTTCATAATGTTTTTCATTTCCCTCCTCTAGCATTAGAATCCTTTCTGTTTTTCCCATTGTACACATAATTGTCTGTTCTGTTATTGAAATAACCACTCAAAGTCAGCATTTATAATGGCATTTAAGATTCTGCAAAGCTTCCCAGTACAGAATACCAATAAAACTTCAGTCATCATACTTTGGAGTAAAGCCAGACTTTTGAATGGTGACCACTGGCATTTTATATTACAGTTTAGACAACTGCATTTCCTACAGTACCACACTGGAGCCCAAAATTAACCTAAGAATATGCATCAATCCTACTTAGTATGTTTTCTTCTTCATTAATTTTGATATTTAAGAGCTATGATGTGCACCCAATAGTTTCATGAAATGAGATTGTTTGCATTGTTGGGTGTCTTTTGTTCTAATAAAAGTATATACAAATTCCCTGAGGAGTTATTAAATGGAGTCCATCTTGCATGTACAGACAAGAAGTTCTACTGCACACGTTATGCAACAAATCCTTCTGCTCTTGTAGTTAGAGAGCTCTGGGAAGATGCCAGAACTGTGAACTGAAGTGCCCAGAGGCACTTTGTACTTATAATACGTGTGACAACAACCCTTCCTCTCTCCATTGAGGCTGTGAATGCAGCTGGCCTTAGAGGCTCCTGGAGCCTGCAGGAAGGTCTGCAAAATGTCTGACGTGGTGATTCTGCCTGGACAGTTGGAACTGTTATGGTTGGATATAATGTTCCCTGGCAAGGCAGAAAAGACATGGGAAATCAGGTAATGTCCCCTAAAAAGATTGTTTTCTCTTGGATAGTCTCACAGTTAAATTCTTCCAGCTATGATATTTGGTCTTCAACTCATAGTTCAGTTAGAGTCAGAAACCAAGAACAACGAAGTATAAGGGACATCTTTTTTAAAGGACTTGTAATGGATAAAAAGTTAGGTAACACATGATTGTCATTCCCTTCGTAGGATAATTGGGGCAAATTCTACAATGCCACAGGCAAAACAGGCTTTCAGAAATGGAGTGTTGTTCCTACATCACTGCACACAATTCTTTATGGTTCAAGTGAAGGCAGGAAGGGATGTGTCAAGAGTTCCAAGTCCCACATTGAACAGATCAGAAATGTTCTGGACAAGGAAATTAGATTCCTAATAATGGAGCAAACCCATGGTATTTAAGGAAAAGTTTTGCCACCCAACTCCAGTTGTTTGTTTTGAATGATGCAAATATATAGTACTCCTAAGTACTGAATGAGTTTTATCAAAGGCCAATCTGAATTATTAGAACCAATGCTGAATCTATTTGGTATCAAATCATCTATACAAAGGAGCTATGACTGTACCACATTCATACACCGTTAAAGTCTGGCCTCAAAACTAAATGAAGTAATGTTCAAAATTATCTTCAACTACTGAAAAAGAAAAGATACTGCAGTAAAGGAGGGGAAAAATAATCCATCATATGTTCTTCGATATGAAGGTAATATATTCTCCTTTGCTGTAAAACGTCCATATGGGTTATTATATTGTCTTCTGCAATTCATTAAGGTACTTTTACAGCAGTCTCTAAAATTCACCTAGGACTGGTAGTGACAGGAGTTTCTGACCTTTTGGTGGATATCGTTTCACCTGTAAAGCAAGCTGATGATTAACCCTATCCCCAGTGGACAATAGCACATAGTACAATGCCTGGCAATGCTTAGCCAGTCTGGGCCAAACCCTCAACCGGTGCAAATCAACATAACTTCAGTAAGTCGCAATACACAACAGCTGGAATCTGGCCTCAATAAAGTCAACAGTGACATTCATATTGCTGCTAGTGGAACTGGGATTTTATCTTTCACCTTCAACTGCTAAAAATTCAAGCTTATAATATTTTTAAAGAAATTTTGTTTTGCCCTTTAATATGCCACATTGAGAATATTGTGTGCTTTGTTTTGGCACCCTAGCTCCACCATATTCTACCATGGCTTTTGTGCAGAGGACTTTGTATTCTCCTCTGCAGTGTATGCTGTAAGCTCAAACGTAATATGAAAGGAGGTCTTGAGCCCTCCTCTCCTCTGCAGCAGTTCACCTTGCAGAGATGTGAATTTACAGCACTGAGCTGCGTTCACACAGAAGAACATTTCTCTCTGGTTCCTTGAATGTGATATGTAGCATTGAGGAAAGAGTAAAAAAAAAAAATACACCCAACAACAAGAACAACAAAACAACCTTGGTGCTGTACTTCCTGCCATATTCACAAAGTGCTAATGTCTTATAACGGGGACAGGAAGCATGATAAACCTTTTTTTTTTTTTTTTGTGGTCTGCCCCCATGTCACAAATCTATGAGACCTATGTTTTATGTCTGTCTTCTCATGTAGTGGAAGTAAATGTAGGCCCTTCTCCAGTGGGTATTTATAAATTACACCTTATCTGTTCATCTACTGTTGAACCTTTTATCCAATCTATACTGTGAATTTGTATATAAATACTTTCATATAAAGGACAAAAAGAGTGTCATAGCGCTACATGTCAAGCATTTAACACCATCCTCTATATTTTCTGTTTATCTGGTTTTGCTTTTCGTAACAAATACTTTTTTCTCCAAATGTACTCTTCTAAACATATTGAGTCATGACCTTCATAACTCAGACAAGCTAAGGAACCAGAAATACACATTCGATTAGAGTAACTTTTAAATATATGTACTTACAAATCTTGATGCAGCTGTGGGCCACTTAGGATGAAAATGTTTTATGACTTCTTTCATAGCGTATACATTAACATAGATGATATCAGATCATACTTGGTTTGTATTAATATAGCTATTTTCACTCTTATGATGTGCACTGTTTAGATGAACTACACTCTTTGAATATGTAATTGCCAAAGACATGGTTCTTTTCAGATTTTTTCAGGAAGTTTCATTTCACAAATTCACCTCATATTCAAGGTATTGGCCTTATTTTTATGTAACAAAGAAGCAGCCATTTTGGAGACGACCGTTACAATAGCCAACAAAACTGCACCTAAGTGGGTATGAATACTAAGTATCTCATGGGTTTTCAAAATTGATTTATAGGTTCTTCAGTAATATCTCAAATGAAGAAAGAATTTTCCTTCATGCAGTTCTACTCCTTAAAACAGCAAAGGCCAACCAAAATTATACTATTTGCAGATCACATACTTGCAGCTGATGCACTAGTCTGCAAGTTTACTTGTAACTACGTATGTACGTGATCAGTGGAAGAACATCATCAACATAGTTCCACTAAAACTAAATTTAGCTTAAAGCAAATTTCTTCTCTGACTACAATAGTTTCATAGATCCAAGCTGTTTCATGGATAATTGTGACCAGAGTTTATTAATTAAATGCAAAACCTAGAAACTTTTATATAGAGCTCTTGTGGTAAAATGAACCAAACAAATAGAAAAATTAACATCATTAACGCATTTGAATTCCTCAATACACTTTCTGTCAAAGATTTAAAATAGAACACCTTCTAGATTTCTTTTTTTTTAATCACTATAGAATATTTGCAGTCTGTATTCATTTTCCTCTTTTTTTTTGCCACTAAATTCAATTTTTAAAAAATCTGTAGCAAAAGACATATCTCATGTTGGAACATGGATGGGGTAAGTTTTACTCTGCAAAAGTTTTAATATTCATGATATTTTGGAATATTACGGAGAAGGAAAAAGGAAAAAAAATAAATAGAAAAGTGTTGATTAAAATAACATAGATGTTAATCAATTTATGCCAATAACAAGGAAGAATGATAAAAACAGTGAAAGTTTAGGGTTTTTTTTGCTGTTGTTTTCACTGAGAAATAAAACATACATTTTAGCTAGGAGTCATGGAAAAAACAACAACAAAAACAACAACAAGATTTGTTTAAAAAATTGAAATGAAAAATAATAATGAATCAAAATTTTAGAAATTGGATAAAAGTGCATGAATAATAGCTTTTTTTTAAAGCTACATCATGGTTTAAAAACATTACATCATGGAAATAAAACCCTTTTTCCTCTGTACAATTTAACATTTTTACGAGAAAACACGTTTTTCATTTTAAAAATTCTTCAAAATATCAAATCAACATTATGACCGGAAACAATCTTTTCATGAAAGTATTCATTCAACTCCTAAATAGTTGCAATTTTCTTAATATTTTTAAAATAATTTTCCTAGCATGGCAAACCTATTATATGTGAATACCTGATATCCGTGAAACTACATATGTCTGAAGTTCATGCAATTTATGAGGTCAGTTCTTAGGAGCCACTTTGTCAGATTTTAAGATACTGCCTTTGGAAAGTAAGGATTACTCTTTCATAGTAACTTCTGGTCATCAACAGCTTCAACTTACATCTTCTTGAACATTGCTAGGAATTTATCAGAACTTTAACACTACCCTAAATAGAATGTTTATGGCTTAATATATACTTCAGGCCTTTGTGCTTGAGAAGGGTAAAAAACATCTGATAATCGTCACATCACAGTTGAGATCCGACCAGTGTCCCAATAAGTAATTTAATCCATATGTGTACAGTAGCTGGGCCTGAAGTATGTAACCAATAGATATGATTTAGAAAGCTAGAATCACATATGCTTATAGCTGTTAGAAAAGAGAAAAAGCACAAATTTATATTTTAATGGTAGCAAATGAAACATAGGTGCACTAGGTTCATTTAGCAGCCTACCACTAATTCATCCAAATCACAATATTTGGTTGATCTAAAAGGTCATGAACATGCTCTGACAGCAGCTCACTGATTCATAAAAATGTGCCATTCCCACATGATGTCTCAGCAAAACATGCTGTTTTTATTATTATTGGCCATTTAAAGCTAATAGTAGGTATTACACATATACATGTAAACTATTATATTGTCTGCTTTCTATTATATTGTCTCTTCTCCTGCAGAGTCATGCAACTCTGCAGGAATATATATAGACAGATAAAAATATATATGTGGGCTCTACAATATATATGATATATCTATATACTAGCCTCATCCTAGTCTTCACGTGTACTCTTCAAATTTGGATACCCTCACCATCTTCAGGTATATGTTGTTAGAGTGATGACTGAGTCCAAAATTTCACCTGCTGGAGCTTTTTTTTTTTTTTTTTTTTATTAGCTGGATTTGGTGGAGCATAAATAAAAAACTTTTCTTCCTTTAACACATCTCAGGTCCTACAAAACATTGTTTAGTTTGGGAAAAATAATACCTACTACTTTGTGAATGAACAAAACAGAGAGCTAAAAAAATAAATAAATAAAAATTAAAAAAAAATAAAAAGAGAGAAAGATTAGATAATAACTCTAACTTCAAAGTAAACTGACCTATGGGAGTCTCAGGTTAGATTCAGCAATGCGGCAGCCAGTAATCTCTCCAAACCACAGCTCCTAAAGATTTTCTGTCAGTTAAACTGGAAAAAAATTCTGAAGACATATTAACTTTTGAGAAGATTCTGTCTTCTGTAAAAGCTAGATTAGGAATACTTAAGAATGAAATACAAATGTAAACACAAAATTATAAGACACTGAAACTGCTTGAATCAAAAATAGAGAATATTGATGAATATAGCGAAGGAAAAGATAGCCAAAAAGATAACCAAGCTATCTGATTCTGAAAAAACAGCCTTTCAAGATAATTACAGAAAGAAGTAATCCACACCCCTTATTTATGTAAGTGTATGTGGAAAAATTTCCTTTGAGGTGAATTTCTTGAAATCAAGTATAAATTATATCCATTGAGTGGATCCTGCCAGATGGACTTCAAGACTGAGGAAATCACCTGGTATCAGAGGGTTTAGACTTACAGATATATTTAGAATAACGAATGCCATCAGCTTGTCAATAAATATAGATGTTCCAAGGGTCCTGGTATGGGAAGAAGTTGAACAAAACCTCTCACTGGTATTAGTGGAACACATTGGGCCTGTGTGTCTTTTTTTTCAGACAATTTCAGTCTTTCCTAAACTCCAAGGAGTTAAGAAGCCTTCAGCGGAATCCAAGGGCTATGGAAACTAAACCAAGAAATGTCGTTATACTCTCTCATACCATGCCTTTCAAGCCTAGTTATAGAAGTAGTTATTGCCAAGAATAATAGAGAGATTTGAACTGAGTGTTGAAATATCTTCATATCTATTCTTTCCCTACTTGATTTAACAGATCATCAGTGTCTTCCCTTCAGACAGAGGAAAAATGAAAAATACTGATATATAAAATGCAATGACATTTTCAGCACCCTTTCTTCTCCCAGATGAGAAAAAATATATATACCTGGTATTAATTACCCATGCATTCCAGGTTCATCTTCTAATTTATTTTGCCCTTCATTTATTTATACATTCCCAAAATGCCTAATGCTATTAAATTAGTTTTCCCCTTGAACTGCATTAATATTCTGTAGTGGAAATGAGGAAGAACTAACATTAACAGTTAACTACATTAGCAGTACATAAATAGCTCTCCAAAGGTAATGGAAATTAAAGCAGCAGTTACAAGTGAAATGGTTGCATTGGATGAAATAACCTGTCGGAGCCAAATCCTTGGTAGCAGATGAATAATGTACAAAAGCATTTGAACCTAGCTTAGTAATAGGAAGGGAAAAGAGAATCTTGAGTTGGAAGGGACCCACAAGGATCACTAAGTACAATTCCCGTCTCCACACAGGACCACCCAAAAATCAAACCATATGTCTGAGACCATTGTCCAAATGCTCCTTGATTTGATCAAAATTTAATCCAGGTATGTTTAGATTTTTATTACTATTATTATTATTTTTTAAGACAGTCAAACAAACTTGAAAAGCTGAAATCACATGCCAGTAATTCAACTACAGTTTCTAGTCTGACATGTAGATGCTTTGCACCATAACCCAGACAAGCTCCAGAATGGTAACGATTACTTCAGTATACCTTCTACTATCACACCAGAATTTCTCACCTTAATCTTTTTAGGAAACAACACGTAGTCCCCACTATCTTTTCCATCCTATGTTTCTTAGAGAAATTGCCTACAAGAAGACCAAGTCATTGTGTCCCTTAGAGTTAATAAGAGTAGGCAGGTTGCACAGTTTTCCACTAATCTGAATCTGCCAAGACATCACGAATAGGGGAAGGCAGCTGTTGTGTTTCTTTTCTCCTCTGAAATTCAAATGAGATGGGAGAGGGTTGATAGTAGAAAAAAATACTGAAAATGAATTGCATCATACAGTGTTATTTTCCTTCTGTTTTTCTATCACAGTACAGATTAAGAACGGGCACATTCATATTATGCCTCAGAAATAGCTCATTATGGCATAATGAATGAATGAAAGAGTGAAGAGGAAACAGAAACCTTAATGGAAGCATAATCTCAAAGGTTAAATAGAGTTTCATGAAGTTTTATGTTACGAAGTTTTATACTTATAAAGTTTTTTTCTGACTTAAAAAATAAACTCCAAGACATCTTGTATTTAACCCCCTCAAGTCTCAATTCACATAGACTTTGTTGGAGAGTATATAGACTTCATGTGTGAAACATCTTTAAATGAGAACTTCTCCCTATTTTGTTAAGACCAGAAGCTGTGGAGTCCTATGGAAACACTCAGAGATAGCTTCTGCAGTTGCAGCAAGTTCAAAAGTGGTGTCAAGTATAGTTTAATATTTTCTATGTTTAAAAAAAAAAAAAAAAAAAGTGCCAGAAAAATTCTCTTTAGGCTGAAATTCCTCTTTTGTTTCTGTAACTGATTATTTTCAACCTCACTTTTTTCCTCTTATTTCCATCCTAAATAGAAAAAACTTACATATTTCTTAACTGTTGTTTCCCTAGTGAATCCTTTTCCCCCTTTGTACTAATTCCAATTATATAAGCCATGCTGATAACAAGAACAAAATCATGTTTCAAAAGAATGTTACTGACTTTATACTACATACTTTATATTTTCAAGTATTCTACCTATTTAACATGTAAGTAAAGTTTATTCAAAGAGTTTAGAAATTCAACACAAATATCAATTTCATGATCTCCATATACTTTATCTATAACATATTTTTGATGATATGATATGCATTATTTTCTCTATCATCTCAATGTATGTCTATTGACATCCAAACAAAACAAAGCAAATACCATGTAGCCAAATCAAATTCAGGGTAAGCCCTGTAAATATGCAAATACACAAGATTCAGCAGGGTCAAGTCTGAGCCACAAGTAACAAATAAAATTCAGGCAGGCATTTGCTTGTTTTAACTATTCAGTAAAGTACACTGAGAGAAAATATCATTCTTCACTATCTTCAGAAAGTCTTTTTTCCTTAATGTAACACTGTTAAATCACAGCTAGTGCTGCAAAGACATACTTCAAGGCAAAAGAGGAGAAATGTCAAAAATTCTGCCCTGAGAGAAATGAAATTATTTCCAACTGATGATCCAGTATATATCTGAAGCTGAGGAATCCAGAGAAAACATGGGTGTGTGAGAAAAATTATAAGTCTGCAAGGGAAATATTTTGAATTTTCTTATTCAAAGCAAATCTCCCTTATAAATTGTTTTAGGCGTGTCTCAGAACCATTTTCTAAAAACCTGAGGAACAAAAACACTGACTTTGATATAAAATGATGTCAGCCTTCCATTTTGGCAGTGTTGTATGATTTATATGGGTGATTGCCAGAAAATCTAGGGAACAGACACTAAAAGATCACCTTTTTTCATTTCCTTTTCACTCCTTTCTTACTTCTCAAAACTGCACCAGGAGGAAAGAACGCAACTTGCAGCTCCCCAGTAGAAAAAAATGGTAGTGTAGCTATGTAAACAAATAATAATAATGATAATAATAATAATAATAATTTACTGATAACAAGGTACAAGAGTTGTTTTTCTGCCTTCAGTTCATACACCCTATCTGCATGAGTACATGAAGATTAATAGATGAAACTATTACTATCTCAAATGTGATAAGTAAAAGAAGCACACTGTGTAATAGAAATTACCCCTTCATGCCCTTACTTCTAACATCTAACATATTTAATGTTTGAAGTGTCACATATCCCACATAGTAGAAGATCGAAAATGGAAAGTAGACCAATGAGGTGTGCATTCAGCATAGAAATTCAATTAGAACACCACAGAAATGTCAGAAGGGAGGTTAACCACTTATGGGAGTTCACCTGTGACTTGTTAGTCATCTCTCCAGGTGTGGGACTGTGCTCCAGAAGAGCAGAAGATGTATTTTACCTGAGAAAAGATGTTAGTACCAATGAATAAGCAACCAGGAAAGCTGCTTTCTGCTTGATTTAATTGGAAGGGGAAGCATTGCTTTGGGCAGAACTTGGTGTTGGGAACTGCTGTGAGATATGGTACCACAAGACAAGAGAGTGGTCTAAGTGTGAAGAAAACTGGAAAGAATTATCCTGATGATCTAAAAGTAGACTATGTTGGAGTTGATTTGAGGATAATTCAAGGGAGTAAAACAAAGAGTCTTGGGGACTTATCCTTCCTACTTACTAAGGTTCTCTGGATAAAAACCTTGTATGATGGGAGAGGTACATTTCTATATGGTATCCCCTGCTTGAGAAGCTTTGAAATCTCTTAAATGATGATCGTTGTGGCTCGGATGGAGCTGATGGACTGTAGGTTCAGTACGATGCTAGTAACTACGCTCCTTCAGGATTTAAAGCAAAACTGCTTTAACTCTACTTTATAGCACAGTTATGTTGTATTATATATAAACTGATGAAGCAAAGAACACTTCCATATTTTGGTTTCTACAGGGGAAAAAAAAAAAAAAAAAAAGTAAATATTTATGTTCCGATCATTTTCCTGATCTAGATAACCAGTGAAAAGGATCATAGAACGTTCCAAAGCAAACTCCTTCTATGGCATAGATTGGAATCACTACTATTAAAGTTTTAGGCATTCAAAAGCATGGAGAAGTGAAAGATCACCTAGAAAACTGTGGTGGTTTTACTCGGGTGGGCGGCCGAGCTCCACCACAACCGCTCTCTCACTCCCCCTCCTCAAAGAGGAACGGGGAGAAAATATGATGAAAAGGGCTCAAAGATTGAAATAAGGACAGGGAGATCGCGCAGTAATTATCGTGATGAGCAAAACAAACTCAGCATAGGGAGATAGTAAGATTTATTACCTATTACTAACAAGCTAGAGAAGTGAGAGACAAAGGAAAGAAACCAAGAACACCTTCCCCCCATACACCCTCTTCCACCTCCTCCCCCCGTGCAGCGCAGGGGAAAGGGGGAATGGGGGTTATGGTCAGTCTATAGTGCTTCTTCTCCGCCGCTGCTTCTCGGTCACTCTCGTCCCCTGTGCCATGGGGTCCCTCCCACAGGGTGCAGTCCTTGCTGAACTGATCCGGCGTGGGCTGCCCACAGGCAGCAGCTCTTCAAGAACTGCTCCAGATATGGGTCCGTACCACGGGGTCCATCCCTCAGGAGCAAACTGCTCCAACCTGGGTCCCCCATGGTCAGCAGCTCCTGCCAGGCCCCCTGCTCCTGCGTGGGCTCCTCTCCACGGGCTACAGGTCCGGCCCGGAATCTGCTCCAGCGGGGGTCTTCTACAGGCCGCAGCCTCCGTCGATGCAGGTCCACCTGCTCCACCGTGGTCTCCTCCACGGGCTGCAGCGTGGAACCCTGCTCCACCGTGGTACTCCATGGGCTGCAGGGGGACAGCCTGCTTCACCATGGTCCTCACCACAGGCCGCAGGGGACTTCTGCTCCGGTGCCTGGAGCACCTCTCCCCCTCCTTCTTCACTGACCTTGGCGCCTGCAAGGCTGTTCCTCACTCCTCTCACTCTCCCAGCTGCTGTGTGGCTCAGCATTTTTTTCCCTGTCTTAAATATGTTCTCGCAGAGGCGCAAAACAACATCGCTTATTGGCTCAGCTCTGGTCAGCAGTGGGGCCCTTACCTCACATGGGGCAGCTTCTAGATCCTTCTCACAGAAGCCCCCCCTATGGCCCCCTGCTACCAAAACCTTGCCACATAAACCCACTACAAAAGCGTGGGTAGCTGATCAGAATGAAAAAAAGTTAAAGCAAGGGCTTGAAGATTATAATTTTTCTTCTGTGTGGAAGTTAGGGAGTTGACATGCTGAGAACAAGATAAAATGCAGGTAAAAAAAATAAAAATAAATAAAAAATAAAAAATAAAAACCTACATCCATGCCCATCAGGGCTTTTGGCAGATGCAAATCTGTCTTTTTATTTTGGGTGGGTTTTTTTGGCTTTGTTTTCAGTGGAAGGAAATAGATTGTAGATCAGACTGTGGGAGAGAACAGATCAGTATTTTATGTGGTTTTGCACTAGGAAACAGCAATACACAAGTGAAATAGATCAGGAGGAACTGGGAGCTGCAAGTGTGGATCACATGCAAGTCAAGATTTCTTACAGCATAAATGACTCCATGACTACCTTACATACTTTAAACATAGAATGTTATGGTTATGTGTTGTTATGTGCCTGGTAAATAATGTTATGGTGCCTGGTAAATAATAACATACATTTGCAAAGCATAAATCAAGGTAATTGTAAGGAAGAAAGAAAGAAAGTTGGAATTATTGTTGTACAAAGATTTTTTATGTTTTTGTTGTTGTTTGTTTTAGTTCAATCTTAAGTCAGAAGAAGAAGAAGAGGGAGGAGGGAGGTGTTCCCAATGGCATAAATCCAACTGAAAGAAGCAAAAGGACAGAAGGTCTTCTGTTATTTTACATTAAGGTGTATCGAATTTGAACTGTTACAGACTGAAACTATCTAGTGGAAAATTTCAAATCCTGTATATGGCTACTAAGTAAAGGGGAGTTGGGTTTTCATACTACAAAAATAAATGCCAGAGAAAATATTCTGCCTAAAGTTATCAGCAGAACTATAGTACAGCTGCATCAGAACTTCATATAGTCCCTTGTGGGTAATGAACTGTAGATCCTTAAAATAGGGAAAATACCTTCCTTTTGTAGGCACAGAACACTGTTCTCTATCAACATACACTTGATCACTGTCACTACTGCTGACTTGACTGTGACCTTGGGCAAGTCCCTTCGCTCATGTATGTTTTGTTTTGTTTTTCATTCTTTTCAGTGCTAGCTCAGTCCTTTGAGCAGTCTATGCTTACTAAAAGCACAGAAATGTATTATCATTCTTATTTAACAAACTTCAACGTTTTGAATCCCTGGATAAATATGAAGTGTTATTAAACCTCATCTTCTCTTTGCTCTCTCATTTTTTTTTTTTCTGAAATAATTTGCAAGCAATTGGATCCTGTAGTCATTTGCCCTTTTGGGAACTGGTTTTGTTAAGCAGAAAACTTGGCATTTCTGTAATTCTTAGCCTGTGGAGAAAGATGACTTTACATAAATCTATAAATGTAAAATGCTGGTAGGAACAAAGACAGCCCTGTAAGCTAGTTTAAGTCATCTATGTATTTTATTTTAGAAGTTCGTACTAAACATGCCATCCAAAAAAAAAAGTACAGTCTAAAAGAAGGATTTTGTCTACTCATCATATTACTGTGTAAAGCTAATGTGGTGCTATGTTTCAATATTAATTTGACATACTAGATTCAAGCTTGGACTTATTGGAAAGAGTAAAGGCTATCTAACCTCCTGGCTTCAAACACCAGACCTGAGGAGAAGTTGTAGATCTGTACTTAATAAAGATGCAAGGTAAGAAATTGATATTGTAGTGTAACAGGAGTAGGTTATCTTCATTTATTTCTCCTGTTGTCTTCTGATATTGAGCTTTTGCCTTTATTGTGATGACATTTTCATATGTGTAGCAGGAGAGGAGAACTTTAGTGAAAATGTATATGAAAAATAAGCATATTTCTTGAGAAATTCTTAAGCTAGATTATTCTATACTTTTCTGTCAGTTCCTGAGATACTTCTTGTAAGAAAAGTTATACTTCAGGTATTTTATGTGATTAACCTCATCTCTGATTCATTTTAACTCATGTTAATCACGCCAAGCTACCATAATTGCTGATTTAGAATGTATTTAATTCAAATGAATTTTCACACTGAAAGACATATAATGTTAACTTGACATCTTATTGCAATTTGACTGCAAAGAATCTCCAAATATAATACAGCTTTGAAGCCCAATTTTTGATAATTGTTATGGTGATATTTTAATTTTAATTGTAGAATTTCTGAGAATATGACTTATCACTGTAGATCTGGATTAATAAAAATGACTTCAACACATTTTGTTTCTGAAGTATCCAAATGCTTTTAATGCTTTTATTTACAGGATATATTTGTATACTAGCTCTGGAACACTAGCTCTGGAAATTACAAATGACTTCAGGTGAGACATAAAATAATCCATTGTTTTGCATCTCTGTTAATAATTGACTAAAGTTAAAATTCATATGAAAGGTTTTATATATTTACTGATGACTTTAAAAGACTGTTTGAAATTACTGTTCACTGAAATGAGGATGCCATATATAGTACCAGCAGGTTTTTCCATGCTGTTTCCTGACCTGCAGAATCCCTGCTGCTCTAGCGTTTTGCTTTTCTTAAGCACAGACCACCAATTGTGTTAAATTATTCTGTAGTACCCACCTGAGGAATTATGTTGATTTCAGTGGCTGAAATATATCCCTTTCTGTTCACGTAAGATCACTACGTAAACCTTTCATTTAATTTTTTATATGAAAGCTATATTTGGAAAAGAAAAGCTTCTGAAATCAAACTTCCAAGCAACTTGCTTAATAGAGTGTTGCACTGTAACTTGGTTATACAATGTTTGATATATGCCTTCCACTGTGCTTGCATAAGACAACCAGTCACACAATCTAGAAAATTTTAGAACAAGTATCTTGAGTAATATTTTTTCAGTCGCAGAAGATTTTACTCAAAATTGTTCTTAAGGTCTGCATTTTGACACAGCCAAAACATGAAAAAGATGTTACAACTTGCATGCTACATACAAGCATACTTGAAATGTTTCAGAATAACTTGATCTCACATTTGGACTTGTGACAGTGTGAGATAATAGCATGTACTACCACTGATTATCTTTTCTCTGTATTGAATAAATAAAAAGATGTTTGTAGCTTGAATTTTGAAGACACCAGTAAAAAACAAACAAAAACAAAAAACAACACCATATTCCTCATTTTAGAAAAATGTGATTACTATAAAAAAACTTAAACTTAAAAATTTTTTTTCCTATGAGGTTATTTAGAGCTTTGAGATTTAATTTCCAAAATAACTGCTTTTTATTTTCTAGTTCAGCCTATTCTTGCTTATAATAAGTTGTCTAGGTTTTCACAGCTGTTCTGTATTTGTAGTCTAATGGGAAATTTCACTTGTCAGGGATGGTTTGACAAATAAATGTCCCATATGTGCATTTTATTCTTAGGTGTATCCTCTTATCAGCCAACAAAATGTCAACAAATCAAGTCTGAAGCCATTTAACTACACACACGGAAGCTGTTTGTTTTTTTTTTTTCTTTTGTTTTGTTGTTTTGTTTTTTCCTTGTCATATGCCACTCAATTGAGAAATGAGTTTCAGTTCTTTTAAAGTGGAAAATCTTACTGACCTTTCAGACCTTTGGGGAACTCTTTACGACAGCCATTCCCATTTCAGGAACTCTTGGAGTAGCCAGATGGAAATTGTCCACCTCAATATGGCAAGGGAGATCTGTAATAAATCTCCTTGCTATCAAAATTTTCTGTGCAGTATCTTCAAGTCAATGTGAACTTGTCTTTTTTCTCCCTGTTATTTCGCAGGATAAAATGTACACCACATCAAAGACCTTGTGAACAAACTCATAGAGAACACTTCCAAAACTCCTGAAACACTGAGGCTCTCCAACTGTATTTTCAGAAGGGAACTTACACAACACCTCTGGAAAACTCATGGCCTGTCCTACAGGGTTTACTCTCAATAGCCAAAGAAACAGGTGAAGTCAAGTGTCATTCTTGCTATTGTTTGACATTGCAGATGAGACAGTACATTATAGCAGATATATGCTATTGACAAAGATTTCTACAGTAAGTGGGAATGAATTATTAATGACCTTTCACATTTTTCATGGGCATCTTGGTCTATCATGTTCATAATAAATAGTTCTTATTGCATTGTCTAAAGGAAGTCATAATGAAAATGGGAACCTCACTTTAACTTACCTTAAGCTGTTAGACAAGTACTAATTACTGAGACATATATTACTTTTTTTTTTTCAGAAGAGTAATATAAGAGCTAAATGAATTAGACATGATTTGTGTAAGTCATAGTAGAACTGGCTCTGAATTGGCATTTTCCATGCCAGTATGAAAGATAAAGAGCCTGAAATATCTACAAGAAGGATCAAACTTTCTTTCCTAACATATGTGGGGTAGTTGAGATTTGATCAACAGGGAAAAAAAAAAGAAGTACAATGCATAGAAAAGCTGAGTTGGCACTTAATTATCAGAAATGTCAAGGGAAACAAGGTCCCAAATAGAAGACTGAAGTGTTAGGCAAAACTTCTCTATTGCCAAACATCTAGGATTTAATTGATTTTTCTGCCTTGTTTCTCTCCGCTGACTTGCCCTCTGGAGATATGTATCTTCTTTTATAATCGACAATAAAAATAAATAAAACAACAAAACAAGCAAACACAACAACAACAAAAAAAAGGTAAGCAGAAGAAAAACAAACAAACAAACAAAAAAAAAACCCTGAAATTAAGTGAGATGAATCTCACTTTATTATACAAGAATATGAAATACTCTCTACCAGGGTTTCTCTTGTGACTGGCACTGGATTATGACATCCAAACATTTTCCTACAACTATGATGTAATTCAAATACATTTCATTTTTATATAGTGGAGAATAAGTATTTCTATTTACAGTAGTGGGTAATATTTCAGCTACCTGTTAATTCAGTAGATGGAATGTTACGCTATTCAAGTAGATACCATACAGCGAAACAAATGTTACTGCTTAGTACTGAGAAAGGCACTTGCACATATGTTTCTTGATTCCTTTAAGATATATTTTACCATTCCTTGCCATGTGATATGAATAAATGATGTCAAATGGCAATACATTTTTCAAACAGTATTGTCAAAATAATCTCTACTTGTTTGACTGCTGTAAAGAACTTCAGTTCTCTTGAGCTGATTCTAATTATTTATTACTTCAGTAAAATAAATGGGTTAATTCTTTTAAACTTTTGCAGCTTAACTGCAGCCTTATCTGTGCTGTTAATGGAATCCCCCACACACCACGCAAGATTTACCAGTTGCTGGCACAGTTCAGGATTTCCCATTAAAATGTATTTTTGCTAAAGGCAGTAATATGTAATGCTAGTGGCAGAATTTCACAGAGCAGTGACTTTGCAACGCATTTATGAACAAGTCAACAGAAATCGCTAAAAGTGGTCAACTTAAATATTTAAGTTTCAGCTTACTTAAGTGGCTAAATGTTTTATTGGAGTGCAGTTACTATGATTTAAAAAACAAAACAAAACAAACAAACAAAAAAACCTCCCTGTTCCCTAGAATTACTCTATAATCTCATTATATGAACAATTTCTGACCAGAAGCAATCTCCAGTGAGCTGTCAAGACTTCTGGCTTTTTGATGGTATGCCACTTCCACCGTACTGTGGCAGAATGTTATGCCTTCTGGATCTGCCTGCACAGACTCTGAAGTTATACCAAAACCCAGTCTCACCTCTATCCCATTGATGTTCTAACATCTGCTGCTAACCCCTAAGTTTGCCTTCAATGCAAGACAGCCAGAATCTTTCTGAATGTCAGTGCTCAAGGCCCTAACTATACTCTCTCCTAAAGTGGGTTCAGGACTTCAGACAAAATCCTCAATAGCCCAAAGACTTCCTGTCATTAATCCCCATTGCTGCTCTCTTTCATAGCTTCAGTCATTCAATTTTTGCCAGCTTGCCTTGAAAACAAAGAATTTCAAATTGCAAAGGAGTGGGTTTCTTGAAGGGCTTGCGTATGGAACAAGCTTCACAGTAGAGTCAAGCTTTGACAGACTCAGGAAGGGTGATGGTCAGGGTTGACCTTGAGTGTGACTATGGTGCTGATGTAGCCTCACATATTTTTATAACGTTTTTATACTATAAGTCAACAGCAAATATTCCATTCCCCATAGCAATGTAATTACGCTATTGCAAAAGTGGTGCATTTATAGAGTGGCAGATGCATTTATCTTCCCTTATCCACTTACCTGACTTGCTAAAGGTTTTTAATAATGCCCAAGTAATGGGCGCTGAATAATTCATGTCTAAATTAGATATGCATTAATGGTCCCAGTGTAGTTAACTGGAAAACTAGGATCTGGCTTAGTGCTTGCTTATAGCAATAAAATACTTTGAAGGCTACTGTGACTGTAACCGTTCGTTTGAATAAAGCTGAGTCACTGAAAAGAGCTGATTTAAATTTTCCTGTTTACCTTCTCTGAAGTACATTGTCAAACCATTGCCATAAAAGAACACCTTACATGGCAAAATAAACAGATTACACTATCTTTATTTGCTAAATGCAATCATTTAATTATACGTTTTGTGTGTGTGTGAAGCTATTTTTTTACATCCTCTAAAGTAGGTTATTTTACATTTTAAAATTTTGCTAAATCAGGAATATTTTAAAATTGATAGAACTGTCTTTACAGCTCAACTAATTTTTAAACATTATCTCAAACTATTAACACTGATATTTCTGTTGGAATAAGTTAACCACACTTAAAATAATAATTAAAAAAGCTCTCTTTTGAATAAAAATATAAGAACATGTCTTAAAAGACAAGTTCATGGCTACAATTGCTGCAGCTAACTTCTCTGGGGCTAGTAGTCCAATATACATGTATAAAATTGAGTTTCCTGAGCATCCTGTGTGATAAATGATTAGACTAAATTTTCATGTTCTTATATACAATACTATGATTACTCTATGTACAGTATTTCCTGCATATATTTATTCTAAACCTGTGCATGGAACCTTTCAGGTTTAGGGTCTCAAGAGCTGTTCACACACGTACAGATAACGTAATTGGAGCTTTTCACCTAGAGTAACGTTTCATGTCAGCTCAGACACAAGGTGGCAGTATTTCCATTTTGCTTGTTGCTATACTAGCCCGGAGCAGGGATAGCTGTCATGACACACAATAGCAAGTCTATCTTTGCAAATTAAAGAAATTAGTATTTCGATTTCTTTGCTAGATTCTATCAATATATTTACAAGACATAGAGTTGTAAAATAATTATGCAGTCAATTTTAAAATGTTGTTTAATCTAGTAAACTGTGATTATTCCTTTTAATTACAAGGCCCTCTTTTTTTTCCTTACCATCGTTCACTTGAACTTGATTTCACATTATGCATTAGATTATAACAATAAACTCTTGTATAGCAACAAACATCTCTCTCTGACTTGTGTTCTGTGGCTTTACTGTTGCTGTGGTGAACCTCTTGCCATATTGCTCTGTAATGCTTCTGTGTTCTCCAAACAGATTAATTTATCCCTTCTTCACCATTTAAGTTTTTGAGTAGTCAAGAGACTACAGACATTGGAGGACAAAACATAGACAACATAGCAGTGTGTTCCATTTTCCATGTATACAACCATTTTCACCTTAAAGGAGTACTGATGTTCAAAGGAGACCAGTTTCTGAGTGAAAGAATAGATGGGTTGTGTAAGTGGTGCATGATCTAAGCAGTGACATTAAGTAAGCAGAATGCAATCATCATTGTCCCTGTCCTCTCTCTCTCTTCAGTTTGCTCATTGCTCAACAAATAAGATTCAGGATCCTAGGATAGAGATTTTAGAACCTCCACAATAACTTAGTCTAAAATTTGACCTTATAAACTTATGACCTTATGACTTTCCTCATTGCGTGAACATAGGGCTGACTCATGTTCAATCTGAACATGAGTCAACATGACAAAGCGGCTTTGACAAAGCTGCTTTCCTGATAATCTCCAGGCTGTTCTGGTGCAGGGGCTTTCTTAGTGCCAGCCAGGGGACGTGTATTTTCCTGTGTAGAACTTGAGGTGGATCCTCTCAGACCATTCCTCCAGCCTGCAGAAGTCTGTTCTGGGGAATCCTCAAAAAAAAAAAAAAACTAATTAGGGAGGGTAATTTTTTGTTGTTTAGTTTAGTTAATGAACTTAAAATTATTATTACCGACTTATGTAAAATACTAGGGTACATCTGGAAGACAGAACTGCATAAGCAGTAAAAGAAGTCACTAACATCCTAGATTGTTCACTTTTCACTACTATGACTGGTTTTCATGTGACAAAAAGATTAAAAAGAAAATAAGAACATTGCTCTGGAAAGGAGAAAGTGACTTCGTTGGTAAATGCTAAAACTGTTCTTTTTCTATTGAAAATGTAGCCAGCTTTTCAGTGAGATGGAATTCCAGACGACACACAACAAATGTGAAGCAATACTCTGTTTAATCATCCTAGAATTAATATTACTTTTGAATTTTCTTCCATTACACAATGCTTAAATCTGCCTTTCACAGTGGGAATTGGTCAAAATTCCCACTGTAATTATAGGTATCATGCTTCTCTTAAATTGAAGTGATTTCTAATTTTTAGTTTTCCTTCAAAGAGACATGAAGGTAGAAATGTAGAAAAGTGCTGCCCCATTCCCAACCTTAGATCTCTGATTGATAGGAAAATTCTGGACAAGAAAATGAAAGCAATGGTTTTAGCCATGTTAATAGTGAGAAAAGGAACTGAAGGAATATAATGAAGCTGCATCAGGGTAGGTTCAAGTTGGATGTTAGGAAAAGGTTCTTCTCTGAGAGGGTGGTCAGTCACAGGAAGAGGCTCCCCAGGGCAGTGGTCACAACACTGAGCCAGCCAGAGTTCAAGAAGTGTCTGGATAACACTCTCAGACATACGGTCTAATTTTCAGGTGGTCCTGTGTAGAACCAGGATTTGGACTCATTGGTCATTGGACTCATGGGTCCCTTCCAACTCAGGATATTCTATGATTCTGTGAAAAAAAATATATATATGTATAAAGAGTTCTCCTTAAATAGAGTAAAATAATTCTAATAAGCTGCCGGTTATAAATGGATGTACACACAGACTAACAAGTAGAAAGACCTTGAGAACATCCTTTTGGCTCTGAAATCTTTTTTTTTTTTTCTTTTCAGTACGTGAATTTGATTCTTAATCAGTCCTTTAAATCAGAGATTCTGTGTAGTAAAATGTGAGTGCATAAATGGAAGTAAAACCACTGGTAAAAGAATAGTTGTCTAAAATATTAGCAAACTATATTAGGTCTTGATGTTCATTCTTAACACATGTGAACAAAATTCACTCCATATGATATGTGTGAACTTGAACTCTTAAAAATATTCTTTCTGGTCCCATTCAATTTTTCCATTGTAACTGTTAGGGATCAACTGTTTGGGATGTATCATACTGATAAGGACTAAAAGATATTCTCTCAAATCTGTTGTCCTCCACCAATGTGAGGACTAGATTTGACCATTAATTCACCTTACTGTAAAATGGACAAGTCTGTCTCACTAGTCATTCACATAAGTAAAATAATAACCACTCTCTTACATATCATTTTACTCCATATCACTTTCCCCCATTACTTAAATAGAAAAAAGTTGCTCTAAGCTGCTTTTTTTTTAAACAGTAAGCATATATTTATACCATCAAATAGGAAAAAATAATAATAGCAGACAAACAGAATTTATCTCCAAACCTTAGTGACTCTTCAATTAGAACGTCTTCAATCAATATAATATAGCCATTTCTGAAATGGTCACAAAACCCAGACTTCATGACTCAATCTCCGCAAATGTGATCTCATGTGGAAGATGAAACCAATTGTTCTCTTGCGCTAAATCAAGCTACTTCTCCACTGACAAAGATTAAGTTTGTGAGTTACAAAACATTGTTTAGATTACTAGGCTACTCATGGTGGGTGAGATCTTGATCTCTTATCTTGAGGAAATTGAATCTTCTTACAAAAAAAAAATGTTTCTGGTATTCATCATGTTTGCAAACAACCATCTCAGTCTGTATTCAAGCTAGGTACATTTAAACTTCAAGAAGCTTTCCTTATGTTCAGCATATTTTTGTTCTCCTCTTTTTAGTATATAACGTTACATCCATTTGCTACCTTAATATATTGCTTTCCTTCATACAAATTGGATTATTCATTTATGCTCTGCAAAGCCAGAGTAACTCTGAAAGTTATTAAAATTATGTAGATTAGTAGTGCACAATGAATGATTTTTTTTTCTGATGGTTATGTTCTCCAGATATTTGCAAAGATACATTTCTATTTTTTTCTTTCTCTTAGTCAAGTTACTTACATTTCATACTCGTCAGTTTATCCATGCTTTACTTATTTTTATTGTTGATCTCAAAATTCTTTCCAGATTTTACACTACGTTTCTTATAATAAGAGTATCAAAAATAAATGTAATATTCAATATTATATCTCATCTCAGAGATGAGATTTGGTTGAGGTCTTCAGATTTACCCACAGGGACTTCAACAGTTTTTTAGAAAATCTTCAATTTCTACAAGTCAAATATTTTAGTGAAATATACACTATGAAGAGTTTGGGTATGAAAGATCATAGGCTTACAGTGGTCATAATCAGATATCAATGAAAATTTGATTTTTTGCTCTGCCAAAACTTAGAGATCAAAAATGTTTTCGTTCCCTACTAGAATGTCCACCTGATGTTGAAAATAACAGGGTAGAATTTATAATACCCCAGTTGAATGCCTCAGTGTTGATGATACTCACTCTGTCATCTGTCATGAAGAATCTTCAAGGTCTTTGCTTTATAGAAAAGATGATTTTGAAATTTCACACTAATTTTATCTGTTTGATACGCCTCTTGCAAGGGAAGGATAAACAGGCTTCCTTCTGTCGTAAATAAGCCTCCTAATACAACAGGGTGGACCATAACCACTAATGAAACTGGACTAAGAGAATTGCCTTGTTTATTGTAAATTCAGCAAAGATATTCTGCAGTCTGGATCCAGACTAACTCAATAGAACTAGAAAGACAGCTGTTTTACTCTTGGGTGTGTACGGGGATATAATGAGAGGCAACAGACAAAAGTTGGACAACAAAAAGTTTTGATTAGATAATGGAAGAAAATAAGTTGACCACAAGAATGGTGAGAGACTAGAACCAGATTAGCCAGAGGCTGTGAAATCTCCATCCCTGGAGATACTCACAAGCTGCCCAGACATGGTACAGAGCATCCTGCTCTAACTGACCCTTCCTTGAGCAGAGGTGGGACTAGAGGTCACTTCCAAACTCAGTTACTTCTGTGGTTCTGTAATCTGATTCATTAATGTCAGCCTGTTGAGTTTATAGCCTCACATACTAATGTAAACTACTGTGATACATCCTGCAGCTGCTACAGCTGTCTTCCAGCAATGGTCAGGGCTTTTTCATTCATCTGAATACAAGATCATGAGAGTACTGCTGGCCATGCATAAAACAGATAAATTCTCTTCAAGTTCACCTTACCAATCTCATCTCCTTCACATGTTCTTTATGTGTCCCATAAGAGTTCCTGAGCAACCTGTGGCATACTTCAATGCCATCATTTATCTTGGATGGCACTTTCTTTAATTTGGCACCATTTAGAAATTTGAATAGATTTTCTGCTAAGAGGCATGAAGAATCATATTGCTTTATAGCACAACAGTTACTCCTTTTAAACAGCTCTATCTTGTGACAAATTATAAAGTATTTCATGGCCTATGGGTCTTACTATGTACTATGCACTGTGTAAAATCTATGTACTAATTGATACACTCAGCTAAAATCACATTGGGTAAACCAAAGACGTCTCAACAACACCAGAAAACTGATTAATAAAAAGTATCAGATGCAAAAATTTGAAGACTTGTGTGTTTATTGCTCATGAATCAAAGCTATTAAAAGACATTTATCAAATTGCTATAGCTACTCAAAGCCTTCTAATTTAAGAGCATGGACTCACTTTCTTCACTTTGTATTTATTATGTCTTCATCTTGTTCTTACTATATTTTCACATTATCTTGCAGTGTTGTTGTGGTTTAATCCGGCCGGCAGCTAAGCACCACACTGCTCTTCGCTCCCCCTCCTCCTCCCTCTCTGGGATGGGGGAGAGAATCAGGAAAGAAATGAAAGCCGATGGGTTGAGATAAAGATAGTTTATTAAGACAGGAAAATAATAATAATAATAATAGTACTACTAGTAATAATGTGTACGAAACAAATGATGCACAATGTAATTGCTCACCACCCGCTGACCGATGCCCAGCCTATTCCCGAGCAGCCGGCCCCCCACCCCGGCCAGCCACCCCTATCTATTGTTTAGCATGACGTCAGATGGTATGGAATAGCCCTTTGGCCAGTTTGGGTCAGCTGTCCTGGGTCTGTCCCCTCCCAGCTCCTGCTGCACCCCTAGCCTGCTCGCTGGCAGGACAGAGCGAGAAGCCGAAAAGTCCTTGGCTTGGTGTAAGCACTGCTCTGCAACAATTAAAACATCAGCATGTTATCAGCGTGTTATCAGCGCTCTTCTCATCCTAATCCAAAATAGCACCCTAACAGCTACTAGGAGGAAAATTAACTCTATCCTAGCCAAAACTATGGCAAGCGTGAAACAAATGAAGCACTTTACTGCAGAAGACCTGCATGTTAATGAATGCAGGCCGTGAAAAAAAATGACTTAGTTATTAACAGCTGAAACTATGTAAAGCATCTGAGTATGACTTCATTTCCTCTGGTTTCTTTGTATTTGTAATAGCCCTTACTTATTAAAATCATATCTCTACTTTTTGTGACTGCACATTCATTTTTGGACATAATCTTCCCTTGAAAAAGAAATTAAATCTGGAAAATGCAATATTACATGGAGAAAATACTTATTTTTAATTATTTATTTTTAATCCAAAACTGATACTTTTAGCTTTGCATTTCAGAATACTCACTTATGGAGCTGTATATCTAGAAATGATGGATAAATATCACAAATGAATGGAGAGAATTATTAACAAATGTCATAGAATCATAGAATCATAGAATCATGATTTTTTTTTTCCTCAACAATGCCTGTTGGGATTTTAGATTACCCTCTCCTACTATCCAGGATAAGTGTGCAGTTTAAAATGATTGTTTCATGCCAGCAGATTATATGTTAAAGAGTTATAAGTAATTACACAATAGGTTATTATTCCTTAAATGCATTTATATCACGCAGCCATTTGTATCAGTAACAAAATGAGTTGCAACTGTTATAACTGAGTAAGACAAAACCTGTTAATGTATAAGGCCAAAGTGTTCATGAAGTTGAATTACCCTAAAAGGAGTGAGGCCCGCATATTACCTTGTTTAGAATCAATCAAAACCAGCGGCCCAGACAATTCTGACACACAAGCTTGACATGAATGATGGGCCTTTATTGTCCCAGAAGGGCAAAACTATACATGTGCAGACCAACAAAAAACCTCGTGGATGGCTTCTGCACATGAGCTTCTCTGTCTGTCAGCTCAGGTGTCCAAGTACCTTTGGAAAAACAACTGTTGCTGTGAAACTTTGCGTCATGTACGTATGGCAAAGTTTATTATATAATAGAAGATATATTACAAAATAGAAGAGAGTTTGTGTTATGTGAGGCAATTATCAAACCTAGTATTTACTGTCCTTCCTGAGTAGGGACCTGAAATGACAGCCCAGTGGACTTCACTGTAGAACTGTGTTACAGAAGACAGCTTAAACCCAAGCGATACTTATTAAGAGAGTAATTAAGACAGCGATCAACTGACTGGTGATGTGGTAGGCTGTTGCCTGGCAACTGGTAGGAGATAACTTTTACAAATTAATTCTTTTTTCAGACCGATGTTAGTTGCCTCTTTTTATCAAGTTAATACAAAAAAAAAAAAATACTTGGAGTAGAGAGCACATGGAAGAGAGAGAAGCAGAGAGAAGCAACTGTCACAGAAGAACACCCGTAGAGACGTGAACAGAACATAAAAGAACTTGAAGAACAGTCACCCTGGGTTAAAAGAACTACTTCAAATTTCTTCTTTTTGGCAAAGGCCTATGAAAAAGCACGGAACAGTCAGAGTGTTGAGGTTAACTAAGAGCAAAACATCCTTTAGGAAAACAAACACCCTTGAAGTCTATTTTACTTAAAATGCATTAATTTTTGCCTGTTTACCTGAAGTGGGCTTTTTGGAAAAACATTCAAATACTGACCTTTTACCTGTACAGGTAATCTGAGAGCAACTGCACCAGTAGTCAAGAAGCAACAATCAGTAAAACACTTTTTGCTAGCTTTTGTGACCAACAGCACAGTTCCACAACTCATGGTCTCAGAAGGGACCAAGGGCTCCTGTCTCAACTCAGTTTTGCCTAGCTATTTTATACCCCTCATTTAAAATAAGTCCAGGATAAAGATATTTTTTTTTCTTTTTAATGTTTGAATAACTCTGTAGTAATGAGATTTTACCTCCAGATCTCAGGACTAAAATTTTCTGAGATGGCTAGATTTAGGTAGTCAGCAGAACTCTGTTCATGTATGGATTAGGTCTCCAAGCGCTTTCAAGAACTGAGGAACTGTTAGTCTTCAGTGTGGGAACATTGTTTCACCAGTGCTTTGTTTATTTATTTATTTTTTTTTTCTGGTAAGAGCTACTTTTTGGACAAAATCAAAACATTTTGATTCACTAAAAGTTTTTTTAAAGAATTGTCTCAATTTGGCAATAATTTCTTAGGTCATATAATCTCAAATGATCCCATTAATAACATTACTATAAGTCAACTCACTTCAAATGAATAAGGAGTTATAAGCTCAGATACTTGCTGTATCTAGAGCAGCAGAAACCCTTGAAACTGTATCGTCAATTATATCCCACATTGGGATAACATCATCTCCTGCAAGGGGAATTGCAATGTTTTAAAATGTTGCCCCTCTGTAAAATCAGAAAATTATTTTCCTTCCACCTGTATTTCCCTAATGACAGTCTGCAACATTTTTCTTGCAGCTTATTGGAGAAGGCCAAAGAACAACTTCTACACTGAAAAGGTTAAGTTATAATTAACTGTGATGATGAACATGGCTAGACTTGTGCCAGCAAAGAGTGGTTATCTTAGTGCTCAAACACTTCTTTGCAATTACTTCACCTGATTACTTGGGTTTAACAAAAGAAAACAAATGCACATTAACTTCAATACAATTAGTATAATTGCAGTGTAGTTACAATGCAGTTATGATTTGTTAAAAATAATTATTGCTAATGTATCTGCATTATAAAGTGCATTTAGAAGTTTGACTCGTTTCATTTTCAGTATAACACAAGAGTTATGTTCATTGCTTCATCTGTCACAACTTTTTTGTGTTGTTGTTTCTCTGAAGCTTTATAAAGAGCCAGTGGGCTAAAAGCCCTGATATTCCAGCCACAATAAGGATGTCGAGTAAATTTCATGATGAATGTCTATTCATATGAAACTAATGTTCTTGTTACAAGAAATGGATTTGGATTGACTTTCCCTTCTGCCACATTCAATGTCTTCAGATTTAGTGAGTATAGGTTACGTGGGCTTTTTAACACAACCTTAGCTGATTCTTGACATGATCAGGGGCAAGGATGTGTCAGTGCTGAACATCACGGCAGATTTCTCTTAGGTGCTCGGGTGGAAGGGCTGAAATTGCAGCTGTAGACAACAGTCATCCTGCTGGGGGAGGGGGGGGGGGCAGGGAAGGAAATCTCTGCTGGTTATGAAGAAATGCTAGCATGCTCTCTCACTTAACCCTAGAGCTAAGCCAGGGATACAAGACAGCACTTACATAAAATTAGATTTCATGCTTGAAATGATCTCTGGGATTTAGATGCTGAAAATATCCATTTCAGTGCAGGCACAATTGTCTTACTCTTCTCCCCTCCTCCGCAGTCTGCCACTCACCTTTAAGCATACTGTCTGATCTTGACTTGGGCTGAGCCAGAACGAGCTCAAATAACCAATACATTTGTCCCAGATGAGCATTCTCAGTGCAGCTAAGATGGGAGGAATTCCCTTCCTCTCTCCATTGCCCCCACTGCACAGGGCGAGAGAGCACAAAAGGCGTCTGATCCAAGTACCTGTTGGCAAAGGTACTCCACTGGGAAGAGAAAGCAGTGATGTCCTCTGAGAGGCTTCTGTTGATTGCTTTCTATGATACTTTAATGCAGAATGACTAAGCAGCTGTGGGAGCAGTGGTCTGAACTGTTTGGATCGCATACGCCTGCAGTGCAGCTTGATAGAGAGTGATTTGCCTTTTCTTAGGGACAGCAAGTACTGGAGCACTCGACTGAGAGTTTAAATACCAAAGGGAGGACTGCGGAATAACGCACATAAACGAATAACCTTCCTAAGTTTCTGTGAGAACAGTGCTGGAATGCATCTTGAAGGGAACAGGTTTCTATCCTTCTCTAAAGCCCATGACGTCAATGGTATCTTGTGAAAAATAGAATTGCAAGAATGCAGGAAAAGCTGTAGTCTGTCACATATACTTAGTTCTATATATGGAATTAAGACACTAGCTGGGGTGGGGAGCAATAAGAGAAGTCACATGCTCTTTTGCCCTAAAGATCTTGAAATTAAAAACCTTTGGAAAACTATTCTTAAAATAAAACTGAGAACTAATTAGCATAAAAGGATGTGTTCATAATTTTCATCTTGTGAAATATCCTTATTCTTAGCATTTCAAGATTCTTGATAGTACTTAGATGGAAAAAAATCATCAAAATTAAATAGACTATAGCAAGGTGAATTTTTAACATGAGGTACTTAATCTCTTGCCAGAACTTAATGACATTTATGACAGAAGAACATCTGAAAAAGTGGAAAAATAATAATTTAATTATTTTTCAGCTGTAACAATTCAATACTGAAATAGCCCTTGGAGTAGCTACGTAGGCAGTTCACACACAGGCTAAGTAACTACACATAGTCAAATGGGCAGTTATTTGTGGGAGACCTGAATTCAACTTGCTGTGGAAAAGAAAATGGTCTCATAACAGCCTTTCTCTGGCAGTTATTCCCAGCTGTGTACTTGAAAGGGATCTCTTGTCCTATACAGCTGTTCTTTCACTAGCAAAACTGAATGAACAGAAGACCATGGGTCTTTAATGAGACTCTTCCAGTCCACTCCATGGGACAACAGCTGCCAGCAATGAAGAGTGCTTTTTGTGCAGCCACGTTGACTGATGTGGTCCTCCTAGAAGTTCCCGGATCTTCCTGACGACATGGATGGATTCAGCCCTGGAGCAAGGTACTTTCAGCATTCTGAGCTGAGTTGGACACCACCTGCTTTACTAATTTCAGTGAAGCAGTAGCAAGCTCTTGCTGATCAAACAAGAAATACCCTGAGAAAAGGGCATTATCTAACTAATTATCTAGGAAGCATGAACCAGAAATGTGGACTTTGTCAGACTCGACATAAAGCATACTCTTCTACACAGTGAAGGAAACTCAGTATATAGAAAATTATTATTATTTAATGAACTCCCATTGTCATTCTCATTTGAAGTTGCTAATGAGGCTGAAGTCAATATCCTTCCTCTGTTCAGTAAAGTGAATTCTTCTTCTTGACAGGCTAAGATTGCCAGTGGGTAGACACAGATTTGTGAGAAGAACTAAATTGTGTTTACTGTGGTGACTGATTATCTCCCAAAGAATCATGTGTTTTTCTCCAACAGTAGAGGATATAATTTAATTAGACTGTTATTTTAAATGTTCTGATTTTTTTTTAATGCATTAACTTATGGCCTGTGGCTGATAGAAAAGAAATTAATGCTGACTCCTTTGAGTGTGGAATGAATTGCAGTTTGCAAGGGGAGAAAATTAATTATAAATGCCTGCTATTTAAGTTTTCCAGATTCAGATGATAAATTAAGCAATTATTACATGTCAAGTATATAAACAGTAATTCGTCAACATTTCAGCTTATTAATTCTAACATTTGCCATTCCATGTAACATATTTATCACATTTTATTGCTTGTTGATGAAAAATCTAGCACAGTTCTCTCAATTATCTTTACACAGCTGCATAATGAAGCAACAAAATAGAGATGTATATCACAATTCTGAACGCCGCAGAAAGGTTCTTGTTTGTCTTGATTTCAGTTCAGAATAAAGCACTGAGACCTCAGTCTGGCCCAGTTTCAGGTGTTCATCCTCATTTCAACTGCCCAAACTTGTTTTCAAGATGTCGTGCCTCTGTGTTCCCGATTGCATTTCAAATCCCATTTCTGCCTACTCCTGCGTGCCCAAGCCCTGCCGACTTGTCTTGCCTGGATGCTCCTTCCTCCTCTTTCTAACCACATCTCTGTGGCTTTTCCCATGCTCTCTCTGTACCTGGAATGACTTAACTTTCCATTATTTTCACATTTCTTTCCGAAATCCTGGTGTCCCACTGTGACCCTCACAAACTCCTCATTAGTGTGAGTGATTTATTTTATTTCACCCTCTGATTCTTGGCCATAGGTGTCTAATCCAGGACATTCCACTCCAAGCTTTATGGACTGAGAAGAGGAGGCTCAAGACCTGACATTACTAAGACATACAGCTATGTTGTAAATGATGTATTTATGGATCAGTTGTCAAATCTTCCTGTTCTGCCCTACAACTTCAGTTTGAAGACTTTTCCAATACAGGGTGTCAAAACATGGGAGCAGAGCCATGTGGTTGGACGGATCAAGGCTGGACAATCTGAGTTGCACAATGTCTTTGTGCTGCTGTGTAACATGTGATTAATCATTTTATAGCCCTTGGTGAAATTCTGGGCCAAATTACGTCAATGGAAAAGGCCCATGACTTTAACCCCTGACTTTTTTTTTATTCCTTAACAAGGTTAGCCAAACCAGGCTGTTGATAAATCAAGTGTGAGAAAAACCAAACTCATGAATCTTTCAAGGTCTTCATCACATTATAGGGTAAAGGGAGAGCTGCAACTGAAGGTTAAAAGGCTGCATAAAGTTCCATGGTCATTTAGAGATCTGAGTGCATCACTTACTGAAGCCAACTGTACATGCTAGCTTTCTGGCAGCTTTGAAGGGAAGAAGAATTTGGATTAAGTTACTTAAAGCTAAAAATTAAAACAAAGAATCATCATCATCAACAACAATAAAATCTAATTTTCTGTGCTAAAAAGAATGAAAATATTTTTACAACCTACATGTTTTCTTTATGCATCATACATGTTGCAGAAGAAAGCTGTCACTCAGCTGATTTGTCTCATCATCTTGTGATCCACTATGACACCTAGAGCCTTCTGCACACACTTCTTCCTTAGTGAGTTATTTCTTAGTCTTGCAGTGCAGATGGTTACTGCTGCCTAAGTGTGTAATTTTATGTTTATTAAATAGCAACTTTTTTCATTTATCCATTTGTCAAGGTTACTCTGAACATTACTTCCGTCTCTTGAGCTGCCAATAGTTCCTTCCATTTTAATGCTGTCTGTGAATTAAAAGTGTATACTGTCATCATCTAGTTAACTGGTAAAAACTTTCAGCAGTTCCAAGATAATCTGGTTTAATACAGCTGCTAGTGTGAAGTAAAAAATATAATAAAAAAATAGGGAAAATGCATGATTAAAGATTAGGTATAACCTTCTAAATTCACAGTGATAGGGTTTCTTGGAAGCTGACAATAACAGGAGAAAAGAGAAAATAGTTAGAAAATTTATATCTATTTTCCAGAAGACAAAGCCGGAATAATTTGCATGATGAAAACTTTACATTTCCTTTATAATAGTTACCATGGAATTAAAAATAATAATAATAAAAAGGAATTGATTTAATTCTTTAGAATTACACAGAATCTGTAGAGAAAAAAAGAAAAGAAAAAAAAAGTAATAAGCACATGCCACTTCTATAACTTAGGGAGAGGAAGGTTAAAAACGCAATTTACAAACAAGTTATTTCAGAGAAGACATATGAGACATGTTAGCAGTTCCTCAAATTAAGGAACTAGTTAAGATATATTAATTTCAAAGCTTACCTGGAAATATATGTTTTTGCTAATAAACTCTATTTCTCCTAGTCCTAAGGCTGCATCAGCCCTAAAACCACTTAGCCACAAACACATGGTACATGCATTATGTAGCATAGAAACCTTCATAGAAACGTACTTTTCTGATGAGTGTGTATGCACCCAAAAATCTAGATCTTAGCCTCCTATTCACACAACTGAGAATGAAGCAGGTTTTGGATGATCAGGATGCAGCCAGCTTGTACTGTGTTGTGCCCTGGAGTTCCTCTGGGCCATCCACTCCCACAGCCACATGTATAACATCTACCCCTGTGCTTATGAAGCTCTGTCTTAAGATCAGCTGAAATATTGCCCTACGCTGAAATGTCTCCTTAATACCTTTTTTTGGTTAATTTTTTTTTTTGATCTTCTAGAATATAACATATTATAAGCTATGGCACATCAAGTAACAGATATTGCTCTGATGAATCCTGAGCCACTTACGTTATTTGTACTTGGTATCTTTATATTTATTATGAAACAGTTTCTTTAGAGAAGCTGGCACAATGCTGTCAGTATAGGAAAAGTTGCCACTGGATTCTCATTATGTCATGTAAATACAATGTTTGCATTAATTATCACAAACATCAGTTCCTGTTGCCCTAATAGGTTAAGCAGCTATATGAAGAAATAGTTTTTAAGATAACCTTAAAAAGAAACACCCAACTTTATAAGATTAGCATTTAATTTTAATTCTCAGTAGTTTTCTAGTTTAAAAAAATATATATATATAAAAACAAAAACAAACAAACAAAAAACTCTGACTTTCTAGATACAAGACATTAGGACATTAGCAGCATTATATATAAACACAGATGGAACAAATGACATGTTGATAGTGTTTGTTGAGAAAGCTGCACAGGACTGTAATAAAGCCATACTGGAGCATGCTATAACTTCTGACAGCACTCATCCCAACATAAGTTATGAGATCATGTATCCAAATTATTAGCTGACAATCTCAAGTTTGCTGTGTACTTCCACCCATGTCTCAGGGTCAAAACGTTACCCCTCTTTCCTTTTCTTGCTGCAGTTCAAAGAACAATTTGCAGGTGTTCAAGTTGCTTTCCTGTGAGAGAGAGGTAAGCTGTTACATTTCTTCTAAGAGAATGGACTTTTCTCTGCCTTTGCTTAATATACATGTCAGGCTGTGCTGCCTGTATGCTGTCACAGTGTAAAAAATAAGAAATAGAAGAATGCTTGTATATGAATTGTCATCATGATATTTGCCAAGATAAGACCTAACTGTATACCATTTCTCTCTTACACACTTCTACACTTGTACGAACATCACACAGGTATTTTTGATTTGATCAACTTGTTCTGAAGAATCTGATTTTGTTTAAATTTCTTCTTCTCTGTAATAGTACTTACTTTCACTTTCTAACACTTTAATAAGAATCAAGACAGATGCTTACTTTCACTGAACAAAATTTGAAGCAGTGTTGTGGAGATGTATATGTCCCTACTTAATTTAACTTGTTATAAAAGGAGAGGATCATACTCTTGCCACACTGCCCAAGCTGCAGAAGGCAAAGGCAAGGACCGGGGAATTAAGAACTGCCCACTATAGGAGAAGATCAAGTTCAGGACCACCTAAGGAACCTGAAAGTGCACATATCCATGGGACCTGATGAGAAGCATCTGCAAGTCCTGAGGAAACTGGTGGATGAAGTTGCTAAGCCTCTATCCAGCATATTTGAGAAATCCAGTTTGCAGCGACCAGAAGAGGGGAAAGATAAAATCCATTTTTAATAAGGAATAAAAGGGAGATCTGGGAAACTACAGGCCAGTCTGTCTCACCGCTGTGCCCAGCAAGATCATGGAGCAGATCCTCCCAGAAACTGTGTTAAGGCACATGGAAAAAAAAAAAAAAGAGGTGACTGGTGACGGCCAATTGGCTTCACTAAGTGTAAACCATGCCTGGCAAATCTGCTGGCCACTTACAATGGGACTACAGCATTGGTGGATAAGGGAAGAGCAACTGATGTCATCAACCTGGACTTATGCAAAGCATTTGACACTGTCCCACATGACAGAGTTGTCTCTAAATTGGAGAGGTGTGGATTTGTCAGATGGGCCATAATAAGGAACTGGCTGGGTGGTCACACTCAAAGAGTAGTGGTCAACTGCTCAATGTCCATGTGGAGACCAGTAAAGAGTGGTGTTACCCAGGGGTCAGTATTGGGACTGGCACTAATTAACACCTTTGTCAGCAATAAGAACAATGGGATTGAGTGCGTGCTCAACAACTTTGCCAAAGACACCAAGCAGTGTGATGCCACTGACACTCCGGAGGGAACGGATGCCATCCAGAGGGACCTGGACAGGCTAGAGAGGTCAGCCTGTGTAAGCCTCAGGAAGTGCAATGAGGCCAAAGTCCTGCACCTCGGTCAGGGCAATCCCAAGCACAAATATAGGCTGGGCACAGAACAGATTGATAGCAGCCACACAGAGAAGGACTTGGGGTTTTGGTGGATAAGAAACTCAACGTGAGCTAGCAATGTGTGCTTGCAGCTCACAAAGCCAACCGTATCCTGAGCTGCATCAAAAGAAGCATGGGCAGCAGGGTGAGGGAGGTGATTCTCCCCCTCTGCTCTGCTCTCGTGAGACCCCACCTGGAGCACTGCATTCAGCTCTGGGGCCCCCAATACAAGAAGAAAATGGACCTATTAGAATGAGTCCACAGGGGGGCCATGAGGATGATCAAAGGGCTGGAGCACCTCTCCTACGAAGACAGGCTGAGGGAGTTGGGGTTGTTCAGTCTAGGGAAGAGAAGGCCCCGGGGAGACCTTACAGCGGCCTTCCAGTACCTAAAGGGAGCCTACAGCAGGGGAGGGACTCTTTGTCAGGGAGTGGACAAGGGAGAATGCTTTAAACTAAAAGAGGGTAGGTTTAGATTAGATATAAGGAAGAAATTCTTTACTCAGAGGGTGGTGAGGCCCTGGCACAGGCTGCCCAGAGAAGCTGTGGATGCCCCATTCCTGGAGGTGTTCAAGGCCAGGCTGGATGGGGCTTTGGGCAGCCTGGTCTGGTGGGAGGTGTCCCTGCCCATGGGAGGGGGGCTGGAATTAGATGATCTTTAAGATCCCTTCCAAACCAAACTCTTCTGTGATTCTATGTACTAAGGCAGCACTTTCCTTTGATAACATCAATGGGTACTGCAGGATAAAATAATAAACTTGGACATGTCTTTATAAAAAGAGAGAAAATAATTTCACTGTAAAATATAAACTGAGAGCTCTCAGCTTGCAGATAATTTTGACATCTGAAGCTGGAAATGTTGCATTAATAAAGCTATCCTCAGGTGTAGTCACTCCCTAATTTCCTCCCTTTTCAGTGCAGCATATTGGAATTGGTTTATACTGCTGAATGTGCCAGCAAATCAAAGCTGATGTACGGCAGAGCAGACATCTCTGCCCCACCCATCCAAGTGGAAAAATGAGCAGCAGAGTCCCAGAGCAGGGTTAGCCCCTGAATTTTGCACCCGCTTTTATGAGCCACCAAGCACCCAGAGCAAGCCTGCACTGCCAGGACAGGTTCCTCCAACACAAAGGAGCAAAGCAAGGATACTGCCAAAACAGCGGCAGTGCATAGCTAACACCAGCACAAACAGCAGCCCCAGCCCCCCTATAGCACTAAGCAAAGGTCTGTAAACCCTGTTCTATGCTGTGACTAATTACTGTAGAAACAGCACTATGGTTATGCAACCATATTGCTTTCTGAGGCCCAGCAAGGACTCTACATGATGCTGCTTTGTTTGATTGGTCTATCTGAGTATGTCAGCTTCAAAAGAGATCTTTTCACACTGTACTCAGCTGGAGGCTACAGACACCTCCCAGGAGATGTGATGGAAATATTTTAATGACGACTGTATTCTATTAAAAGAATCCTTGCAGTAAGTAAAACAGAACTGTTTTTGCAATGGATATGCAGACATTTACAGAGATAATTGTATTACACAGAATCAATACCTTTAGCTACAGTAAAGGGTCTCAGCATAGTCTCCGAGCAGCCTCGGTAGAACACTCCATACAAAAAGACAATCAAAATTTAATAACAAAATCTACAGCTGACACTGAGCCAAACTGTTCTCATCTGGAGCTAGACAAGAAAAAGAAAGAAAATATCTCGGGATATGAAGGGTACTGAGGGGAGACTACTTTAGATATTCTAAGCATAAATCAACTCAATAACTAAATTAAGATGTACATGGTGTGCAACTTCAGCTCCCTCAAAATGCCACCTTTTTTTTTAAAAAGGCCTTCCAGCAAAAACAATCCCAAAATAAAAATACATAAATCCACTCCAGTCTGGACTGCCTGCAGGGAAGTGAGAGAATGAGAGGAATAAAATATCCCAACAAGATGTATTTATGACATCTGGAGCAGGCTCAATACAATGAGCTTCAGACCGAAGGCTGAATCACCATTTGCTGAGCTACCCCCAGCTAGCAGAGATGGAAGATGGAACATAGCAAACCATTCACCTAGTATTTACACATCAAAAATGGTCTAGATCTTTTTAACCAAATTATGTTTTAGTACAGTGTTGTACAGTGAGCTAAAAAATTGAATAAAAAACTTTGATAGGTCCTTAATTTTGTCCAAGAGCTCTTGCATTAAGTAACAAAGTCTTTTGTATCCTCTTTACTTACCATTATTACCATTGAAATAAATCAGGTAGTGCTGCAGTTTCAAAAGTTACTAAATGCCAGAAATTTGGCTGCCAGGACAGAATAACATTTATTGATGTGTTTGGTTGTAGGTTTTTATCCTGGGGGAAGAGGACAAAGATAGCACTCTGCTGCACTTCAGAACAGTTTGAATATTTTTTACTAGCCTTAAAAATAAAATCATGACCTGCTTTCAGTGTTGACAAAATTAAAGATGTTACAGAAAGGGTAAACATTCCATGCAAATATAGGTTGAGTCATTTTGACTTATGGAATTGCTTGCACATAAATGAAAATAATCTCATGAATCTTAACACTGTCTCTAGGTTAAAAAGCAGCAGAAATCCTATAAATTAGATTTATCAATATTAAATATAGAATTAATCTTAAATTCTAAACATGATTATACTTTGACCACCCCTGGTAAAGAAATTTGATCTCCTTCTCTTTAAACAAAGAGAAGACTTTTGCTCTTTTTTTCATATGGTTCCTCTACAATCCTTTACAGCATCTGGATTGGAAAAAAAAATAAAAATCACCAAGTGATTTTGCTGTTGCAATTAAGCTGACAGTGGAAAGCAAAAAGCATAAGAATACCTGGCTTTCCATTGAGCCATTACTTAAGTAAACAATTTGATATAAATTGTTTCCTTAAATTTGCAGACGCTTGCCTAGCATTTGGATTTGCTAGTACCTTGTCCCTTCAATGCATATCTCTGTTTTTATCATGCCTAGTTTTTAAAGTTCTTATTCTGCCACAAGCATTGCAATCAAAACATTTAGAGTAATAATGCTGTTTAAGCACAGGAGCTGGTTTTGTATAGTCTGTCAACCTCCCATTTAGAGAGAATATCTGTAGAGAGGAGGGGACAGTCAAAAAACCACTTGCTGCTTTCTTTAAGAAAATAATAAAGATGAAGATGTGTAAAAATGTCAGACTTTCATGTTAGTGCATTTATACTCATTCATCATGCTTGGAAATGTAAATGTCTGAGTGCAATGCTATCTCCACTGAAGTCAGAAGAGCAGGAATTTGTTTTCTGACAAGAATCCAGATATACATACAGGATTACATCATACATCTAAGAAATGGTTTGACTGCAAGTTATAAAGAATGTTCTAAAGGCACCTTGGTTTGCAATAGGTTCAGGGAAGGTACTGTGTTTCCTATTACAACCTAGTCCCATGAAAACAGAGAAAGAGGAATTACGTTTATAACTAACATGCAGTATCCTCATTAATGTTTAATTAACCAGCCCTTTGAAAAAGGGGAAAAAAATAAAAACAAGCATGACCTTCTTATTCCTATATATTGCACTCTCTTTTCTGAAAAGTTGTTTTCACAGAAGCCAACATCAGCATGCTTGCAGCCATAGCTACCAACCCATGGAGCTCACGTTTTCCTTACTTGTCTCGTTCAGGTGTATGCCCAGTTTCAAATCTATGCAGCGCTTATTCTTTTTGTGGCAACATGTAATAAAGCCTAGGAGGTCCTCCTAAATTCCTTCTTCCTGAGAGTTGAAGTGATGAGTGGGAATGTGGGGAAAGTGGGAACTTACCCCCACACTAATTGTGGGCCAGAGGACAATGGGCCACCACAAGGGCTTCCTGCAGTCAGGAGCCCAACCTGACTGGCCCGAGCCCTCCAGGCAAAACCCTTCTGTGTTAGCCAGCAGACTGTGACAGTGGTAGCAGGAGCTCTGGTGAAAGGATTCCAGGAAAATGCTAATCCATGCAAGAGGAAATATTTTCAGGGGTGTATATCTCAGGCATGAAGCAGGTCTCAAACATATTACAATGTCAAGTCAAGGAGAACTTTAAAGGCCATTCTAGCTCTCATGTAGGACATTGTTCCCAGTAACTGGTGATGAAGAGAGACCTTTGTACTTGTGGTGTCCGATCTCTGTTGCCATGATGAGATTTGGTGAAAAATTCCATTTATCAATATTTAAATTAACTCTTCAAGTTTCTTCTGAGCATAGTGTTGCAATGCATTGTCTCATCTAGGCAGTAGTAGTTCAGCTGCCTCGCAGAAAGAACTGTGGATACATACAGTCTTTTTTATGAGAAATTTTCACTGAAAAATAATCAATTATTAAAGCAATGTCTCTCTTACGTTTCTCTTTGTGGTTTTCATCCAATTTTGTGCAGCCAGAGTTCAGGGCAGGCAGCTTCAGATAATCAAACCCTAGATAAAGAATTCCGTTTCATATAGTATAATGTCCCCACTAACACAATCCTAAGTCTGTGCATGGAGAAGTATAGTCTTTGGTGATAGCACATGTTCTAGTTGTGAGCTACCGAAATCAGAGACATAGTTGTTAAAGGAAGGCATAATCCTGTTCAGCTAGGGCTGTGTATGGCATTGATTTTGCTTTCACACAAGCTAAAGCTCACACCATCCATTTTCTTCTTGTTCTTTTCTTCCTGCGCTAGATGGCACTGTGATGTATATTATCAGAGACAAGCAGCTTTTGATGTAATGTAAAAATAACACAGATTTCTGAAGAAAACCTAAAATGACAGTGGCAAAAAATGCTTGCAAATGTTCTGAAGTTCTCAGTGATGCACTGTAAAAAGCATGTCTCATTTCCAGTCCATGAATTTTGTGTCCTCTCTACCTCATTGTTGTTTTGAGATGACTGTGTTAGGGAGGAGGGCTGCTTTCTGAAAACAATGCAGAATTTTATTTTCATAGCTGTCAGTTCACTAAACATTGAGAACGTGAACATGCTTGCAGGTATTCTGCAGAAAACATTAATTACTCTGCTTCAACTTCTGGTAATTTTGTTGCTTCTAGGAAGAAGTAAAGATTATATCTAGAATTTCACTCCCTCTTCCCTTCCCACCCCATCTCTGGCACTGTAATGTTTCAGGTCAGGAAGATGAGCTTTGAAACACTTGCAAATATCAAAAATACTGCTTGAGTTTCAGTTCTTATGAAACCAGTTAATCTTGCACTATTTAGGAGATGTTTTTTGAAATAACTGTTCTCCCCACCACACCTAAAAGAATAAATAAATAAATAAAATCACACAGCAGAGGATATTAGTTGGTACGCAGCTTTTTCAGTGTTTTTGCAATGACAGCTTTGGGTTGGTGGCTGACATTAAAATGAAAGAAAAATGTTTTCCAGCACAACCCGTTCAAGAGCCAAGGCTGTGACAAAGTTTTTTAACAGTACAGTGATTACAAATGAGAATTGACTTTTAGAGACTTTTTAAAAGAAGCCTGAAGCAATATAGATGCACAATGTCATATCAGATAGTAGCACCGCTTTTTTAACTGGAAAATAAACTTATATGAAGATGTCAGCTCAATAATTGTTTTACATTAACTAAATGCAATGATATCAGCATCTCCAGAATCTGTAAGACTGATTTCCTTTATGTTGCTATGATACCATATTATTACTTGATATGCTTTATAATCAACTAACATAAGAATAATGGTCAAGAGTAAAAATGAATAATTCAAATCAAGAAAAAGCTCTCATTCTAAACACTGTTTATCACACAGTTTCCCTCTGATAAGTGACCCTGTGAAACTGATATCCGTAGGTTTCATGTTTACTGTCTTTCAATTGCTCCAGTATCAAATATGGTTACTTTCCAAGCTGTTTGCTCATTCTAACTGCTATTTTTGCAAACTCATCTTTGGTCCAAACTGATTTCCTGTCTCTCTTAAATTAGGGAACATAAGATGTAAAAGATCATTGTCACAATGGGACCAGTATAGCCCATTGTCAAGCTGGTGAGGTTAAATAGGTTCACGGGAAGCAAATAGGTAAATTATTCTCCCAGGAATGGGGAAAGCACAATAAGCTCTACTTGTTCATCAAAAGTAAAAATAGAGACAGCTGACATTTTTTCACTAACATTTGCAGAACTCAGCTCAACATTCTTTGTTCAGTGCATTGGGTGATCTTCCATCACTGAAGCTCAGGGATCCTACAAAAATCAGCAAAATAACCAAGGGACCCTGAGCGGACGCAGCTCCGAGGGGAGGCAGGGCAGGGTGCCGGGCAGCCTAATGAGTCAACTTCTTCCACGGAGCCATGGCCAAAACAGCCACAGACCCTTGGGATGCATTCAGCTGTTTAATGAAGTTTATCTACGTTTAAAAAAAATCAGTGGTCTGGGGACATGTGGTCAGCAACATAACATTTGCTGCTGATCAGAAATGAAGCCACCAACAAATTTGCAGTTCACAGGAAATTTCAAACAGTTTAACTTGATCAGATGATTTAGAATTAAATCAAATTTTGAAAAGTAATTTGTTATAAGTTAGAAATCCTGCTTCTCTGCAGTGAAGACACCTCTTGCCATTACCACAAGAAAGCATGAATTAATATGCTAGCAAATCATCAGGGTTGGAAAGGGTCACCTTTAAAATTACTTGACCCAGTAAAAGCAGGCTCAAGTTCATGCTGCTTAAGACAAAAGCACAGAAATATCTGAAGGGTAGATGGAATAAAAGTTATAACTCTCTGCTCTGCATTTAAATAGCCTTTCTTATTCCATGCTTCATAGCCTTATCTCTCTGACTCTGGTAATTACCTCTTTATCCATTTACCACCTCAAGAATAGGCATCATTTGATACGCACGTGAGATACTCTTAGGAGGTGTGCCACTGCACACTATACTGTGGCACAACACAACAATACAGAGTTTTAGCAAAACAAAGCAACAACTGATATTCCACTATATTCTGCACATATATATTCCACATAGCAAATATGCATGTGAATGATTATTTTGTTAACCAACCAGTGCATACCATATTCTTTGTTAGTTTAAAAGTGTCCTATATAAAAACTTAGGTGTATATATACCATAATATTTGTGTATTAATATCTTGTAGATTATGCATTTTTATGCAGTTAATTCACCTCTGGGCATGCTTTGCATGCTAACACAAATTAAAGATGACTGATGTTGTTTTATGATATGCAAATTGATGTCTCACCTGATTCGTCAGAGCCTTATCATTTCTCAGAAACAGTGGGACCCGAGGACCACAAACAACTATTTGGTTGCCTTTTCCTGTGAAGAAACAGTCTGTTTTTGTGGCACCATACAGTATCATGAAGGGATAGAATAATTTGCTATAAAGAACATGTTTGGCTACCAAAATCAGTGCTACCTCTAACGAAAACATCAGCCCAGGCTGATCAGCTGTATCTGATTTGTACTAGCATACAAAGTATGCACACGGGTGAATTTATGAGAAAAAAATCAGTCTTGCAGTGTAAGCTACCTTCACTCAGAGCATAGCACAAATTGCTTACTTCAATGTCTAAGTAAAATTTCCACTACTGTGTGGCAGGATAATAAGGATTGATGCAGCAAGTTTGAAACCTATTATACGGAAAACAAGAGGAGCTCTATCAGTGTGAACTGTCATTCACAAACAGCACAGGTATTTCTTCCCTTGAGAAAAAGGGATTTAATATTGCCTCTGCCAAACTCGTATATTTATTAAAATACCTGAGGACGGCAAAATGCCCTGGATCCATAGTATCGAAGGCACATAGCTAAGAGATTCCTGAAACTGTTGTATGGATTTGCTGCCATGGAATGGCTGCTGGCCATTTCCAAGAATTCGAGGAACTTGTTTAGGTGTGTAATTCCCTTGTTGAGAATCTTGACGTTACTCTGTGTTTCCTTCACATATCTGTAAAACTCAGCCACCACATCCAGGATGCATTTCTACAGGTTCAAGCAGACTTCACATAGTTGTTAGTCTACTGTGGACCTCAATTTAGTGGGGCTTCACCTGAAGCATGTTTGGTGTGATTTGCTTTATGAGAAAATGAAGCTGGGGACAACTACTTGATCGTGAAGAGTCACACACCATAGTAACATACGATTTAAGTAGTGCATGAACTTGTTCTGGTTTCAAAGCCATAGCTTGCACTAATGAAATTTGAATTTGTGGCTTTCAAAACACGTTCAAACACACTGTGTCAACATTAGCTGCCATTCCCAATGACAATTATGACAAGCAACTAAATTCTCCTGGTGGATAAATTTGAATTTAGCATTTTAACAGCAAAGGCCCAAGAACAGAGTTCATATGAGTAGCCATGCCATGTGTGTTGCTAGTTCCTTGGACTGAAAAGAAATAAAAAGAAATGAATAAACTCTAATCTAATTTGTTCCACTAATCTCTCCGTCTGAGTTTGGAATTTATGGGGGAGCAGTCAGGTTTTAATGGCCAGACAGCATGTCCTGTTAGGTAGAGCAGAGCAATGCTTGCAATATTTTTAACTTTGTTTTGTATGAAAATGTGACATGCCTTCAGCATTACTTAATAAAAATCTCAACTTTTTCAAAAGCAGTGTGGATATAGCTACAGCCATATTATATATGAATACAGACTTTAGCTGCAGCTACGTATGGGGGGAGTGCTAGTGCTGTACTAATACTGAGCTAAGAATGACATCCAGGAAGAAAACATACTTTAACACCTACAGACCATAAAGTGCGAGTGTTGTGTGCATACAAGCATAAATTATGTGCACAAACCATTTGCAGTTCTGTGAGAGTAATGCAAGCCTTAGCTAGCATAACAGAAATAAGCTGAATGGCACTTTCAGCATCCTGACCTACTCTCTCATGGATGAGTCCCAAACAATGAGTTTGACTGCGACCTAGCCATCAGCTGAGGCAACAAGAAATTCGGGCAGAACACCTCTCTGTTCATTAACCTCTTAATTAAATCAATCAGTGCAACTCCAAAATTATTTTTGCTGTCTTGATTGATATTGAAACTTCTTCATGCACACTGAGAAGGACAAATGCAGACAGAATTAGTTCATAAACAGTTGCTCAGAAGAATTTGAGATTCATTAAATTTGGTTTACTAATATTTATATATTATCATAATACCTAGTGGCCAAGCAGTATTGGGTCCTCTTTGTGCTGCATACTGCGCACATACTCAGAGAGAGTGTCCTGCCCTGAGTTGTAGCCAACTATTACGACAAGCTGTGGATGTACAGAACACAAGAAGAAAGATCACTGTAAGGATGGTAAGCACCAAGTTCATTCTACAGTATTACTTTCACAGGCATTTAACTAAAGGGACAAGGAAGTTAAAAAGCCTGAAGAGAGATCATAAAGCAAAGAGTGGGGCATAAAAATAATTTAGGGCAGCCAATTGTCAATTACTTTAAAAAAAAATCAAGGAAACTTGGAGTGAAGGGCATAGACACTATCTTTGCTCTGGCTTAAAATACTTCTGTAGGTCCTGTGAATGGTACTTCAGCTCATGTAGTTTTCCCCATCACCACCAGCACTGTAAGATCTACGTGACTGACCTGAGGTCAAGCAACATTTGTTCTCTGCCTCCCAGCTCTGGACCAGCAGCTTGAAAGGAAGCGCAATGGAAGACTGCTATGGATGGACCCCACTTCAACCCAATTTTCCCTCCTTTCCCTGAGACCAATATAATTTCCTCTGCAGCTGCTTTATTCTCTTTCTTATCCATTTAACTCTCTCCTTTAAGTATTCATTTCCCAAGGCTCTTCCAGTTTAGTACCTTGGAGTCCAGATTTACTTCCAGACCCTTCCAGATTCATTTGTTTATCTTATGACCTGAATAAGGAAAAAAAAAAATCCTTTCAGCCAGAGGAAGACATACTTATCAGCTTCTCTTCTATGTACAAATGGTGTTGCTCGTTCTGCTGGACAAGGTTAATCTTGCTTTAAAGGTTAACCTATGGACACAGCTCAGCTGCAGCAGTATTTTCAGTCCATAAACATAGGACTGGTATATCTGTTTTATTATCCACCTGATGTTCCACTCTTTTGGGGGTCTTCTAGAAGTATCAGGTACCTGGCCTCGCTGGACTCACACTCCCATTTAGGCTAGGTCACTAGCTTTTAATAGCTCAGAATAATTTTGGGTCATTAACTTCTTCACTTGTTTCAGAAGTGCCAGAGAGTTCTGGCAGCAGCAGAGTTTCTCCTGGCTGTATGAAATCTCCCTAGTGAGTGCAAGTGCAGAAAAAAGAAGGTAATGCTTCTACAGGAGAAAATTTTTCTACTTGAGGAGCCTAACCGTATGAGCAAGGGTCAGCATGGGGATGTCACAAGCCAGATTATTAGCATCAAAGAGGATTACTGGACTGTCAAAGTATGATCTTAAGTTAAACCTTACCCTGACCTTGTCAAGGTCCCAGACATGGGACATCTTTGTCCCCATACAAGATCCCATATTTCTAATGGTTTTCCCTGTCATTTTATGTTTGTTTGTTTTGGAGAGCAACTGCATCATTTTCAGGCCTGAAACTAATGCACAGCATCTAATCAGCTGGGCAGAAATGAAGCTGTTCCTTTGAAGCTGTTCCTTGTGTCTTGCTAAATGTATACTGCTGAAAATTAGCAGTTTCTCAGGAATAATCTTGCAGAAAAATTCAGCTCTGGTATTGCTGTGTTGTAAGTGAAGGGAGCACATACCAGAGAATTCATTGCTTTATCCACGCTGTTAAACATTCACAGTTGAAAAGAGACATAAATAATGTAAAAATTGACTCTCCTGTGGGAACATTTCTTGACTCATTGAAGTATCTATCACACCTGCCTTCCTTTCCTTCCTTTTTCTGCAAGAGTTTTAAATTAGAGTCCACTGCTGAAAATATTTCTGCAAGTTCTTTGTGAAATCAATAGCTGTTTCTGGTGGATGTTTTCAAAGTCTCAAATGCAAAATATAGTCAGGAACCTTGTGCAGTACCACACTCAATAATCACTCAATAATGATAGGAAATCAGTAATTTTTTTAAATTAATCCTACCAATACGTAAAATGTAAATATACCAACTGGACCAGGAAGCTTATTCTACTTGTGTTCACCACACACAGATTCTTTTAAACTAGAAACAAACTACAAACAAAACCTAATTGGAAAGAAGTATTCAATAATGGAAAGCAATGTTAGCATTTTAGGAAAGGTACCAAATAATTTTTCTGCTGAAACAAAGGATTTCCTCAAAAACAACAAAATGTCACAGGCTCCCATCAGCTCAGTCATCATCATTATGATTTCTGTAACACACATCCAAATAGCTTCTGTAGTGGGTTTCTAATTGTGGTAGATTTATCCTGTGAGAAATCCACCTGGACTTTTAAAAGTAGTACTTCCAAAGTTAGATGGAAAGAAAAAAAGACCCAAAAAAAAGACCAAAAAAAAAAAGACTGCTAAATAAGAAAACGGATGTGTATGTGGAAGGTGTCAATATGAAGGAATGGCTATATGAAGGCAGGTAAGAAAGTAGGTGAAAGCATCACAGCACTTAAAAGGTTGTCTCTGTCACTACTGCAAAGCCAAGGTTACAAAGGAACAAGCATTTGTTTCTATCCTGTCAGTAACTGCAAGAGTTAAAAAGCATAATACATCATGTCTGGCTATGGTGAGAACCCTCCGGCCCAGAAAGAATCTCTCTCCAGATGCACTGGGTTGTCTCTCTCAGCTGGTGACACAGGCAGTCACCATTCACTCAATGCAGTTTCGTATTTGAGAAGATGCAGCCCTGTTCTTGCCTTGCAACAAGCAAGTTACAGCACACAAAGAAGCTCTCCTATTTGAGTGTTTTGATTTTTTTCTCTTTTTAACATTTCTCAAGTTCTGCAAAAATAACAAGTGATGTGGAAAATGAAAGAGTGGGAGGTCACAGACTAACCAGTACTGCAATGTTGGATGTGTGTATGGACCTAATTGTGTTAGACATAATTTATTTGTGCTTATAACTTTTTTTTTTTTATATAAAATGGAGCAGCACCAAGATGAGAGAGAAAGCACCTCTCAGAATGCCAATTTAGTACCCTGACACAGAATCTGAAGCAGGAAGACTACAGGGTTAAGTCATGTTTTCTCATGATCAATGTCAGTGTCCTTTCTAATAAAGGACTGATAATTCTGAAGTTAAATGTTATTCATGTTTTTATTTTCTGTGTTTTCAGAGAAATGTTCTGATGTTCTGTCCATGTTGAAACCGATATATATATGCGTCCTCTACATAAGGATTGTAATAGAGATAAATTAATGTGTTCTGAAATTAATTTTAATTTTGAAAAAAAAAAAAGTTATATCTGAGTTACTTGTCTCAATATCAGCTACAGAGAATACACAGAAATGGGCACCACTAGGTATTTGTCATTAGACACTTAAACTGCAACAATGATCTAAAATAGATCAGATAATCTGCACCTTTCTCTCCACGACCTACAAAAAGAAGAGAGATTAGGCATTTAAAACATGCCTGTAAATAGAAAGAGATGCCTACTACCCCGATTCTCTATTGAATCTGTCTTTCCTAAGTAAAACAGTTATTTCCTCTGTCGTACAATTTCTCTCTGTTGTCTAGATAAATAATATGCATTTTTGGACCAGAATTATGCTTATTCTTGCCACCTAACAAAATGGGATACAGTTTTCCAGGCAGTACTGTAATTAAATCGTACATGTGCTATCAAATAAATAAATTTAAATGTGAAGCATCAACTGCAGTATGGAACACAGTTGTTTCATTAGGTAATAGGCAGTTCCATAGGAAATCTTACTTACAAAAAGTTTTAATGAGACAGCTGCTGTTCCCCTACATTTACATTTTTGATTTTTGTATCTTTAACGCAGTGTTTTCAAACTTTTGCTTGGAGCACTCTTGGAGAGATGATTAGAAAATATGCATTCGAATAGATCCAACTGTTATATATATATGTATTATATAAAATTCTCCAAGAATATTCTTACTTGTATCACTACGCTAACGACCTGAAAATCTTTTTTAATTTCTCCTGTTTCTTTTTTTCTTTCTTCTGGCACTTCTCTCTCTTCTTCTCCCTCTTGTATGTAGGATCTTTATATTTCTTGTCAATAACTCTTCTTTGTCCTTTTTCTTGAGCATTTCCTTCCCAAATTGTCCCTGAAAACTTAGACTACCACCTTCCTGTCATGAAGTCACCAGCAAAGCTTGTGTGGTGACTTCAGTGGACATAACTTCCCTCACTGATTTCCATATCTGCTTCCCCCTCATAGCAGCAAAAGAGGAAGGTGATAGCTATAATAAAATGAGCTTTTATAATGCAGTTGATGTCAGGTAAGTTCTCCAGACAAGAAAGCTCAGTCTTGCAGTAAAAAAAAAAATGCCCAGTTTTTCTCTGACAGCTGTGTGACATAAGCTTTCTAAGCTTCCACTATAAGATAAAGGAAAATTTCCAAAAAACAATCTTGGAATTCAAATTAACAGGTACAGATACACTGGAAAAGTTCACACTTTTAACAAGATGTAAAACAGATCCTTATTCCATATATAGAGAAGTATTAAGGCACGTATTATGCCCATAGGGTAAACTCAAAACTCTGATTAGATAAAATACCTCTCACTAAGCCAGCCAACCACTGCCTTGCTTCTGGCAAAATCTTTGTTTTGAAAAAAAAATCATATAAGATATCCTTGTATGCAGTGAACTTGTGTGGATTCACTAAGGCTAGTGCCTGAACTGCTGAATTCCATGTGGAATAAGGAAAACGTGTCAGCCCTGTCTGCCTGTAGGGCCATGGAGAGGAATCTGTCCATGGAAATAAGGTAATTTCTTAGCAATGTGGTTTAAACATTCTTCTCTTCTCCCTATATTATAAATGATATTGTTAAGCACTACAAGATGAAAATCAGAAACAGTTCAGACATTGCTTTTGGCTTTTCTGACTTGCTGTTATCTTCCAAATCCATGCAAATTACTAAAACAAAAAACAGTATTCAAGATGCTCTTGACTTATTCATAAGAGATAAGAGACACAGGATATACATAAGCTCTCTTAGTTTCTGAAGGAACTAGAGATCCTCAGGAAGGAATTTTCCCAAAAGGTTTTAAGTCTTTGTCATTTTTTGTTGGACTTCTAGTGAAGGTCATATTTGAAAGTAACTGTTACTTTATCTGAGAGCATAAAGTGAACTGTACTCTCTAAGTTTTTCTATTACAGTGTCCCCAATAAAATATTCCGAACATGAAATCTTCCGCCAGAATCTGAATGAGTGTGAAGTGACCTAGCTCTTCTAGAATTTGTGGAGCTTTGCCTCAGCAAAGCAAGTCTTACACAGTTATAGGAAGAAAAAAAAATAAATAGTAGAATAGAAAGTTCTGTGTTCTTTTTTGGGGTGATCCTCAGAATCAACTTGGAATTGAACTTGAGGATGTTCATCTCCAAGAATGTTTCCAGCTGTAGGTCATGACCATTTGGAGAAGGATAAATATTAGCAATCATCAGCCAGGCTAAGGTTCTCCCCAAGACAGAGTGTTATTTACTATATAAGTAAACTTTTCCAGTAAGTTTGAGACTGGTAGCTCAAACTCTGATTTAGGATACGTAGGCTTTTATATTTAAGTATTGAGGTATTATATTTAGGTTTTCTTACAACAGCAGCAAATCAAAATGGTAGAGGTAAAGTTTAACAGCATACCTTTGGAAGTCCTCACAGCTGTTAGCAACATTTATTCCACAAAAGACCATTCTTTCCAGTATTTCCTGTATAGGAGATAATTACCCACAGCCTTTCCTCTGTCCCTCCCCCAGTCCAGGAAAAGCTCCTAGCGGGTTTCTTACATCACAAAAGAGCCCAGAAAAGAGCTGTCATCAAGAAAAATATGCATTATAACTCTTCGAACAATAATTTATATTACCTATGTAAACTATGTATGTCTTGTAAAATAATTTAATAATGGCACTTTTTAAACCCTAGATTTTTCTCACCTAGAATATGCATGGAGAGAGATACAGATAGGTGTGCATATATTTGTGTGTTCAAAATGGGCCCAAGGAAAATAATGTTAAAAAATTATTAGCTTGAGAGTACAGTGCTACAGTGATAATATCTGTGATTTTTTTTTCCCGTTTACTTCAAAATTTTACCATCTTACAGAGCAGAAGTCAAAAGAAGAGAATCTACAGGGTTCCTACTGTAACGTACTAGTTTTCTAACCCTCAGATAAGGGAAATGGGTAATTAAACTTAACTGGAATCTTTCAGTTGTTTAGCGCTGGGGGCAGTTCTACATGGTCGCTGTAACTTCAAGGAGAATTCTATTCTTATTAAATAATTTTATAGAATTACTTAATGACTTTCTAGTCAATTGAGTCTCTGATATAGGATTTTGTTGATTGTACCACTTACATTCCACAGAATCATGGGATAACTCAGGAAGAAAGGGACCTACTTAGGCCTCCAACCCAACACATGCCCAAAACAGTGCCAGCTCTTGGGTCAGAACAGGTTGCTAAGGGCCTGATCTGGCTGGGGCTTAAAACCCTCCAAGGATGTAGACAGCACAGCCTCTAGGGAACACCTGGCTCCACTGCCTCACTGTCCTCATGGGGAAACAGTCTCTTACTCTAGTAAGAGAGTCAGTGTCTTCAGTCGCTACTTAGCCTGAACCTCTCTCGCATACAGGATGGTCAACCTGGTAAGGAGAGCTTTAAGCAAGACCTAAATCAAAATATTCTAAATAATTAATCTGAGGTGGCGTGCACATATTCCCTAGTTTTCCTAGCTTTTGATACACATGGGGCTCATTTTACCTATGTACACCATTCCAAAGTTATATGTTCAGACTCAGCCAATCTGTATTACATATAAAGCCCATAGTGATGGGCTTTAATGATTTAAAGGCAAAAGTGTCTCAGGAAAGAACTCTTGGACAGTTGTTATGTGATATCTGCTAAATGGTGGTAACAGTGGGAGAAAAAAAATTGTATATCAGAAAATATTAGAAAAGAACTCGAGAATTAAACAGATGTCATTCTGCTACTGCCTATATAACTTAAGCACCTTCATTATCATTCATGTACTTAATATATGCAGTTCTGGTCATTTAATCTGAAAACCTTCCACTAGGGAGAAAAGCAACAAAGGAACAAAACGTCTTCAGTAAAAGGAAAGGATTGCTTGGAAAACAGATATAAGGCAACACAGAATTAATCTACAAAATCAGGATGATATAGAGAAAGTGAATGTAAATGGTCATTCACTGTTTCTTAAAAAACAAGAAACTGGCTTGAAATGACAACTTGAAATTAAAAAGAATTGTTTTGTTCTGTTTTTCATCCAGTGCGTGTAAGTAGTAGAACTCATCAGTACAGCAGAGGACAAAAATATAAAAATATAAATTAGTTCCAAAAATATCAAAGACAAAATTACAGAGGAGACATTTAACAGGAATATGAAATACTTCACTGAAATATTAAATGCTGACTTAGGAAACAATTAAACTACCAATTATTGGAATACGGTAGATTATGCTAGGGAAAGGATCACTCTGTACTTGTCATCTTTCCCTTAAAAATCTTTATTAACTATTACTAGAGCCAAGACAAGCTGCATGAACTGATCTGAGCATGTTCTTATATTCTTTCTGCATATTATTCCAGCATATCTATTTATTGATAAAACTGCAGGTCAAAATATACTTAAATAGAAAAATGTCAGACTTTTTTCACCTTTTCCCTCCCCTAAACTTCTCTTAAAACTTTTCTTCATTTTTCCTCCGAACTCTACAATGGTGTCAACAAAACTGAAGAAACCCATAACGAGGAAGTAGGGAACGACACATTATGGTGGTTTTACTCACGTGGGCATCTGAGCTCCACCACAACCTCTGCCTCACTCCCCCTCCTCAAGGGGAAAGGGGAGAAAAGACAATGCAAAGGGCTCAAGGGTTGAGATAAGGGCAGGGAGATCACTCAACAATTATCATGATGGGCAAAACAGTCTCAGACTTTGGAGATTAGTAAAGTTTGTTGCCTATTACTAGCAAGCTAGAGAAGTGAGAAACAAAGAAAAGAAACTAAAAACACGTACCCCCATCCATCCTCTTCTACATCCTCGCCCCAAGCGGCAGTGCAGGGGAACAGGGAATGGGGGCTGCGGTCAGTCCCTGACACTTCGTCTCTGCTGCTCCTTCACGGTCCCTCCCTGCCCCTGCTCCCCGTGGGGTCCCTCCCACGGGATGCCGTCCTGCCCGAACTGAGCCTGCGGGGGCTGCCCACAGGCAGCAGCTCTTCAGGAACTGCTCCCACATGGCTCCGTACCACGGGGTCACTCTGACAGGAGCAAGCTGCTCCAGCACGGGTCCCCCACGGGCGGCAGCTCCCCCCAGACCCCCTGCTCCTGCGGGGGCTCCTCTCCACGGGCTGCAGCTCCGGCCCGGGGCCTGCTCCTGCGGGGGCTCTCCATGGGCCGCAGCCTCCTCCAGGCCACATGCACCTGCTCCACCGGGGGCTCCTCCACGGGCTGCAGCGTGGAGATCTGCTCCGTGTGGGACCCGTGGGCTGCAGGGGGACAGCCTGCTCCACCAGGGGCCTCTCCACAGCCCGCAGGGGAACTGCTGCTGCCTGCCTGGAGCACCTCCTGCCCTCCTGCTGCACTGACCTGGGGGGCTGCAGGGCTGCTTCTCACTCCTCGCTCTCCCAGCTGCTGTTGTGCAGAAGTTTTTCTTCCTTTCTTAAATATGCTCTTAGAGAGGTGCAAACAACATCACTTACTGTCTGGGCTCTAAGCAGCAGCAGGTCCTTTTGGAGCCAGCTGAAACTGGCCCCTATCTAACAGGGGGCAGCTGCTGAGCTCTGTCCAGAGAGGCCGCTCCTGTAGCCCCCCACTACCAAAACCTTGCCATGTAAAACCACAACACGCATACATTTACTGCTTTTGACATTGTTCAATAATACTGAAAACTGTAAAAATGCCAGTTTATGAAATTTCTTTTGGTCTTCTTTAGAATGAATGACTTTTTTTCCTATATGCTATTATATATATACAGAAGTCACAAGTTTGTTCCGTGTGTTCAACTTGTGCATGATCAGGGCCTATCCAGTGCCCTTTACACAAAATTTGTCCTCTCAGATTTACTGATATACTTCATTCATACTACTCTACAAAGAGGCATTTCGCAAAAGTAGTATTGGTCAACATTTTTCCACAGCATCATTTTGAAACACCATGTGTTTTGGGATTCTACTGCCATTCTCAAAGACTTGTTTTTAACTACCCACCATCTATTACCTACATGGAATAAAATACTAACCCTAACAATTAAGCCACACCATTTTCTAATTGCTCAGAAAGTAGTATTTCATAATGAATCTATTACCTGTGTTGAAATAATCCTTGAATAAGATGTTCTTGTGATTTAACCTGGCCAGCAGCTAAGCACTACGCGGCCGTTTGCTCACCCTCACTCCTTCGGTGGGATGGGGGAGAGAATTGGGAAAAAAATGAGTTTGTGCATTGAGATAAAGACAGTTTATTAGGACAAGAAAGAGAGGAAAATCATAATGATAAAAATACTAATAATAATGATGTGTACAAAACAAATGACGCACAATGCAATTGCTCAAAACCCGCTGACTGATGCCCATCCCATCCCTGAGCAGCGCCCCACCCCAACCCCATCCAGCCACTCCATATTAATTGTTCAGCATGACACCATATGGTATGGGATAGCCCTTTGGACATTTCAGGTCAGCTGTCCTGGTTTTGTCCCCTTCCAGCTCCTTGTACACCTCCAGCCTCCTCACTGGCAGGACAGAGCGAGAAGCTGAAAAGACCTTGGCTCTGTGTAAGCACTGTTCTGCAACAACTGAAACGTTGCTTTGTTATTAGCATTACTCTCATCCTAAATCAAAAACACAGCACCATCCCAGCTACTAGGAAGAAAATTAACTCTATCCTAACCAAAACCAGGACAGATGAGTATTTACTAGGGGAAAAATCATAATTTTCCTTCTGTGGAATGTCCTTTGTGACAGATATTCATATTTGATATTATCTGCTTAAAAGGTTTTGTACATCCTGTTTCTTCATGCATGCCCTAACCATTTTAATGTTGAACTCCTTGTCACCCAAAGCACAGAACTGTAATTCTACACTCTGCTATTCATTTCATATACAAAGTATTCCTTAACTCCTCTGGGAGCAATTGAGCCGCATATATGGCTGCCTGATCACAAAGTTTCTTTACATTTTTAATCCTTTGGCTGTAAAACATTGTTCTTCTGTACATCGTGAATGGAATTTCATAAATCTGGAGTCAAGACCTCATCATCCCTAACATTCTTTTGGGATTGCTATTATGAATTTTGGTGTAATGACATGAAGAGTAGTGCCATGTGGAAAAATCAAAGAATGTAGAGAAAACACCTAAGGAGACCTAAGGTCTATAGCTATGAGTTTAAAATCTGTGTGAATTAAATTTGAGGTCTATTTTCTATTATAACTGTCTTCTAATTCTTGCAGCTGACCTAAAGGAAATTGTAATACATCGAGGTTTCTAATTGTGCCAGATTGCTGAGTTTCAATGGGTGTAGGTGCTTTTTAGGTCTTTTTTGATCTGATCTTTAAGTAGTATGTGTGAGTTTAAAGTTTCAAGTTCTACAAGAAGCAGGTTTTCTTGGTTTTGCTTGCTATAGTAATGTAGTCAGAAATGGTCTTACTACAGACTACTGAAGTACAGGTAAAGATGTGAACTGAGTAATATGGAAAACCACAGTGTAAAGACTGTAAGAGAGGAACATTGCTAATTTGTTGGCCTGAATTCCTTATGTGAATAGTGATGTTGGTATGTTCAATGTGGACATATTTCTTCAAACTGATAAATCTTGGAGAAGTTTAACAGGCTAGGTCAAAACTACATTTTTGTTCATGTATGTTGTGGCTTAACCCAGCAGGTAGCTAAAGACCAACCAGCTGTTTGTTCACTCCCTTCTCAGTGGTATGTGGAAGAGAATTGAAAAGAAAAGTTCAAGAACTCATGAGTTGAGATAAGGACAGTTAAATACAAAAGAAAAATGAAAAGGGAAAGAAAAAAGTAAAATAGAACAACAAAAGGATTGAACAAAGCAAGTGATACACAACACAATTGCTCACTACCAGCCAACTGATTCCCAGCCAGACCCTGGCCCCTGCAGCAGCAACCCCTGGCCAACACTCCCAGTTTTATTGTTCAGCATGACACCACATGGTATGGGACATCCCTTTGGCCACTGTGGGCCAGCTGTCCTGGCTGTGGTTCCACTCCTCCCAGCTCCTTGTGTACCCCCAGCCTCCTTGCTGGCAGGGCAGCACAAGAAGATGAAAAGTCCTTGGCTCTGTGTAAGCACTGTTCTGCAACAACTGAAACATTGCTGTGTTATTAGCATTACTCTCATCCTAAATCAAAAACACAGCACCATCCCAGCTACTAGGAAGAAAATTAACTCTATCCCAGTTGAAACCAGGACTATGTATCGCACCACAAAATGTTAAATTGGCTTGGTATTATTAGTGCTTGTAATTATAAGGGCATATTATTCAAGGAATTTGGTAAACAAGTTAATGTTTCTTTCTTTTGACTTACGAATTAAAAGACCTCTTTTTCTTTTCTCATGTTTTCCATTAAAAATATTGACTGTTCCAAAGGATTTCTGTTTTCCGGTTGGAACTGATGTTATAAACTGATGTTATGTTTGTTTGGGTTCATGTCTAAATATTCAGAGTCTGGCAGTCTTATAAATTTGAACGTAATTTTTAATATGCCAGAAACAGATTTAAAAAAAAAAAAAAAAAAGCAACAGAGAACAAGTTAATGTTTTCAAGTTAAATCTATCAATAGTTCCAGTTTTCTATCTGGGCTGAAAAAGAAAAAAAAAACAAAACAGCCTGGTGGAATTTCCAACCATTAATCCAATTTTCCAAACCTCTAGGGCAGCAGGGACACATGCACATCACGTATCCCACCTTCAGATCTGCTTTGAGTTTAAGGAGGAACGCATGAACACCTTGCTACACCTAAGTCAATTTAGCTATTTTTATTCAAAGTGCATGCTACTATCTGATCTTTAGCTAACGCCAGACAGAAGTATGAAACCAGAGTGTAGGTCAAGTGTGGGAAAGTGCTCATTCCCCTAGATGCCTGAGGCTTTCAGCTTACGAGTATGGTACTCAAAAATGATTTTCTTTTTCCTCGTGACTGTCTTAGGACTAATTTAATACTGTTTTTAATGACAGCAGTTTAAGATAAATTATTTTTTCTTACAGTCATAGCTCAAGTCCAGGTTGAGCTTCAAAAGCAGAACAATCTCTGTCAAGTGGCAAGAAACTGTGAAATATAATTAGAATCACTGGTAATCTCTACTCAAAAAGACTTAAACCAGAATTATGCAATTATTTTCCTTTAGGAGCACTTGTCTAGAGGATTTACTTTCCCTTTAAATCCAAGAGTCTTCTAACATGCTTTGTCAAATAGCAGCACAGAATTTGCTGAAAGAATTTCTCCGACCTTAACAGTGACTCGCTCTGGGTGTCTTTGTGCATGGGGAGACTGGGTTACTGGGTGTGTAGCATCCTCTTTTGCATTTGTTTATTTCCAAACAGGCAGGTCTTCAAGATAGAAAGCTCACTTAGATGTTTTCATACAGCCATGGGAAAGCCTTTGACTATTGTTCCCAGTTAATTCAGTTAATTAACTAATTAATTAACTAATTCTGAGACAGCTGTTGTGCTTTTTTTTTTTTTTTTTTTTTTTTTTTTTTTTAATGCATGTATTCTGATGTTGTGCAATTGCTTTGCTGGTTTGCATCAGGATTTAAGAACAGCATTGCCTCTCCTCTCATGAAACTATTCATGCTCCTTATTGCTGAGGAGCATGAACATTTCACAAATGTCAGCCAACACAACACATCTACAAAATAAAACAGCCTCATCAATGGAATACACTTGCAGTGAGAAAGGGATTAAGCCCAGGCCAGAAGTTGTGCTAAGGTGGGTAACTGAACTCCAAATTTCTGACCATTAGATGCTCATTTATCTTGGCCCAAAGCAGTAGGAGGGATCCCATCAGTTAATACAAAAGCCTGTTTCTGTTGCAAATACCACAGTCAGTTCTACAATCACTAATTTATTAGAAAGCCCAAGTTACCAAGAATCGTTTTCTACTTTTTTTTTTCATTTAAATCTGTTTGTCTTGATGCATTGTCTGTATTAGAGATTACTGCCTTTATAAGAAAAATAGCAAGCACTGAGTTTTTGGAACTAGGAGAAATATGGATACAATATCTCTGTGTATTATAAAGAAATGCTGATTTCAGAGGCACCAGGAGAATAATGCATTCAGAAGCTTTACCTTAATAGAAGGAGATAGAGAGTTATTAGTTATGAAAATGTAAAATAAAAATTCTACTTCGTGTATTAGACACTGGACAGCATGATACAATATGCAATACATCCCTTACAAAACTAAACTGTGTGTTTAAATATTATTGAGCATTCCTTGTACATATGATAAAATTATTTTTATTCGTCTCAATTTCAGATTTTCCCTTGGGAATGCTTGGAAACAGGAATTCATATCTGGGCCTTCTTCGCGGCCCAATGAGAATGAATGATTCAAATGAAAATTAATGTTGTCAAATGTGTTTCTCACAGTACTGGTACCATAGTAACCATGGTCTTATGTTTTAATGATACTAATGTAAATGTGAGCAATTAATAACTAAATATTTTTCCTTTGACAGCCACCTCTGCAAAAACATCTAAGTTAAAAGTCTTGAGTTCATTCTGGATTCCTTCCTTCTTCTATTTTCTTACTTGCAGTAAAGGTTTTACAGCCTGCAATAAGCTCTCAGCAACTCAGATTGTGCCACTGATAGAAAACTGCATGAATTCACGCAGGCTGGCTGGGCTTTAAGTCATGACCGGGGTCAAGACCAAGTTTGTGAACGGTGGGATGTGGGAGGACACCTCATTTCCCCTCCCCAGCTCTGAAGGTTGATATCCATTACACATTTGATCTTCAGAATTCACAGAAATAAGTATCAATAGCATCTTAGACATCAAATAAACAAGTAGAATTTATATTATCCAATATCCACCCCCCCAAAAAAAGGAAAAAAATAAAAATAAAAAATAAAAATAAAAATAAAAATAAAGCAAGAGAAATAGCAAGAAAACAAAGCAGTTTTTTTTGGAAAACAAAGCAGTATATATATATATAACCTCCTTGATGAATTTTATACTCAATATGGGTGTAGAGCATTGCAAGCCAAGGACTGATATTAGAAGTTTCCTCACACTTACTCATTAATACACTTCAACTCAGCTTTGATACGGTTGAATTGATTCCTACTGCAAAATTCATGTAAGTGTTCAGGAGTTCTGAGCTATTCAACCACATCACTTTGTTGCAGTGGCCTCCAACGTATATTTTGCCTGCAAGCAGGGCTGTTTATAACTGGGCAATTGGCATCTGATTTCCTTTTGATTTTCACATAACTAAACTGCTTATCAATATTTGTTCTTTTCATTTAAACTTCTCACATATTATCTTATGTGTTGTTTGTGTCACGAATTAGAGACAAAATCTGTTCTTTGTTACACACCTGGAGTTTCCTCTGGAGCTCCTTCAACCTGAGCTAAAATTTATTGCATTGGTGTTACTTTACCATTTTTTTTTTGGAAGATTTTCTTCTGCTTTTATATATTTTAAATAAATATATTTTGAATGGATTTTTCCTCTCTAAATGGCAACAAAAAAGGATTCTTTGAAATAGTGAAATAAAGTACTAATTTATTTTTATATCTTTTCCATCAGCTTTCTGCTTAAAAAATTACCAAATCCACTTTATAAACATGATTAGTGTGATTGTTCTAAAGCATTCTTTTTCAGGGGATTTACCATATATAGAAAAAAAAGTGTTCCAACATGCATAGATGTTTCTGAAGAAAAATGTGGGATCCTTTAAATTATAAAATCTTCAGAAACAAAGGTTTTATTTTATAAGACGTAATTTGCCTCTATAATGCCATCAAAGTGCTGAATAATAATTACAGAATATATAAAAAATATGAAAAAAGATAGTTTCTTCTTCTTTTCTGAATATCATAATATATTTAGCCTCCAGATATCCTCAAGAAAACAGCATCTCATCAAGGGCAACTAATGTTATTAATCAAAGAAGCTACTTATGACATTTAAATAAATGTCTTTCACTTTACGCACAAGGACAATATAGATGATCTGCAGATATCCGTTGTTTATCACACTGATGTATTTTTGTTATCATAATGCCATTACCTTGCCACTAATTCACTGGATGCAAACTGCTTATGGTTTCAAGGCTTATTCTGGTGACAAAATATGAAATGAGAGGCTTATGAATATTCAGAGGCTTTCCCCATGGCACTAACTCAGGTCTATTTATAGATGTAATTTACGGAGCTTATGAGCACAGCTAGAATTTGAGTTGAACATTAACAGTCCTTTTATGCGTGACATGACAGTTTATAGTTCACAACATCTCTGTGTTAGAATTACCAGTAAATATAAATGATTTTTTTAACCTGTTAGTTTAAGATAAAAATCATCATTCCAATCCTGCAAGCTTAGTTCTCCTGTATGGCTCAGATAAAGGGGAGGGAGGAGAAAAGATCAAAGGGAGAATTCACTCCAACTTTTCCCAGAGAGACACAGGAAATCTTCTGGCTCCTGGACAATCTGAGTAGGTTTAGTATCCAGCTGCCACATTCACCATTAACAGGCTGGAGTAAAAATATAAGAATGAAACCATATCAAGACTTTGTCTTGAATGTAGCAGATAAAGGTGTTTTTTCCATGCTTTAGGCTTCATACATCTCTCTCCTCTCCTGTGTGCAATCTTAAAATAATTTGGGTTTGTGTTGCAATGACAGTTTGCAATAACAGGTTGCAATAACAACTCCTATGAATATCTGTGGCACCCAGAATACATGGGCCCCTTCTGTTTGGCTGACTACCACAGCCAACCAGGAGGGTCAGGGGCTGACCATGTGAGAGGGAAGAGAATTGGGATGGAAAAGAAGAACACGGACAAGAAACACTGAGAAACATCTGCAGGAGTGCCTGTCCCAGAACAGTGGAGAACTTTGATTTCTAATGGGACAAGGAAGCAGGAAAAAAAAGGGCCAGGTTGGGGAATGGAGTCTGTAATTAAAGAGCAGCTGGGGTAATCAAATGCAGGGGGGGGGTTATGACAGGAATGGGTTTTGCCTACAATAACCATAGGAAGAGGAGATGAAGATGGCCTGTCACCTCCATAAAAACTGGAGTTTGAAACCTCAACAGTGATGTATTAGTCATTCTATTTGGCTTCTTGGGATGGGGCTATCATTTCTTGAAGTGTTGTCTATATCTAGAAGTAAAATATAAACAGGCAATACAGCAGTTTCTTGGGGCATTCAAACTCATGTGGCTGGTTTGGTTATCCCACTCATGCTGTCATTTAAGTTTATTACCTTATCTACCCATAGGAGGAGAGAATTGTTTTTCCTAGGTCACATTTCTAGGGTTTTCTCTTTCACAATTATTATTTTTATTTTCATATATGTAGAGAATTTTCTCCTCTTCAGCAGTGTAGTCATTTCTCACTTTCTAAGGGACAGCTTGGGAGTTTGTCTTTCAGAACTCTTCCCTCTAAAAATGCTATTTCAGGGACCTTGGGCAGTAAGTTCTTAGCTTTTCCAACTTTCCTCTCAAGGCACGTTGTCTAGCTTTCAGTCTTTTACTGGCAAATATATTTTTGACTGTAGTATCTGAAGCAGATCTCCTAAGAGCCTCTGTAAACTTGACATTACTGTAAGGACTCTTGCAAGACTTGAAGACTCAGGATTTGATACAGCTAAATTTAGATTGCTTATGGGTATCTGCAATGGCTGCTTCCCGTCTTCAAAGTAGGGCTATATAGAATGGAAACCCAGGTGTGCAAACTGGACAGAAGGCACTATGCATTTCAGTATGCCCTAAGCTGAATGATGCTACAAACTATATGTCCTGGGGATATCCAACATATCCCAGCAGTAGCTATACCTAAATGCTAGCTATTTGTTAGCTTGAAAGAAGAGTTAGAGTCTTTGTGTAATCTGAGGACTCACTGTACCTCACAGAAGCTGAAAGCCAAAAGCAAAATGCTGTTTTCATGAGCCTACCTCCTCACTGAGTTCTCTTAAAATATTATATTTGAAATTAAACACTAAGCAGGTGGCCACGTGAGTTCATCACAAGGGTCATAGCTGACTGTAAAGTCTATAACCACAGTTGAAAGATATTTTTCAGAGAAATAAGAATGTAATTTTCCAGTTGAAACAGCTTGTCCTCTGTAAATACAACTAGAGACAGAAGCTCAAGAATTTTGTATATCTTATCAGTCATGGATCTCAATAGTTTGAGGCATCTGGACAGAACTGTGATTTCACTGGGCCACATGACTTTTCACCATGAACTCTCCAACTGCAATGGATTTTTCATCCGTTATTGATGCTTTCCCAAAGCTGCTTGAAATTCTGCGTAATTCAACTTTTTGGGTTGAGTAAAGTTAAGACTCATGAACTAAGAAAACTTCAAAAACTGTTTGAATGGAAAATTCATGCTTATCTCTGGCAGATTGTAGTCATATTTCTACGTTTACACTGATGTACAACTAATGATATTTTAAGAAATCATTATTCATGTTAGAAAATGAATAGGAAGATTGCACTGAAAGAGTAATTTGGAAAATAAAGCTGTATTGAGAGGTTAAAGAATCATTGATCATTGATTTTGTGCTTGTATAACTGTAAAAACAGAAGCAGTTCTATTGAACGCCATTTCATGAGTGTACATAGCAGAAATAAGCCTCCTGTTTAGTTCCAATGGCTTACTGACTCATCACAAGTAAATAATAATTACAGAGAGTGGTAAATGTTAATTTAAAGAAGCTGAAAAAAAGGCCTTTAATTGTCTCTTTTTCCTGGCCTGTATTCTTAAATTACAGGCTACTTATGCTTTCTGTTTGTCACGATGCTAAGCTTTTCGTGGTCTCATACCAATGAGAGTCATGAATACAACCAGCAGATGATTTTGTTTCTAAATTATATTTGTAATTGACCAAAAATAATCTTTCATTCTTTCCAAAACATATCTCACATTCACTATCTTCTACACTGCTTTTCTTTTAAAATGGTGTAGATTCACAGCCCCTGCTCAGGGATCTCTTGAAACACAGAATTTTCTATCCTTAGAAAAGTCCCACATATATACCTTATGATTGTGTAGCTCAGATCCCATCTGTTCTGTGAAAGTGGGAGGGATCAGGCATTCATTTTCTTCTATCTCCCTTTTTTCCCACTCTGGTTTGGCTCATGTCTACCAGAGAGCTAATTGAGAGCTGTCATCTAGTGCAACCCCTGCTGACACTGAACGGAAGTCTTCAAAAATAATTAGCAAAAGATTGGAAGTGACACAGAGAGAGGAGAAACATGTTAACTTTGAGATTTATTTAGAGTGTTTGAGGTGAGAGTACGGTTCCTATGGAGGAAGAAGAATGTCTGAGTACTATGATGTCTTGGTTCCCTCTATTTTGGTGCTTTGCCCCGAATATGATGTCCAAAGTGAGTCAGTTCCTGAAGGCATAGCAATATTGCTCACAAGAAAAAACACGAAGTAATAATCATTGCAAATAGACATTAATAATGTTAAAGTTAATTAAAAACAAAAGGTGTAGATAAAAGGAAAAAAAAAAGTAACAATGAACTATGAATATACTATGATTCATACTATGAATAGAGGTTGCTGCATGTTCTCATATAAGCTAGATATGTCAGCATCCAAACAGAAGGACTCAAGTGCAGTACAAGAACTACTCTAGAAACATTTTATTTCCCAAGAGTGATAAAGAAAATGTACTTTTTCAACAAACATTGTTGAATAAGCAATCAGTTGGGATACTGGAAAGAAAAAAAAAAAAAAAGCTAACCCATGCAACTAATAGTTCTTAAAAGATGCAGTAATTTGTGATTAGCAACGGGGATCAAAGATACAGGAGCACAGCTGTGAATATTTTTTGTTTTCGTGCTAGTGAATGTTTTGGTCAAGTGGGAAGTTAGAGAATATGTCAAGTTCAGTCCAGAATGTGAGTCACAGCAGACAAATAACGCGCGCGCACACACACAAAGTGAGGCAAGGAGTTAATATTCCAAATCAGAAGGCAAAGGAGCAAAGACATCGGAAGGGAAGACGTGGGGATATTGTGGTAAAATCCTGACAAGGGAACAAGGTTAGATACAACTTCATCTCCTTCTCCATGCCCTATCAGTAGTGCTAGAAATTTATTACTATCTTCTACACCGCTTGTGGCAAATCTGGCCTTGAAATAGAGTATTCTATATACCAACTTACTAACCATAAGTGCAACAAGAGATATCATTATACCAAAACTTAAATCAAAGTAATAATTTTGGAATATATCAAGGAAACAAGTAGCAGCTCAGAGAATGTGGCTGTTAATGGATGATATTAATGCAGTGCAAAATGGAAAAAAAATGTTTTGGAAAGCTCAGGGAAGCACCAGATGCAAAGACAAAGCAGCACACAAATAGTAAATGGCATGCCAAATAGACAGCGGGACATCAGTGAATGCAACAGACTACAGAGACATCCCCAGCACTGTGGAAAAGAAGGAAACAAAACTGAAAACCAGACAAATTAAAATTATATAGACAAAACATCATTAGGACAGTTGAAAGTAGACGATCAAGGGAAACTATCTATGCTTACAATTCAGAAGTGATATTGCCTTAGCTAAACTACCACTGAATACATGAACTTAGTGACACTGGATATGGGACAAGAAAATTTCTACAGATAGCTGCAAGACCTAAATTAAGAGAGAGAGGAGGGGGAAAAAAAAAAAGCCAAGTGCTCACAGCAAGACTTTGACAGCATGTCACAAATTCTTATAATGAACTTGCTAAAAAAGACAAAATATATTGAAGGGCTGGGATATTTTCAGATGTGTTATACCAGACAGAGCACTCTGAGGGCTGCAGTCCTTGCCTCAGAGAGCAGGAGGTGTCCAGTGGGTTTTGGCAGACTGGGAGCTCTGTCAGGTTGGCTGCCTGGTTTCTTACAATCACAGGAGCCTCCTCTTGGTCCTTCAGGCACCTGGTTCTTAATAATGTTATGTATGAACTAAGAAAGAAAAGGAAAGAAAGGAATCAGAGAAGTCAAAAGACATTCCTAAAGTCAGAGAAACCAGAAGTTGGGTAAATGACACAGTAACTACACAGAAACGTAGGTCTAAATTGTTTAAATGAGGTAGTGATTAATACTACTAAATTCCAAGAAATGGAAGGAAGAATGAACTCCAGCACTTCAGTGCAGAAAGACTGACATGTTATATGGTATGAGAAATCCAATTATCTTACTACATGTTGAACAATACAGAGTAAATACTGATGCTCGGGGCGGGGGGCAGGGTGGGGTGGGGAAATGTGAGAGAAAACTATCGATCAGTGAGACCAACAAATAAATTTGTATTTATATTACTAATCAGTGAGTGTCCTGCTGGCTTTAGGAAGTATTAAGGCAAAGACAAAACATGGCAGATAAGGACTACAACCTCAGTGATCTTTTAGAAGGAATCAGAGAAGTAAATCTAAAATAAAATATATATAAGACGGAAATGCATTTAATTGCAGTATCACATTTGGGACACTTATTAACCTTCTGCTGTAATTTAAATGTAAAAATAACAGTGAACACAAGACAATAGATATGTGTGCCTAAAACTGTGAAATAGATTCAGTGATAATACCTCTTTTTAGATGCATGCAAATGCTTTGAGGCATGTACCACACAAATAAGAGCTGTAGCTACCTTGCTTTTGAGCCAGAGTCTGTAAATCTAGCTGCTGGTCACCAGCTCTCCTGTCCTATGCTGTGATGTGAATAAATAGGCAAATTTCCAGTGTAATGCCAATGAGTCAATGCTTGTGGCTTTGTTTTAATGAAAGGAACAGCTGGTAGCTTTCATTTCAAGGTCCCTACGGCAAGCTGAACAGAAATACATACAAATGGAAAAGAACATCAGGCAACTGTGTTTGTGTGTATGAAATTCACACATGCATTCAAGGATAAGGAACAGAAAACGAAAAAAATGTCAGAAGGCATTTTAAAGTATACTCTCAAGCATCTTTAAAACATGTTATTGAAAGAAGGATGCAGTGAGTAAGGTCACTGATTTCCTTTGTGAAGCAGCCCTACAGTAGAAAAACTGAGCTTTTGAATAGATAGATTCTCAAGCAGATTAGAATAGAGAACTATGGGGAAAAAATATCTAAATAACACTGTACAAGTTCCAAAATGAGGACATAAAACAACAACAACCACAAAAACAAAAAGTAATAATAACAAACAAACAAACAACAACAAAAAAAACCAGCTAGCTTAAGGTACTAGCTGCTATTCTCTCAGAGGAGCTGGACAACAAGGGAGAAGGCTCACTTTATTTCTGCTGTTTGATAGGAGTGTATATAAAACAGCCCGTTCATAATATCAGAGTACTAAGAACAGAAACTTCCCCAAGAATACCTTGAATTCCAAAATTGAGACCTTTTTCCAGAAAACTAGTGACATCTACAGCAAGTACACCATGACTAGAGAGGTATGGAGGACAAACACTGTTTTCACACCAGATTCCCCATTCACATCCGAGCTCCTTTAGGAAAAAAAAAATCACAAATGCAAAAACATAAAACTTTTGTAGGAAAAAATCTCATTTCAGAAATTTCACTTTGCATTGTGGTGGGACTACCTAATTTAATTAAATTTAAAGATTTTAATGGGATCATTTCAAATAAAAACTTGAAATAAAGTATCTTTCTCTCTCTCTCTACATATATCCTCCATTCTGATAGTAAACATTATTTTTCAATTTCTTTTCACTAGAAAAAAGTCTGAGGAAATCTACATGTTTATAAATTTCCATAATTTCAGTGGAAAATTGCTATCAAATGCATTCCCACTGAAATGACTCTAACAAGCTCATGTACATGAATCCAAAAAGCTGATAAATAATTGTTGTACACAGCAGAAACAACCTTTTTATTAAAGAATGCTGTTTAGATTTCTGGGAACCAGGCAAGCTGGGAACCAGGCAAGACTAGTGTCTGTGATCGTTTTAGACCCAGCAATGACACATTCTAGACATATAGTGCCAAACTGCATAGTTTTTATTTTCAGGTTTTAATTGGGGTCTGTGCAGCTTGCCTAAGAAAGGAACTCCAGCCACATCACAGTAAATGAGAGACAGTCTAATGGCCACACTCACCAACAGCTGAACATATTAAACCAAAATAAAATAAATCAAAGAAAATACATCTCTGATGATACAGCACTCTCAGTGAGGGTCTTAACAACACTTCTGTATAATGGTGGATGTCAAATTGTGAATCTACCTTAGTGTTATCAGACATTACCTCATTACAGCTAGGTGTAACAAAAATGGATGCTCAAAAGTCAAAGCCTACTCTAACTAGTATATGTAAAATCTGCCAACAGTTCCAGGTTCCAGTTTGTTTTGTTTTGTTTTTAAGAAAAGTAATGTATTTGGAAGGAAGTAGTACATTAAAGAGATAACAGTTACATAGTCATTCATATATCATGGCAGAGGATGGATATATATTTTATAAAAACATGGATATATCATTCCATTACGTACAGAATACAGAAATACAGATGGGAGACATATAAGAAATAAGACATATAAGAAATATAGACAGGGAAGAATTATGCATTTCTCTGAGCCTCAGATGCCAGCTGCACAGCAACACTAGCCCATCCCCAGCAAACAGCAGAGATTCTCCAGCACAGCATCACCCAAAACCCAAGGGGTTTTTAATCCCTCCAGAATGCCAGATTGAGAATTATGCCTGAATAAGTTTGTGCAGAGAAGAACCTTGAGAAAAAAACAGAACAATTTATGATCTAGTCATGAGTTAATTGCCGCTGAAGAGAGAGAGAGGGGAAAAAATGGTTTCTGCAGGTTTATTTTTAAAGTGGTACAACTTCTGGGTATAAACTAAATACATAAGCAGTTTATAAAACTCATGATGATATCATTCATGTTAAAGTAGACCTGCTGCAAACTGTACAAGATCTGTTTTGCATCACGGCAATAAAATGTTTCAAAGTAAGCATTAGGACAGTGTGATCTTTATGTTATCTAACATCAGACAAACCAATTGTAAACAGAGCAATAGGAAGAGGCTATGAAGTTTGCTTGGAGAACATTTTCTGATGTGCAAGGTGAATCAACTCTTGCATGTCTGGATGAGCAGGGATTTGTGGAAGAGAGGGAAGGGGAGTTTCCTCCTATGAACTTCTCAGCTTTCACCTCGGGCACTGAGAAGCATTGCAGGATTGACAGGTTGCAGCATATGTTTCTTCTGACAGCAAATATCAGTCACATTCTGCTCGTGATACTCAGAAAAAAAGACATGGTAACTTACTGGGATGAGCAGAAGGGTTTCTACAGAATACTTTGGTGACCATGATCCTACTAGAATAATAGAATAAATTCAGGGTGAGCAAAGGGTACATTTATAGTGATAGGTATGCAGACAGGTCCAAGCATCCTTTACAAGGTTCTAGCTCCATTTAATTCATTTAAATTCCAGTTTATTCAGGAAGTTTCACTTCCAGAGAGGAATTTGGGCCTACCTGCACATATCTCTATGGACACATTCCAAAGGGACAATGACTATACATGTGCCACAGAATTCAAACTAATTTCTTCTTTACCTCCTCGTATACAATAGCATTAGTAATAAATCCAGGGAAATCTTCACTACACATTAATTTCTTTCAAAAGAGCATTATGGACAAGCTACTTCAGGCTCTTACCATCTCTCATGTGTTCCTGAGCCATTCAGAAGATACAGACTAGCTCTGAGGATCTGTGCATCCTAGCTCACAGTAGTCTGAACATAGCTCTCCTACACAAGAGTGCTGTAAAATACAGCACTGTGCTCAGTGTAAGAGCAAGCACAAGTAACTTAAGGGCATGAAGAAAGGGGAAGTACTACCAAACTATGTATTTTACTGGATGGAAATCTCAAGCATCACCTGTCTATTTCCCTTTTCTTTAAGAGTGAAAGATCGTCCCACTTGAATTGGGAAGTTCTGAAGAACATAAGTTGCGCGATTACCAATGGCCTTGTGTTGTGTGTTATTCCAGCTACTCTGAAAAGCATTCTGCAACCAAAATATAATACCTCATTTTATTTCATGTCTGGCAAGAAGTCATGATAGATTTTATTTTAATGCATCAACGAAGTGCCAACACTGTTTCAGATCAAAGGGAATGCTTACTTGTAATCACAGAGTTAATATATTTTGTTTCTGTGTTCACACAGACTAAAAATTCATTAATGTATAAGGTAACAGTAGCAAAGAGTTTAAAAGCTTTTCTCTGTGAGTGCATGTATGTCTATAATAATTCTGTAATTACTGTGTTAAGCCCAGTAAATTTCTAAACATGCTATCATCCTACTTTCTTCCCAGGCCCAGATAAAACCTGCTGCCTCACAGATCAAAACAAGATATTACAGAGTTTAAACTAAATCATGTTTGTCTAGTGTAAGGAAGAAAGGATGCTGTTAAGAGAAGATGGTGGGAAAGAATATTTTATTTCTCTGTGCTATCAGATATTACCTACTGCTGCAGTCAGATTATTGAACTAGGTATACTAGTGATTTACTCTGTCTCAAAACTTGTTGAAATTCAGTGTTCATTTTGTAAAAGTGGTGGGTTTATTTGAAGTGTTAGATTTTCATGTACCTTCTGACAAGGATCAATAGTTACAATCCGTCCTTCCACATTAAAGATCCAAAGCAAATAGGCTGTGCTTCACAGCTCAGGATGCAATGTGGCACAGTAATAAAACCCGCCATACTGACAGAAGTACAATGTAAAGCAAAATATGATATAAAATATTACACTGAAGATTTGGAACAATTCCTGTGGGTCTCTAAAAGGGTACATGGTTCTAACACAGAAAAAGCAAGCAATAGTGTAAAAAAAAATGTGAATAAATGAAAAAGATGTTAAAGCTCAAGTCACAGTGTAATATCTTTTCTATTAGCTTTACTTTTTCTTCTATAGAAGCAAAAAATACAGATGTCTACACTATATTCTTCTGTGTATTTAAAAACAATGAAGTGTTCTTTTGCAAGACATATGTGGCTATAACAGCGTTTTCCTTTGTTGGATATCTCGACCTAAAATGGACATCAGTCACACTTCTCTAACTCCTTTTTACATAAATTTATCATTTTAAGGTGGGGAGGAAGACAAAATAATGGCATAAATCTTGGATCTTAGTGAAAAATGACATATTGGCTCCAAGAAATCTTGCTTTTTGATGTGGCAGCCAGGTAACCAGCCACTCTCAGATCATTGCATTTGGTCTCCTGAGAAGTAAAATTATCCATAAGTCCTCTAGTCCTCTGAACAGTAAATAACAATGTTTTCTTTTTTTTTTTTTTTTAATTGAACTAAGCTTAGAAAAATATTCTACCAACAGACAAAACACTAAGCTTTGCTTCAAACACATGGGCAGAATACTCATTCCAAATTGAAGATCAAGAAATCAAAATAGTGTATTTGGTGGTGAAGACTTACTGGGATCAGCTGTCCATGCACACTGGATTAGGCACATGGGTGTATTTTTACCTAGCATTAAGCCAAGATTATTTGGAGAGGAGAAAGACCTTCATCCAGACTGCTTCTCTGATTTACAGGATTTGAACGTGATTCTCATGCTTCCCCAAAGAGCAGTCTCCAGCCAGGCAGTGAACCAAATAAAGTAAAATTCCTTTACTTTGAGAAAAAAAAAAAAAAAAAAGAGTGATATTGAGTGGCCCAATTATCCCTATCAAAAAGCTAACGTAGCTCTAGATCATTAGGATTTGTAATGTGCTTAATCTCATGCTGCTTGGTAGTTAGACCATCCATCTGAGAGATGAGTGAAGTGGACTCGTTCTCCATGCAAATGAGAGATCCAAAGGTCTCCCTGGGAGAGTTTTAATGTTTGTGTTTTGATTTTTGTTTTTTGTGTTTTTGTGTGGGTTTTTTTGGGGGGGAGGGGGCGGGGAGGATCAGCACAACCACCTATACTTTGTGCAATTCACGAGCGGTTTCAAGGGTTCAAGGGCAGGGTCTTGTGCCTCAGGGACATGTTCAGGTACTTGGAATTTGGTCTCTAAGCCTCACCTGTCTTAGTCACATCTCTTTCTTTTTGTTTCCTGCTGGACTTAACTTGTCTTTGTCTTTAATGTTTATAAAGGTCAGACAAGATATTTACATGCCCTTCACATCACTGGTGGCCATGACTGAAATGTAAAGCTGTAGGTATGAGTGAAGGGGTAGAGGTGACAAGAAGGGACCCAAGAATCCTCAAAACCCAGAGACCAATCTTAATTACAAATATATATATATATTGCTATCTGACTGGAAAATAAAGCGAGTTATTTTTAAAACTTTGAGGATACCTTGCTTCACAGTTACAGTATAAGTCCTTTGAAGAAACCTATGGAAAGACATTTCCTTGACATTCTCCTTCACTTTGAGTACTCCTCATTCTGGAGCTGTTATATATATATTAGGTACATCAGAGTACATTAAACAGCATTTCTTATAAGCCACAAACTAATTACCTGGCTGAACCTGAACTAATTCTGAATAGAGCCAGTGTGTGGTCTTTGCTTATATGTCATTACTGACCTCCAACCAGGACAGATAAAAGTGAGTTGAATGCAGTTAGCTTAAGTGTTTCCTTGTTTCATCTGCAGGTTTCTGCATATCCCATTACAAAGTGCATGTGAATTGCCTGGTTAGCTGGATCAGATTCAGCTGAGGTGAAAAGGGTCAACGCCCTCTGAACAAGAGTAACTCAGGAAACAACACTACGTATTTCCCCAATGTGCTGAACAAGATTTCTATGGCCTAAGCTGGTATCTCATAGGTTTACTGGGTTCTCATCCATTCAGCAAGTTACTTCTATATTGCTCTGTATGATAAGTGATATGAACTGTCAATGTCCCCTTTAAACATGTGGACAATCACCCATTAACTTTTAGGCTGACAGAGCTACCTCCACGTACAGCCATGAAGCGGGAGTGTCTTCCTCTTCTTCCTTACCTGGACCAGAATAAAGTTAGTGACCAAGAAGAAACCAGCTCAGCATTCTATCTTAAATATTCAGAGATTCTTGTTGTTATTTTTTTTTCAATGTTTAATAGGCCAGATCTTTTTCCTGTTCTGCATTGAAAAGCATGCCTACATCACAAATACACTTTAGATCTGGTCAGTTCATTAGCCTCGCTAACAACAGAAGAATCCTCTTCTTAAATTCACTGTGAACCTAATTAATTTTTTTTTTCTGTCTTGCATTCGTTCAAAGCCTTATGGAATAGGCATGGTGTGTTTTAAGCAAGATCAGTAACAAGCAAGCCAAGTCTGTTTTTAAATGAATTTGACCATAGTCTCTACTACATTCAAATGACCATTCTGACTCACAGTGTTTCTCTTTTGCAAAATGATAAACAAATAGCTTTAACAGATTTGATACAAGGGAGATTTTTCCATCTCCCTGTGGATCAGCCACACTTCCAGGAAGGATTTAATTTAAGCTGTACACTAAATCAGAGTTAATAGGAGAGTGCTACCTTCCTAGAAATGTCATCTTGCAGAGGGGTACTTCCGGGAATGCTATTGCAAAAACATGACTACAACTCATCTGTTCAGTAAAGTGGCAGGTCTAGATTCAGCCTCTTCTCTAATCAAGCGAAAACTCTCAGCACAGAGGAGTCTTGCTGAACATCCGGCACCTAGGGCACAGAGTTTTGCCAGTTTCCAGTGCTCCAGCTGGTCCTGTTCCATTCTCCAGCCCTACCAAGAAATCCTTATCCTGTCACCCCAGAAAATCAAACCTCTGCTTCTGGGGCTTGGGGAAGATGTATGGGAAGGAAAGGAAAAGCTTTTATCTATGCCCCCTTTGTGAGTGCAGCAAAGCCAGAGATATGTTCCCAAGGGGTGGGAAAAGGCTGTGTGCTCTGGGACTGAGCCACTTTATATGAAATCCAGTGCCAGTGGAGGAGATGGGACTCCAAGTTTCTCATGGCAAATCTAGTTTGACTTGATATAAACTTCAGACATTTCTGTCATATGCTAATTTTATCCTTTAGTGTATTTTGCATCTCAAGAGGAAATAGCCCATGGAAGAACCTACCTTATCCACACTGATTATGCAACAATCAGTGATTAAGGGAAATTTTACTATGAAGCTTTCTCTAATGAAAAAGTGTAAAATTTAGTAATAGTTAACAGTAAACATCCCTGTACTGTTTAAAAACATACAGCGGTGTATTTGGTCAGGTCATCATACATCAAAATCTTTGATTGGATGACCTAGCAGATTATTTTGGTAGCTGCCTGTGTACAGTTGCTCAAGCTGCAGAACGTGCTGTAACAAGCCCCATGCTACCTCTTTCTATTTTGCTTAACATTTCCTTTCTATATCACCATGTATGGAAAGTAAAGATGCAGGGACAAATTATACATACATTGCATACGTGACATCAAAACTCACAACAGTATCATCACAACTTGGCAATTTGCATGTTTGTGGAAAGAAGTGCAAATGAGTTTTGTCTGAACAGCAGAAGCATCCATCAAAGCAACACCAACAATTTTCACACTTCAATAATTAACTTTAATGAGAAAGTCACTCTGGAGCGACTCCCCTATGAGGTAATCAGCTTGGGCCAGGCTGAACCAATTTGGAACAACAAGATAGTCCCCCACTCCTCTGATCATGAGTTTATCTGCTCTTTCCCCAGCTGAAATAAATTAACAACTAAACCATGCAGAGTCTATGTAGGTCACACAGTTGATGTACTACCTACTTCAGCCTCCTGAAAGAATTCATTTGTTAATACTTAGCAGCTGTGACAGTCCCCCTGCACTGGAGTCATCTGTCCAGAGTGTAATGTAACAAAGCTGGCTGCTTCTTTCCAGCAAGAGCCTTTTCCGAAAAAATCAGATGAACAGGTGTTCTTCACATCCCCTAGATCTGGCTCTGTGCTCCGAGATGCCATTTCGTAGTCCAGCTGCACTGCTTGCTTCAGATACGCTGGGGCACAACAAAATGCACTGTCATTATCATTTCTCTGACAGAGTGTGGGTGTAAATAATGTGCCCACATTAGCGAAGCTCTGGGGATCTCCATGGAAACATTTAATCATTGACATTTAAGCTCCTGGTGTCGATAAGGGAAGCAGCTGACTCCTGACCTATTACTAATGGTTTATCAAGGTAGGGAGCAAGATTTTTTTTTTTGTCTTGACCTGGCTAGAAATGATACAGTGACAGCACATGCTATTATATCTTTCCTCTTTTTCCTCCTGAGTATAGCTTGCAGTTTTATTTTTTTATTTTTTCCTTTTCTCAGTTATGTCATATTGGGACAATGTGGGATAGATCTGACTGACGAAATGCCAGCCTCCCAAAACGCCCTCTAAAATAACACAGCTAACTTCTTTTAAGTTTTTAATATGTAAATTCAGGAAGGTTCTTGGATCTTGAAGGGAAAATGTCAGAGACCCCTGTAGGAAGTGACGCTTAGGTGTCAGAGCAGTTCTTGCAGCATCCCGAGCGTGCACATGCGCACCCACTGATTCACGTGAGTAGTTCCACTGGAGCCTCTAACAAACCCAGCCTCTGCATGTCCTGTGCAAGAGAGGAACCAACTTTTAATGGACACCTCTGTGCTTGTTGCAGGCTGCGTTTGGATTACCATTGCCTCATCCCTGGCAAATCCCCCCTGTACCAGAAACTGATGTGCCAGAAATTCAGACTGATCTGAACTTTTCACCAGTCAGGAGCTCTTCCAGATTCCCTACTCCCAGCTTCCAGACCACTTCCACTGCACGAGCCAGCGTCCTGATCTGCAGCAACTCCTTGTTAAGTCTTTCCTCGCAGAGCAGCCTAGACCCACCGCCAACAAGAGACCTCCCCTCTGATTTTGAAGTGAAAGCCAAGCCTTAAAACAAACATTTCAGTAGGCTGGTTTTGTTTCGAACTGACAAAAGTCTAGTAGCGCTCTGTCAGTCTGAAACTCAGTCTTCCTATGCCACCCAGTTTCCACTGAGACGGTGGCACCCTGATGGCAAACCTATACGATCAGCTGCACTCCAGCTGTTAATTAGTCACAGTTTTGGTCCCAGATTTAGGGCTGATTTTGTGCTGGCTCTGGCTTTGGGTTGTGCTTCATTACAGAATGTGATTTGGCTTAAAGGAAAACTCTTAACTATCTGGCTTGTTTTGTGGGAAAAAAACGCATCATTCTGTTACTGTCTTTATTCCAGAATAATTCACAGGATTTATTCTTGTTAGGGTAACCATATATAGCTCTTCTTACATCTAACTTAAATGGTTGGATGCAGAAAAGATAGAAAGTCTTACGCTACTACGTCATACAAATTAAACACTTATGACTGTTTGGCCCACGTACAATTAGCAGATTAATTCTGTGTCATTCCTTGTAAAATCAAACAACATTTTGGTTGCAAACCCCATTATTACATGTGCCATCTTTGCTATTTTTATGGCACCTATTCATGCATGTGATGGGGTAGAATTTGGAGATTTTTCTGTTTTTAAATTTACTCTCTGTTCATTACCCTAACTCATTATAGGCCTAGGGTCTAGTTAGTCTGACTAGAGCAGAGTGTCAGTTTAAGTCCATACAGGGACCATGGACTGGATCAGATGATAGGGTACTTTCCTGCCTCTGCTGCAGCCCTGCCACCTAATCTTGGGAAAACATTTTGTCTTGGGACTATGAAAGCAGTGACTCGGTATTTCTGCAGTAGGATAGATATAACATCAAAATAACTGGGATTTTGATGTAAAAAATAGTTAGAGGAGTAGCTCTTACATTATCAGAAGTGAATCTCTTTGCTTCCTACCTCTGGACAGTGACAGTGCAAAGAACTGTGGCACTAACTTGCACGGATACTGCAATCGATAGAAAGAAGCTTGCCAGAAAATGAAAGGTTTGGGCTTCTTCTAGCATACGTCCATTAAAAGATCTTAATGCATACTACCTATGGATGGTATTCCTTTTACTACATGCTTTTAGAATTCATAACCCAAGCAAGCATTTTAAATAAAACTTTGCTCATTATCATAACACTGGAGTTTTTAAATGCTTAGAACAGGCTGCCTTATCCACATAAGAGGTGTATAAACACCATCAAAGAAGGGGCCCTTCTGGCAGTCGAAAGATGAAAACATAACATCATGCTCATTAGCAGAATTTGACTATTTCAAGTAGAATATGCATACATTTTAGCGTTGAAGGTCCTGGCTTCAAATGCAGCTTGAAATGCAATCAGTCAGTGTCGCTCACATGCCATTTGCCTCAGATTTTACACCTTGTAGATCTAAAAGACTTGCTTTCTGATCTTATGCAATAGGTTTCATTCAAAAGTATTAGGTTTTTATTTGAAAGCCACGTGCTTGTTCTGAGTTTTCTGTTCTCTCATATTACTGAGACTGATTTTGGATTTTTAGTTCATTAAGAGTGTGCCCCTGGACTGAGACTTTCTTAATTGATTTCTCCTTAATTGCTACCACTTAGTTATTCCTCAAGAGTTTGGAGGCATAATCTGGTGTATTGAACCATTGTTTCTTGCATGTGCCAGAGGTAAGAAATGTATTTATCATCTAGCATTTGTATACTCTCTATCTTCAGTGATACCCGTTATGTGGGAGAGGTGTTGGGGTAGAAAGAGAAAACCTCAGTATCCTGGCACCTTAAGTGCTGAACTGTGCATTAGGAATAGAGAGGGCTCTGCTCATGCTTCCAGCTGTTATTAATCCTGACATGTTCAGAGATTTTTGGCACACACTGTTTTAACCTCCTGCAGTTTAAATACATTTAACGTTCTCTCTCCCTCTTTCCCATAATGACTGTAATGTGTGATTTTGTTTTATCTCAGTAATCATATCCTTCTCCCTCTGAGAACCAGCTCAGCACAGCACCCCAGATACAGGCGTAGGAAGAACAGGCTTATCTGTTTGTACAGAATGTGCCATTGCTTGTTACCATAGAGCTAATGCTACTAACAACATTTAAATAATAATTTATATTATAAAATATAACTTACTCTGTTGTGACCTGATAAGACTAACTGCCACTGATTATTTGTAATATTGTCCATGGATGTTTAAAAACAGGTACGGGAGGAAAAAAAAAAAAGGAAACATTTTCATAATAAGAAACATTGGTTGCTGGGCTTGTCAGTATGTACCCAGGCTCACGAGGATTTCAAAAACATTCATTATCAAACAGACAGTGTTTTTTCCAACCTACATCCTTCGTAGCCTCAACTGCCAAATTACTTTTGTATGTTAGCTAGGCTAACTCAATCCCAAACTCTTTTCACGTTCTCTTTCATTATGGGACTACACAAAACCTAGGGTAAGGTACATGTCAGAAAAAATATTCCCTAAAAGGGCATACATGCTTTGGAGGTATATACTCAAGGAAAGCCTAGAAATGCTGCTTACAGGGCTATAAAATGCATAAGATTGTGAGCTCAGACCAGCAAATTTTACCTCTGTTAATTGCAGTGGAGCAATGACTGAATTAGTTACGACTGCCAGATATGTAGCATTGGGAAAGGCTCCACATAACAGCAACTCCAGTCAATGACATTTTGCTACACTTCAGAAGACTGTGGCAACATCACTATAGAATTTTGTTTGTGATAGGAGTTGCCCAAAGGGAGAATGAGGAATATCAGGAAATCAAAATGAAGATGGAAATAAGCTCAAAGTCACTGATGCAATAAATGCTACAAAATAAGTTGACTTCTTCCCTTCCTAGAAAATACAGAGGGTAGACCTGCCTTGAGAAGATTGTTAGGTGTTATAAAGATTAACAATTCTGGGGAACAATCCCTATTTCTAAAACTGAGAATATCTGTATAGCATTTAGGAATTCACTAATATGAGACCATTTAAAATGTATTTAATAGGATGAGTAATGTTTCCAAACTTAAAAAAAAAAAAAAAAAAGAAGGTGGATTCAGATTAGATATTGAGAAGAAATTTTTACTATGAGGATGGTGAGGCACTGGCACAGGCTGCCCAGAGAAACTGTGGATGCCCCATCCCTGGAGGTGTTCAAGGCCAGGTCGGACGGAGCTTTGGGCAACCTGGTTGGTGGGAGGTGTCCCTGTCCATGGCAGGAGGGTCGGAATTAGATGATCTTTAAAGTCCCTTCCAACCCAAACCATTCTGTGATTCTATGTGTTTAATAAGTTTGATAGCATTGCATATCTACAGTTAGATACATCTCACACACTACCATATTACATCCAGAGGGGTGGGTGCTGCAGGAATAGGGTACGTGGCAGTGGGGAGAGTGATAGAAGAGCACCTTTAAGACAGTACACAGGCATCAGTAGGAAAAAATGAAGTAAAGGCTTGTCTTTCAAGTCCCACTTTTTCTGATGCTGCAAATACAAAACCTTTCTGTTCACGTAGGGTCAACAAGCCAAAACCTACCTTCTCAAGATAGCTGTCTATACCGTTGTTTTTAAGAGTGGGGAAGGACTTCTGCTCTTCAGGTAGGAGGAACCACTCTTTCTCTCTCTACTCCAGCTTCCCAGAACCTACTAATAATTATCAGAGTGCTAGAAATTGGAAGCTGAAGATTAATTTCCCTTTTGAGTAAATGAGGCTTCAATTCCTTTTCAGTGTTTTGGATGAATTCAAAGGTGGATGGACAGTCAAATAGGAAATAAATCTCTAAATATGTCTAAATATTGGGTTTAAGAGGAGAGGAGTTCTGCAGGATTGGAATTTGACCTTTAGCCCCTTGGGCCTATAAAGCGCCCTACTTAGGCATATAGGGTTTCCCTGACATAAACCTGGTGTAACACAGTAGTGCATTAGGCCTGTGGTATTTTGATATTTACCAGGTGTGCTCGAATAAAGGGCAATTTAACTTTTGCAGTAAACCAGTTCTACTTGCCCAGTTTCACTTTTCTGAACATCAGTTACTGATCATTATGTTCAGCAAGTATTACATTTAACCATCCAAAGACTTGTGAGCACTTAAGTTCCATTGACTTCAATAGCATTAGCTGGAGTGAACAAAAGTTAAGGCAGTAGGTAGGTCTTTGGTGATCAGGCTTACTTTACACTGAACAGTAAAATCTACATCTAAAAGTTACCATGTCAGACTCACAACTGGTGTAATTCCGGTGGCATTCTATAGGGAAGAACACGGATATTCGTGGAAGGTGGAGGCATGCTTGATTACACTATTAACATCTGGCATTTAGAATAAAATTAGAGAAAGAAAAAAACATCATTAACCAGCAGTGAACTTTATCAAGTTTTTTATTACTTTAGATGGAGCTTTGGCACTTGTTACTGTAAGGACATTTCTATATATAATGTGTAAATACCAAGTAGATATCAGGAAAACAAAACAAAACAAAAAAGATATTTGTATTAAATAACCTCCTAGGGATTAAAGATTTGTTTCCAAAATCATGGCTCCTCAAATATATCAGTAATATTTTTCCGTGACTTTTTTTTATAAAATATAGTTATATGGTTTTTGTCAAAAAATGAGAAACAAATGTTATTAAAAACTTGAAAATCTTAATTATGCCAGTAGTATGAGAACTACACTAAATGGTTCAATATAATATATAGAAAACATGTAAAAGACAGTGCTCATTCTGTATGGTTATTGACACAATCTGAGTAGTGTAATATAATACACTTCTTAATAAAATCCATTCCAGACAGAAGGTAGCCAGAAATTTTGCCAATTCTCAGTATAATGTTTGCTCTATGTAAAACTAAACTCAACCCAGAAGAAACTGGAGTAATTTTCTGGGCTGTGTTTAATAGTGGTATAAGTTATTTTTGTTGACAGAGTGCCCAGAATCTTCTATTAAAATCAATTTTAACAGGTGCTGTAAAAAGTTAGTTTCAAGTAACTTGTTCAGAATACCTTATCAACTGAGTTGACCTGACAGCCAAACATGAACATTGCTAAGAATGATGCAATCAGTTACACTGAAAAAATCATGGCTGAAAATTGAGGAATAACTTCGTGAGTTGGTTAAAAAACTTCTATGTGCATTCTGTATCACACATGCATTTTAAAGTATTTTTGTTCATTTTCCCAAATAAATGATGTGGCTTTCCACACCTCTGTGAAGTCATTTCCATCTGTGGCAGTATCTGATACTGATGTCCTCAGACAACATAGGTGCACTCTAAGTGCAACTATGAGCAGAACTATTCTATAAGAAAATTATCCTTTTTGTTGTGGATAGAATAGCTAAAGCTACCCTATGAGTCACTTCACCTTTGTTTGCCTAGACTTTTCAACCTGTCAAGTATCATGTTTCTGAAGAAATATTCTAGAGAAAAGACAGCTCTTTACAAAGTTTGGCATCAGAGCCTGAGATGAACTTCAGATAAAGTTCAGTTCCAAACATTATAGGTATTTTGTACACTTTTGGCTTTGGGATTTGTCCTTTTTCTTTCTGGGTTGGAAACTTGTTCAGTTTCTGTCTAGAATTTGTGAATTTTGGTATACTGTGTTTATTTGTGTCCACTGACATATTAATGAGTTCAAGAAGCTAGATTATGAATTAGATGTTTTTTCTTTCATTTTATTGGACCAGAAAGGAGTGTTATGATTCCTCGTACCTCTGTGCTGTGATTTCCCCTAATGGTTTCCGTTTACTTTTTTGTGGGTATTTCAAGATGCAGGTTCTTTTGTTCTGGTCCTGTGTGACAGCTGCTGTGAAAGCTGCTTGCAGTGGGTCATCAGTCTTTCCATCTAGTCCTACTGGTGGTGTATTTTCTTTGAATTACCACAAAAATTATTGCATTGTAATTCTGCTTTTTAAGGCTGCAATGATCTGAAAGCTCCCCATTCCTACTTAAATGTATATATATGGATGCTATATAGTTGCTATTTCATGATGCACATTTATCTAAATGCAAATCAAGTGTTGTCCACAATGGGTTTCTTGTGTTTTCCTCATGGACAAATAGTTCAAAGGTAAATGCTGATCTTTGTTAAGTGCATCTGAATGAAAATTACCTTTGAGAAGATAATTTGCAAAGAGAGGAGCACACATCCCAAAAGCGGCGCTGTTGAAAACAGCGTATTTAAATTAGAAAACAGTTGGTGGACTGTTGCTAGGTTGAGAATACACAGTCCAAGCCTTGCAATCCCAACTCAGTGATCACACCTGGACTATGGAAAAACTCCAAAACCTTGCATGGTTCCCGTTCAGGGATGATCCTGTCTAACACCAAATGGGCCAAAGAGGGAGCTCCACTAATATTTAGTATGTAACAGATGAACTTTGTTGCAATTATTAGATCAATCTTTTTATTAAAAACTATAATTTTAACAATCAAGCTAACACAGAATTTCTCCTAAATAGGAAGAGATATATTCTGTTAAATATTTTGAGTATGTTGATTTATTGTATATTCTCTAGATTGCATGAGACGGCTAGATATATGCAGTAGTACTGAGGCATAAATTCTTGCTACAAACATAATGAGTTATCAGGCTCTTCTTCCCAAGAGCAATTTAAAATTATGTCTGGTACAATTTACAGCCTGTGGAAAAGAGGTAGCACCAGAAAAAATGAATTATTCTTGTGATTTTGCTTTGTTGGTTTTGAATCAGATCAACATTTGAATCAAAGGACCTTTTTGGGTGTTGTAGTAATATCCCTGTAAGAAGCATATTCTGTTTTGCTATAACACCAAATGAAATAACCTGTCAAAAAGCATCCTTATCCATTCAGTAAGCAGAATTGTAAGATAAAATGCATGCATGGCTCCTGTTGAACATGTATTTCTGAATCACTTACTGCTTTCATCTCTTTCAGTTTCTTTTAAATTTAAATAGCTTCTAGTCCATATCAGAGACCTTATTTGAGGCAGTCTTTATCAGCACTACTTCAACGCTAATGTTTCAAAGATCTTAGGTGCAACTTTCCTGAGACACAGCAGATAAGACTAACAGATATGAACAAAGCCTGTGGGAGGCATCCCAGCTCCATTTTTTGCTGGGTACAAAAAAAACATGAAGGGGGGTAATCATAATATAGAACATGGATTCTTGGCCAACTGTTTTACCAGTGTGCAACTTGTGGTCTTAAAATAATTTAAAGCCCACATATCCTGAGTATCCTTCGTGGTCTGGTAACAATTTTGGAAGTTGTTCTAGGGAATGACTGGAAGCAGACCAGAAGCCTGGAGGTGTGACTTCTGATTTTCTTCTGGTCTGCCTCCTGACCATTGCACAGACAAAGAAAGCAGATGTATTTGCTGAGACAAGGAGAGTCAGTCTCCCTATATATAATGCCTGGTTCAGGACCTGGTAATGCATCTACATAAGTACAAAAGCAAACCATAGTCATTATGGAAAGGTGCTACCATGTCCTGCAGTGGCTATAGTTCCCTGAACACCAACAGCTTTGTACCCACAGAGAGTTATTGTCGTCATCAGTAACAATCTAAGAGTGAAAATCTCAAGATAAATCATTGTCTGCCAGGAGAGAGTTTCTGTCTACTGCTTGTTAGTGTCAATATTTTCCATTCACATGCTATACAGGTGGCTGAGAACTTCCTGGGAGAGTTACAAGGGGCAGATGCTCTACATTTTTCTTTCAGTTCCTGCAAAATGCAGACAATATTTGAAGCTACCTTTTTATATGTACTAATAGGGAGCCTGCCTTACCACATCTTGTTATCCTTCAGTTCCTCCTTTTTTTTTTAATGTTTGTATAAACATATTTTTTAAAGAGAGTTTTGAAATTTGCTTGAGGGCAAGCCCATTGCTTTTAAGATACGACTGTTCTACATCCAGGACCTGTTTACCTTGATTTCCTCAGATTTTCAAGCCCCCAAGATTACTGTGCAATATGAGGAGAGTGAATGGCTTTTGTATATCTGCCAAATCTAGAGATCTTTATTGTCATTATATTTCAGTTACCTGTTGCATGCATACATAAAAGTCATAGTCATAAGTGATTGTTATCATAAAACTTTTCACTGAGAGGTATGTCTTGAGGTCACCTAGTCTGACCTCTCATTCAAACCAGGGACTACTCCCAACATCAGCAAACCCTTTTGTCCAGTCATTTCTTGAAAACCTCCAAGGGAGATGCCTCTCCAGGCCCCATTATTACTGTTGCACTGGTTTCCTGATGAAGAAGGTTTTCCTAATGTCCAGGCTGAAACTACCAAGACATGTTCTGTGACCACAGGTCCTCACTGTGCTGTCTTTCATTACAAAGAATACGCTGGGTCCACCAGTTTTGTAATTACCCTTCAAGTTTTGTAGGTTGCAATTAAACTGCCCTTTAGACTCTTCTTCAGTAGGCTAAATAAGCCCAGTCCTCTCACACAGTATCTGTAGGTCACATATCACAGTTCTCTATGTTGGTAATCCACTGCTCAACACTCTCCAATTTTCCTGCCATTGCTTTTGAAATGGGAGAACCAAAACTGAACCTAGTATTGCAGAGGTTGCCAGGACCAAGTAGAGGCAGATATTTATTTTCTTCAGTCTGCTGGATATAATCCCCCTAGCAAAACTCATTACATAGTTTGATTTATTTGTGATGTGAACATGATGTTGCTTCATATTCATCCAAGTGTCCTCTGTAATGAACTTTTTAGTGAGGTCCTTTTCAGCAGGGCTGCTGGTCAGTCTGTTATGTCTTGGCTGTACTAACACATGGGAATACTCATCCTGGATGCAGAATTTTGTACTTCTCTTTGGCGAACTTCATCAGGTTTCTGTTTGCACAGTTCTCAAATTTCCCAAGGTGTCTCTGGATTGAAACTCTCGTATATTGTATCAAGCACTCCCCATGACCTATAAATTTACTGAGGATGCTTTTGTGTCACCATCCAGGTCACTAAGAACGACAATGAATAACATGTACCTCCGGTGTCCATGTACAAGAGTGCTCTTCTCATTACCTTCCACCAGATGGACATCAAGTTACTGATCACTATTCTCTGTGCCTGCTGTTCTATCCAGTCTTCTAGCAGACTTTCTCCTGCCCATGCCTCCTGAGTTTCCAGATGAGAAAGCTGTGAGACACAGTGTCAAAAGCCTCACTAAAATCAATGTTTACTGAAATCACCACTCATCACATCACCACATCACCAATTATTCTTCTACAGAAGGCCATCAGGTTGATAAATAAGATTTGCCCTTAGTAAATTTGTGTTGACTGATCTTAATTACTTTCTTGCCCTTCACATGCTTGGAAATTAGTTTTGAGAGAACATGCTCCATGATTTTTCCAGGGACTGAAGCAAGGCTGACTGGCCTACAGCTCCCTGGGTCCTCCATCTTTCCTATTTCAAAAACAAGCATAGTGTTAGCTTTTTACCACTTATCAGAGACCTACACTGTTTGCCATATTTTTAACAGATTATAATATCACCATTACACCCAAAAGCCCTGTCAGCATTCTTACATGAAACCCATCAGCTTCATGGATCACAATGTTTTCAGCTTCTCCAGGAAGTCTCTGACTTGTTCTCCCACTGTTCGCTGAAACTATCCCTTCCCAAACTATGCTAGTAAGCACAGAGGTCTGGGAGGAGGCTTTGCTTGCAGAGAACAATACACATAGGCGATGATTACGTCTGCATTTTCCATATGGTTCGTGGTTAAGCTCTATCCATCGATGAATCCATATTTTTTCCTGAAACATCTTTTGCAAATAACATAACTGTAAATTTTCTTATTGCTGTGCTAAAAGTCCTTCACCTATCTTAGCTCCAGTCAGGCTCTGGCTATCTGGAAGTACTCAAGCAATGCTTTTGCTTTAATCTTTTTTTTTTTCTCTTTATCTCTTTCTCTCTCTCATTTTTTTTTACCTGTACTTTTTTCTACAACTTTTATGTTTCCTTTTGTGTTTTAATTCAGTAACAAGCTGCCTGCTTAGCCAAGCATAACTCCTGCCAAAATTTCCAGCCTTCCTGAACAAGATGGTTAACTTCTGGGATCTCAATAAGTTCTTGAAAAATCAACCAACATTAATTACTAGAGAGTAAGTACATACCCCTTTGGCTGAAGATGACATGTATTGTGACTTGCCTTCCTTTCCTCAGTTATTAAAAAATAAAATAAAAGCTTCTATAAAGGGTAGAAACAATATTCTGTTTAATTACCCAGTTAAACAGTTTTACTTCTTAAAATAACAGTGTAAAATAAGCCTATGTACCAGAAAGAGATACTATAACTATATAAGGAGGGAGGAAGTTAAGGAAGACCATATGTATATTCACTTTCTGTAGAAAATTCTGTACTTATCTTTTTTGGACAGAGATGCATCATTTGTTCAGCCATTCCTTTCCCTGTTCCAGGAGCCACTTCACCCCTGAGAGTCGGTCTACCGCTCAGCTGACCCTTGAGTCTTGAGCTGCCTTAAGCTGAACACCACCTCCCGGGGGCTTGCAGGAAGAAATCGACCTTTTCTTCCTTCTGTGAGATCTCCCGTTCTTGCACCTGCATACAGCCTCTTCTTCCTCCCTAGAGCTGGGTGCAGCTTCACACCCCGGTCTGCCTGGCTGCGTACGGCTTGTCGTGGTGCAGCTGACTGCTGCTTACCTCCCTCAGCAGGAAACCCACCTTAGCACGTCCTGTAGGACCAGCCTGTTCCAGCTACTGCCCACTTCCCTCTTCTCACTTGGTGAAGAAACTTGGTCAGTTTTGGGTAAAACCCCAAACTGACCAAAGACCTCTGGTCATATATGACTTATATATGGAGTTGTCACGGTTTTGGCTGGGGATACTGTTAATTTTTTTTTCATAGAAGCTTGTGTTTTGGAGTTTTGATGAAAACAGTGGTGGTAACACACCGATGTTTTAGTCGTTGCAGAACAGCGCTTACACAGAGCCAAGGACTTTTCGGCTTCTCGTGCTGCCCTGCCAGCGAGGAGGCTGGGGGTGCACAAGAAGCTTCTAGAACCAGGACAGCTGACCCAAACTGGCCAGAGGGATATCCCATACCATATGGCAACATGCTCAGCAATAAAAGCTGTGGTAAAGGGGGGGGGGATTATGGGAGTGATAGTGTTTGTCTTCCCAGGAAACCATTACATGTGCTGAGCCCTGCTTTTCTGGGACTGGCTGAGCACCTGCCTGCCAATGGGAAGTAGTGAATGAATTCCTTGTTTTGCCTTGCTTGCATGCACAGCTTTTGCTTTACCTAGAAAGCTGTCCTTATCTCAGCCCAGGAGTTCTCACACTTTTACCTTTCCAATTCTCTCCCCTATTCCACCTGGGAAGAGTGAGAGAGCAGCTGTGTGGTACTTAGCTGCCTGTTGGGGCTAAACCACAACAAAAGTGTTGTCTTTTGCTTCCATCATGAGTGAAATTGTATTCTACCTTAATTTAGAACTGGAATTTGAATTCCCAAACAACCCAAAGCAGTTGATAAGAATATTCTCTATACCCTCCATATGATGCTTTTGTAGATGTTGAAAGCTAACATAACTTGCAGGAGATGTAAAAGTAATGAGTATTTGTAAGAGGTGAGGACTACAATTTCCCACTAAATGATAAAGCAATCATTTTGTGGTGATGGGATAATGGCAGGATAATTAAACGCCTACTTCACATGCCTGATCTCTGCAGTTGCTGAGAGAGAGGGAGAACAGCTAGCTGATCCTTATTGTTTCCTGGAACATGACGGTATAAGCAGCACCTGTAGCAGGTTAGAAAGTATGATGCAGCTGAGAAACAAGGAAGGTGAAATCACTTAATTTCTTCTCTAAAACTATTTGAGCTACCTGGGAGAAATCTCTGATATTCCATTTTGAGTAATGAGAAACCTAAAACTGGAGGACTAACGTTGACTTTTTGGCAAAGGCTGCGAAAGCAGATGTTGCCGTCATTTAACATTGTTTGAGCGGGGGTAGTTTTTTTATATTTAAAGAATATAGTAAGGTATTTGAAAGCAAAGAATTGTTAGCTGGTGTCAGCATGAAACTGGAAACATATCATGGAGACTAATGTGATCTTTATCTGATACGCTTTACAGGTTAACAGTGTGAAGTGGATTTGCATATATATTAGCAACACTTTTGCAAACATATATCATAAGAAAGTAGTAAGAAAAGTCACGGGGGAGATATGAAGACTGGACAGGGAAAATGGATTAATAATGGGTAGTAAGCAGGCCCCTGAAGGATCATAATAAATGATAAAGGATCCTCCTGGCAGAATATGACAGATGAGGTTGCTGGGAGCTATTTTCTATTTAACATTTATATTAGTGATTTAAAAATTGATTTGATATGGAGTGCATCGAAATTTACAGATGACAAAAGCGGGAGGATTTCTAAAGTCAATACTTGGGAGGACATGAATAGATTACAAAAGAATTTAATGAGGATTCAAAAATAAGACTGTCATGTGGAATTTAATACTCGCAAAAAGAAAAGATAGGCACAGAGAGAGTGAAATATGCCTTCAGGGCTTCAGTGTTGTACCTTGGGAAGAGGCTTTTAAGAAAAACAGAATTCACGTGAGGGTCTCTGAGCTATTTCTAACTTATTTTGGTCTTGCTGAAGTTCTCTGCATGGTAGTAAATATTTCCCTCAACACTTCTCTACAACATTTCTTCAGCTGATTATTTTCATTATCATACCAGCCTAATGTCATTCTTGAATGTCCCACAAGGAATATTATTTTTATATGAACCCTGCATTTTAAGTGCACACACCTACTAAGTCCAAACATATATTTTGAAAAAATATATTTTAAATGCTTTTTGGGTGATGAGGGCATAGAAATGAAAAAGAGTAGATGGTAGAAGATGGTTACATCCACTCTCAGACCAGAGAGGAAATTAGATGCTCTTTTTGAATGATTGAAAGTTGATTTGGTAGGATATTTTAACCTAATTTTCATGATAACATGTTGTTTTGGGCGGAAGGTGATGGCAGCTAGACACCCTGAAAAACGGCAGGACTTCCTTGTTTTTGAGGAATTATGTATCCTCGTATAAAATAGCTGGTAACAAAGCTGAACATGATGTTTCATTTTCCCAACAGTAAAAGTTAACTAAAGGTATTTCATAAAATCTAACTTCTTGTAACACATGGTGCCCAAGCTACAGCATTCTCCAGGACACTAAGCTTTTTTGTTAACTACTCTTTTAAAAATAAATAAATAAAACCCTATAACAAAGCTTAGTAGTTGTTAGACTCTGGCCCTGGTAAACCTGAACTGACACAAAATTAAAAACTGAAATTAGACTGGACTGAATTCAGAAAGTTAGACCATAATGTCAGGTGTGTTTTACAGGACAGAGTGAGAACCTACCTAATTCAGAATCCTGATTTAAATGGCTATGGCCCAGGAGCATGTATGAGAGCAGGGAAGGCATGAATTTCTTCAGATTCAACATCAAATACTTCATTTAAATATTCCCTTGGTCAGAAGTGATGTTTTTTAATTGGTGTTTTATAGTCTTCCGTGGTGCAAACACAGTGACTGATCATCACATCAAGTTCTCTTGAGCACATATTAGTATTCCTAAATGAAGGATCTGACCTCGAGGTCTAAAATCAGATAAAGTGGTGCCCGGTAAAACAGCATCAAAATTTATACTTAGTAATCTGGATAAACTTTACAGTATTTTCAGAGGATTGAGGAACCTGCAGCTCTAATGACAAGGGATTTTCAAGATTCTTTTTTCTCTGCAGGGCAGATTGCAGACATTTGCATTTTATAAAAGCCCAGAGAGTGTACTTCCTCTTCATTTTGACATCTTTAGATATTTGTTGCTCTGTTTTTCAATTGTTTTCATATCTGAAATTTGGTTAACAGTGTTCTCTACTGGTGAATCTTTCTGAATTAGCTTTTACAAGCTGTTTCAGAGCTGTCTCATGTCATGTTTCACCAAGTACAGGCAAGGAGGAATTATAAATTCATTTATGCTCAGCAGTGCTTTTCTGCTCAAAGAGCACCCACAGTTTTTTCATGGATACAGGCAGGATATGTCGATGCTTAACATGGGAGAGGGATTCTCTTGCTAGTCAGGTTCCAGCATGCAAGAGAGGAGAGGAAGCTTGTTCCTTCCTCATGAATATTGGTGGACCAGGCTGGTGCCAGCACATTATTTCCACCAGCCCTGATGAATGAGCTTGGATTTCCCCTTCCCCTAGTGGGTCCTGAGAGGTGCTTCATGACAGCCTCACAAATACTTTTACCACAGCTTACTTTTTCCCTTTCTCCTCCAGTTTACTTGAAATCCAGAGTATCTTCTCCATCCAGGGTTAACAGAGGGTTGCAAAATGTTTCTGAGCAGATATGTCTGACTGAGCCTGAGAGAGCTGAATTTCTTTAACTTTTTGTGGAGTTAAAAATTTGTGGGGAAAAAAAAAGAATGAGGAAATGAGCCATTAAGCTCACAAAGAAGTAACGTCTGTCACATAATGCATGTTGATTTTTTTTCCAACCATGCATAAAATCTTCTTAAAGCTGATTTCTGTCCCTATCTTTTCATTGCCAGTGGTGATAATGAGGTCTTCAAAGGAAAAAAAAAATCCAATTTTTATTTATTTTTTTTTTAGAGTAATAAGGCCAAACTGAAAACTTATTTATTCATAATATTTAACAAAAAGGAAAAAAAAGGGCGGGGGGGGGAGTATTCATAAAAGAGAGAAGGAAACTGTCTTGAGTGTTAAACGATGTATGATAAGTTAATGTTGATAATGCATCATCTTTAGTCATAGCATGGATGATGGAATTAAAACAGAAACATGGAATATTTAAAAAAAGAAAGTTAATTGAGACGGGGAACAAAAGTTTTAATCAAAGAATAAGGAACTCATAAAATGACAAGATTAATTAAAAAAAATGCAGAAGCACTAGGATTGCTTTGGAAGCAATTAGTTACTATCCTGGAAGGCTGTGCAACAATCAGCCTCTAATGTTCTTTATGGGCTTAAAGGTCATTTCTCACCCTCAACAATCCTCTGTAATTCACTTCAGTCACAATACAAAAATCACAAGAATATTTAACTGAGGATTACTTGCTGAGGCATAAATGCTCCGTTTCTGGTAGGGTCCTGGAGAAAGCACACAGCATTTTTAATATAACTGATTTGCATATAAATGTGTATGCTTGCACGTTGGGCTCTATGGAGAATTTGGAGAAGAAAAAATATATTTGTCCACTGTTAGGTTTTAAAAGTGGAAAAGAATGAAGAAAGGAGGAGGTCAGAGGAAAGCTGAAGGGAGGCATGAAAGCTTCTTTCATAATGATGCTGTCATTGTAATAATCTAAGCAGAGAGCCCATTCCCTTCAGCTGCTGAGCAGAGCTTGGAACCAAAGCCCAAAATTAAACCCAGATTCTCTGGTTCACTTCTTTCCTTGGAATGTGTGAAACCTGCTCACAAGCACAGTGCCCTAAATGCCTGAGCCTCTAAATCCAGATTTGCACTTTGGCTCATCTCTACAGCAAAGTAACAGCTCCCAAAAATGTATTTGGTGGTTGCCAGAATTCCTTTGAATTTGTTTCTGAAAATCAAGATAAAACATTGGACTCTTACATGTGCCTACATCCATTAGGGAATCGAGAAACCCAAGCACTTATTTATCTATATATTTGTTTTGGAGGCTGTCTGACAACATATTGTATCTGACTTGCCTAAGGTAGCTATTATAGATGGAGGTACAGAAAACAGTGAGTGGCCTAGGAGATGAGTGGAAGCATTCGACAGGCATAATATTCTGGGCTTCAGGAACTGTCAAACCTGTATGCTTTCAAGTTTCAGGAACATCAGTGCATGACACAAAAGATTTTCCTCCATTCACCCCCTCAAAAAATCCTTCCTTTGCACAAAATTCTTGCCCAAGTGTCTGTGTATAGATTAATTTATGCAAGTCTGTAGATTTTCTGCCATAAAGATAAAAAACATGATCATATTTTAATTGCATTTAAGAATGTGCCTATTTTAGCTTTATTTACTGAAAGTACTATTTGTTTTTTCATTTGCATAACGTGGCAGTAGCAACATTTGCTTTTAATTTAGTAACCCGTCCTGTTTGAATTCCCTAAGAACTGTGGGTGCTGGGGTCTTTAACTCCCAGACAGCAGTAAAATCACATTATTTTAATGGTGTTGTTTATTTTTACTGAGACATCAAATGATTGAGTTTTTTTATTATTATTCCTAGACATGTGTTACTCACAGAAATAAATGCCTTATATTTGTATAAAGCATTCTTTTCCTTTTCTCTTCCTGCTGTAATTGCTAGCTTACTTTGTTCTGTGGTGAGCTCATCTGACATCTCTAAGCCAAATATGTTACCTCTTCTTTTTAGGTTAAAGATTACTTCACATAACTATGAAGGTTTCAAGATCAGACAGAAGCTGTTATTTGAGTAATAAGAATAAATACACATAATGATATTTATGTGCAAGTCATGTGCATGAACCGTGCATGTTCTCCCTGCAGTTGTGCTGCATCATCTCATGTGACACGAGAGAATTAAAGCACGCTAACACTATTCACTCACAAAGAGGAGAAAAAACAGAAATTTATCAAGAGATTGTTGTCCTACCCTGGGCACACTACTGCAGTTATTCCCCGTACCAGAGGCGATAGTTTGGTCATTGTCTCCCTCAGCCTGATCAGGTTCTTGCATGCAGAGGAGACTTGTGTGTTGGCCTCCGTACCTGAGCAACTGTTGAAAGGAGCTTCCCATGGCAGCCAGGTTGCTGAGGAAAATCAGAAGATGAATGCAAGAGTCTTACCAATCTTGTGCAAGGTCTGCAAACTGGTCCGTGGCTCAGCCTAGCTCTGCTTCACAGGCACCACAGACCGGGCTGCTCCGGTGGGAGCGTAGCAGCCCTACTGCCATCAGGGTTGCCTTATACCTCTGATGAAATCAAGTGGGTACATCAGAATTAAAAACAACAGCTTGTCTCATGTAGTGGGTAACAATGATACGCTTCAGAAAAGCTGCCCATGGCAGGTAGCAAACCGCACACTGTACAACCTGCCCTTTTAGGGAGCAGAAGTTTGCAACACTGTGAGGAATTCGACATCAGCTCCCTTTCTGCTGCAAGATGCTCTCTTTCCTTTAAACTCAGCCTGAAACCCTGACTGTTCTGGCTGTCTTGGTCAAATGAAGAAGACACGCAAGGCCACGTTTTTGCTTTATTTTAAAAATAAAGGTCCAAGGAAACTCAAGTTCTCCTTTCCTTATTTCTACCTTAGCTGATTTGATCTTAGGGTCAAATAAATTCCATATGAAATGCTTCTAGCCTTACAGCGGTTTAAATCTGAAATTATTGTCTTTTCTGTAGAGCTCCAGTGAATTTGGCCAGTCTGACTACAACCTTTTATCAACTGATATTTTCTGCATTTGACGTGCCAGATGGCAAATCTTTCCAGTATTTCCTTCAAGAGAAATGGAAGTTGGCTCTTGTCTTCCCCCCACTTTCCATTCCTTCTCTGGAAAAACGCTGCTGTCTTGGTTTGTGGAAATATCACTTAATCCTCCTTCTCCCTAAGGTTTGCACAAGCTGTCCCTTTTTGAAACAAATATTGCTAATATAACATTTATAGAAGCGGCAGTTCAAACACTACAAAATTCATAAAGCAATGAAATGTAATGTATTTCCTTCTTTAAGAGGAAAATGAAGCTGTGTCAAAAGACTTGGCACTGACTGTACTAATGTGCTGTTTGAAGGATGTTTTCTAAGTCTTTAGGGAATGCTACACTTATAGTTTAATATACTAAAAATATTTTATTTCATTACAGTAGGATCATTGCACCTCGATGGAATGGGCTTTTTCACACAGGAAATAAGGAAACTGATAAGAGATATTCACATGAAAGGATAAGAGCAACACGTATTCTGTATGTGTAGCAGAAAACTTAAGGATGACAGAGAAAAATGTTTGATAGATTCTTAAAATACCAGACACTATCTACAAGGTATTTAGCCAGATGGAGCAGTTACGTAATTCTACTGAATTATGTAGTAAAGCTAAACAAGTTCAGATCTGTTGGTACTGAGTGTTCTCATCCCATATGCAGCTCCCCAAAATCAATAGGATTTTTTTCTATAATTTCAGGCTTTGGAGAAGACCTCTTCTCTTTTGTGATTTATTGGCTGTTATGAACTGCTTTCTACTCAAAGGCAGCTTCTACATTCCTGTCCTTGCATTGCAAGTTTTGCTCCCAGCAGCTTGGTGATATTTAAAATTATTACAGCAGTGACAATTAAATAAAAATATCTTAGAGGTTCTAAGTTACTCCTGTGAAGCTCTAGTCTCATCGAATCATTTCCTGCTTCATCAGACATAAGACATTTATTTTTCTGTACACATCTTCAAAGAGAAATGCTGGAACTTATTAAATAAACCATATTATTGCTTTTGATTAATTAGTAGATGATTTAATGATATGCACTAGTAATTGCTACTGCTTGAATATATTTGATTATACTTTATTAACATAATTGTGTTTAAAATACATCATAGCCATTGATATTTTGCGTTATGTTTATAATTTGCTAACAATTTCCCTGAGAATTATGAGTTTTGCAAAGATTGCTATCTTGTCATGTTCTATGTCAAAATTAATTTTAGGCAGCTCTTTTATCCTCGTTAAATAAAAATATATTCAAAACAGAGACTAAAACCAGCTACATGTATTGCTGACAATGATCATTGTCAAAGTTTAGTCCATCATATTTTCATAAAATTAATTCACTGCTTCATTACTGCTTTCAAATGGTAATCATCCTCTTGTCTGACTAGTTTTATTGAAAACGAAGATTACAGTAATGCTGTTTTTCAAGTCTCCAGAAACAGCCTCAATGTTCCAAATTCATTCACACTATGAATGAATCTGAGTGTCTAAAAATACTTATATAGTGCTAAGGAAGGACTGGAAAAGATGATAACTGTCTGTTTCTTACAATGCATCGAACCACTCGTGGGTCAAGGACAAACCTAATTTTTTCCAAAGGTATAAATGTCAGTTATTGCTCTTTCTCTCAATTTTCTGAACACCAGAAAATAAAAACTAAAACAGGTAGTCATGTTAAAAGGTCTAAACTCAAGACAAGAAAGTTGAGAGAAACCTATGTCATCAAACAGCACAAATCATGCCAAAAGGACTGCTGTTCTCCAGCTTTCCTCAGAATTCTTTGTAAAGTTTAACCAGTGTATGAGGACAGACTAATCCTTTTGTAATCTTTTGAATCTGTTCAGCTTTTTTTTCAGTTCTTCAAACGTTATTAAAGAAATTTGATGACCATCAGGTCACAGATGATTTCTATTTTGAAATAGAAGCTAGCCAAAGAGTAAGGAAATGAAAAGAAGATATTAACAGCCAATTCTCATTAGAAAGATGATGAGGTAGAGTGCCGTATGGCTAAGCTGTAGCATAAATACCTCATTGATTCATAAAATTGGCTGAACATGAAAAATAAAATATAAAATCTCCCTGGACAGTTTTATCGTGTTTTGATTTTTACCATGAAGAAGTCCAAAGCTGACCAATCATCTGAATTTTAGTTACATGCTTATTCACAAAGAGGCATCATAACCTGTACAGAAAGATTTACAGTTCTCCACTGAAAGTGAGCCTGGATGTGACAAGGTGAAAGATTCTGAAAACCCTTGAATTTCAGCAGTAAAGAGCAAATGTCATTGGTAATATATATATATTTATATATGTTAAAGTATACATACACTTTTACATCTTAGTTTTAAAGTGATGCCTCATGGGCACTGTGGTTCTGCATTGTCATTCACAGCTCTCTCCATTAGGTTGTTTCCTCAGCCACGCAGGGGACCATAATCCTCAGCATGTTCAGCTCACAAATACATATGAGACAGTTCCAGGATTACAGTGGTAGGAAAGCAATGTGCCAAAGTAACTTATTTCAGTTTTGAAATAAATTCATTTGGATTTACCAAATGTATTGGTAAATTTGGATTTTGGATTTTTTATGTTGGAACTCATGTTCTATTTCAGAAATTCATGCACTTTAAGAAATAAAATTTCTCTTTAATTACAGAAATTAAGAAGACCTTTTCTTTTTCTTTGATTTTCCTGATCCATATATTTTTAACTGGGCAAGGTTCTGCTTGCTTCTTCATATCAACTTTCCAGTGGCAAATAAATGATGATCTAAAACATGAAAATGGAAACATTTTTTTACATATATTGACAGATTAGGCTTGGCTGTGATATTCAATAAATTGTAATTGGCCATACTTGTTTTCAACCATATAACATATAAAAACTGATTAGAGCATAGAAAGTCCTGGATGCTTACAGCAGATTCTTAACTCTGTATTTAGCTATGGGCTTTTGTTCCAAAAGTGCTGAGCACCTCCAGGTTGCATTAAAGCCACTGTGATAGAAAATAATCAGACAGAGAATAGTTCTTTCTGAAAATGCTTCAAGATGGCAGACCCAAATTTAATGGTTATGTATAGCAACCATATAAGTACCATCATCAGATCATCAGGTCTCTTTAATATTCAGTTTTTATATCTGTTGCAACTAAAATTTTGTATTACTCCTGCTGCATACACAATTTTTTTATTAGTGAAGTTTCTATGGGAGTAACATCTGAGATATCATTAGTACAAAGAAATAGAAAGAGCAATCTGTCTTAGATCAAAAGCAGATGCCAAATTTGAAGCAACAGTAAGAATATGCTCTAAGGAGAAGAGAAGAAAGACATTTTAAATATTGTAATGAGTGCCAGTGAAAGCTCATGGAAGGATTTGAATATTCAGTTTCACTTTTTATTATTGTCCACTTAGCAATTGCCCTTGCAGAGGAAGCCTCTGCAGAGTACCTTATATTGAATAACTCTGCATTACTGTAAAATTAAACTTGGGATAAGTGAGCAGGAGTGTATATCAATGCAGAGTAGCACTTCTCACATGAGAGTCTATAAAATTGTGTGGCAAAACTGTATTGCCTAAAAGGCCATCAGGGAAAGTTAATGTTAAAAAAAAATAAATGCTGAAGTATACCCCTTAAACCAAACAGACGATCCAAGTCAAACACAGCAGTAGTTTAGACAAGTCAGAACAAAGCTGTTTAAGTTCCAGTGTATCTCTGTTTTTGTTCTTTCACTTTAGGTGACTGCCATTTATAATTTTATTTTTAAATTATAAAAACACATTTTATATGACATTTATAATACAGAGTTAGAAAAATACTGTTTTGATTTGAATAGGTCACTCTGAAAATGTAACTAAACTCTTTTAAAATATGCACAGTTTAATATATCACATAAATTATGCAGGTGGCCTTTGGGGGGAAAACTTAGAGCAGGCAATAATTATTTTGGCTGGCATGGTTTGCTTCCAATCTTAGATTTCACTGCCATCAGTTAAATGACTTAGTCAACAAAAGTGTTATCAATTGCATATATATTTTCCATCCATTGGTAGGGTAAACTCTCTAAAAGGTAATTAGCATTGGTTACCAAAAGGAATGATTATCATGACTCAATTTAGTTTGAAATATGTATTATGATTTAATTGCACACAGTAAGCTGACATGTATGAGTGGGGCTATTAGGAGTAAACAGGACTCTATAAATGGTATGAGTGAGGGCGTGGAGAACATCTGTTTTCAGGTTTTCCTTTAATTCTCCTCTGTTGCCTAAAGGCACAAGTAAGAAGGAAAGTGTAGCCTTTTAGCTTTTTTTTTTTTCCATATGCTAGGCTAACTGGACTGGCACCTGGACAGACCTTAGTCCCTGGGTGGTTTGCACTGCTGTAGCTGTGTTTTCATTAGGAAGTAGTGTGGGATGGTAGAAATACATCAGGAAAGCCAGACAATGCTTTGGTGCCAAGGACCTGAAGTCAACACTGTACAGGTTTGATGACTTTGATTTGGCGCAAGCTCTACACTCCCCTGTGATCAGAATACACTTCTCCTTAGCTAGTGGTGCATTAGGTTCCCTCCTTCCCTTTTTGTTTCATCCAAAAAGAAACCACTGCTCTGCACGCTCCAAGATGATGTCATGGTATAAATCAACATCCAGAACAGGGGATAGAGAGGGGGGTTGCTTCAACTGGTTTGAACTAAAATGCTAATGCTAATGCACCCAGACGCTCAAGGGCTATACAATTTGCCAAAGCAGAGTGGCCCAAAAAATCTATATTTTAGCCATTTCGGCTGCCTGTCAGTCTGCCTCTTCTAACCAGTGACAGTTAAATCACTGCCAGTTATAACCAAATTAAACAAAAGATGTTGCATTCCTACCTGTACTATGAATATCCCCAACCAAGTGGAGGACACAGATCTGAAATCTTGCCTTTCCTCAAGCACCAGCTGCCCGCTCTTCATCTCTCTCAGAAGCATCCAACCCAAAAAGAAGCACAAGGCACACAACAGAATCTGAGCACACAAATATATATGCAATCAGGCTTCACGTATTTCATTGATTCTAGAGAACCTTTCAGACTACAGTGGTTGAGGTTTTGGTGTGTGTTTTTTGTTTGCTTAAGCAAAATCCAGGTTTAAAACATTGATGTGTCTTGAGAAGCAAAAGTCTAAAAGAAAGCTATGGTATTTATGTCTGTTAACCTTTCATTCCTTTCTCATCTTCATTGGCTTTTGCATCTTCTCTACATTAGAGATGATGTTGTATTATATTAGGAAGTGAATCAGCAGAGTCTATATGTAAGCAGTGAAAGACAAGATGGGCAAAACTGTTCTTCAAGTCTGCTTCAGACACTTCTCTTTAATCCATCTGACATGGATTTTCAGTTAGTTCTACACACTTTTTTTAGACAGTTGACAGGATTTGAAGATAGTTATCAGGTTGCATGTGAAAGGCTATCAAAGTGCCAGAGATGTCCTTACTGGACTACACACTCCATTAGCTGGAAAGCTGCCTGGCAGAAAGGGACCTGGGAGTATTGGTCCATAGCTGGATAAACATGAGCCAGCAGTGAGCCCAGGTGTCCAAGAAGGCCAATGGCATCCTGCTTGTATCAGAAATAGCGTGGCCAGCAGGACCAGGGAAGAGAGTGACACCAAGTACTCAGCTCTGGTGAGGCCACACCTCGAGTACTGTGTTCAGTTTTGGGGCCCTCGCTACAAGAAGGACATGGAGGTGCTCGAGTGAGTCCAGAGAAGGGCAACGAAGCTGGTGAAGGGTCTGAAACACAAGTCGTGTGAGGAGTGGCTGAGGGAACTGGGGTTGTTCAGCCTGGAGAAAAGAAGTCTCAGGGGAGACCTTATCACGCTCTATAATTACCGTAAAGGAGGCTGTAGCAAGGTGGGGATCGGTCTCTTCTCCCAAGCAGCAAGTGACAATACAAGAGGAAATGGCCTTAAGTTGTACCAGGGGAGGCTTAGATTGGATATTAGGACAAATTTCTTCACTGAAAGGGTTGTGAAGTATTAAAACAGGATGCCTAGGGGAGTAGTTGAGTCACCATCCCGGGAGGTCTTCAAAAAATGTGTAGATGTAGCTTAGGGACATGGTTTAATGGTGGTCTTGGCTATGCTAGGTTAAAGGTTGGACCAGATGCTCTCAGAGGTCTTTTCCAATCTAAGTGATTCTGTGATTCTGTGATTCTATGGGGAACCAAGTAAACTCTTCCTTTTGCTATACCTCCAAAAAATATTGCTGAGGGAAGGCAAGTAACAAAAGGAGGACCTGTACTCTCCCTTTCCCCACTTAATTTTATATTGCACTGTTAGGCAGATCACTAAGCCTGTACACAAGGGAATGCATGACTCAAAGATCCAGCCTAGCACTACTGCCAATAAAATATAAATTAAATTTCCACCCAAAAAGTGTTCTTTTTTTCATTTTCCATTTCAATAGTACTTTCACTCAGGCTTTTACATCTGCTTCTTTGTTTGCCTGTCAACATAGTTGGCCTTTTTCCTTATTCTAGTGTCTTTACTTTTGTTGTTTCCTTTTTCCTGCATGATATTTCAAGTAATGGTCTGATGAAATTGACAGGTTCCATACTTGTTAAGGAAGGTCCTTATGTTTTTCATCTACCCTAATCTTTTCTCTTGGAGCTAAACCAAAAAGGAGACCTTCCTTTCATCTTCAGGCTTTCCCAGATCTTCCACCGTAAAACATCTGCTTGTATGACATGAATTTATTTTTTTTCTATGGTTTGTATGTTTGGGTTCTTTAGTCACTTCTACATTCAGCGTCTCTATGCTTCATTCTATGCTTTGGTGGTGGAGTGGTGGTGCAATGACACAAACTCACTCTTTAAACCCTTTGGGAAAAAACTTTTCAAGCTGCTTTTTGTACCTACATATATTTATACACATGTATATATAGAAAATGAGTAACGATTCTTCTTGAATATAATTTAGTTTCTTTAAATAGAAAATGGTGGATTATGTAGAACGATTTTTTTTTCTACAGAAGCAATCATAGGATATTATCTCTTTCTTGAATGCATAGGCCCAATTTCCTGTCTTGCATGCTGTAAATGTTTTTAATTTCCAATGGACTTTGTATGTGGTATTATTGTCCATTCATACATAGCCGGAGTGATTTTGTTTCTACAAGTCCCGTGTACACAAAGATCAGGAGTAACTTCAGGTTATTACTTCAATTGGTGAAGGGAGGTTTCTTTAAAAAAGTTTGAGTTAGAGTTGCTCTGACATTGAGATTTAGTTAAGTACATCACAGTCACAAAATGAAGTGCCTCACATTTAATTTTAATACTTTTTTCTTAATATTAACAATATTTTCATGTGCTACAAGGCAGCTGACATACTTGTTTATCACCTTTCTTCCAGAAAGGACTATACACAATATAGGAAATACCTGAAATGAAATTTTGCTAAAATCACCTTGGAAGTATTGGAAAACATGTCAAAGACCAGAGAATGTGAATTGCCATAATCTTCACACAGCTGCAAGGAAACTTGGAAAAGGCCATATCCACAAAAATATCAGACACAATTAATGTTTTTCACATTACTACTGATGACATAAGTGCTGAAACCTAATTTATTTCTTGAAGGAAATTTTGTAGGCATTGTCAAAATCTGTCAGCTTCTTAAATAGCGTAATGCACATCTAAATTAAGATTATGGGCACTGATCAACTGTATATTTTAGCTGATGTGTTTAAGCCAAATTGTGTAGAGAGAGTAAAAATACTGCTAAAAAGCAAAGCAGTCTATTACAGCGATTCCTGTTCTTCTGAGCACAAAAATGTTACCTTTTTCTTTGCTGGCATGTGATATTTCAATCTCAGTTCCCAGTGCTGAAACTCCATGGGTGACAGAGGGCAGAAGAAATAAGGTACAAAAGGTTTGTTTTTCTACTCTTTCTTCAGCGGTGGGAAGAAAACAGGGGGACCCCCTGTGGAGAAAACAAGACTCAGGTAAAGGGAAAAACCAACAAGGTGACAGAGATGGTGGCTGGTACAAAATTATTCAGTTTATATTTATAACTGACTGAGGAGCTTCAAGAGAATTGGTGAATGACTTGGGTCTCTAAAACAAAATTAAATGTTTATGATTTCACCAAAAAGACTTGAGAAAAAAAAAATGTGAGTTCTGGCAAATTATTTAAGATTCATGTAGACTAATGCACAGAGGGTAGGGGAAAAACCTTAAATGCAACCATGGGCACTAAGTTAGCTACTACCACTGTAGGAGAGAGCTCTTGGACTGGGTTTTGCCCAAATAAGTAAGCTGCCAACCACAGCAAGGAGCAGCTGCCCCTTGGGGCCAGGGAGACAGAGGCCCAGGGTGATCCCAGCACAGGCCATGCCCTCTCTGAGGGGCAGTGCCCCGGGGCCTGCATAGGGCAGGCAGTGACGGGTGCTGGTGACAGGGTCATCAACAGCCTGGGTCCTGCTGATGGGGTCCTTAAGAAGCTATGAGCTGGGGCCAGGGGCAGACAAGGGCAAAGGCAGACTGAGCTGGAGCCTGGCCCTATTGTGGCCTTGCTGAGGTGGGGGCTGACAGCCACGGGTGCTGGTGTGGGGTCCTGCACCACGGGCAGGTTGAGGGATCCCTGTGGGCCTGAGTAGGGACAGGCAGGGCTGGGGGAGCCTCCAGATCACTGACATCAGGTCAGCGATCAAAAGACAAATGAGTTTTGGGGACTCCGAAACAATAGCAAGATTAGCTCTTCAGCATGGAAAATAGATGATTGGAAATTAAATTTACAGTGACTGAGGTCTATAAAATCAGAAGATTATAGAATTCATAAAACAAGAACCAATGGAGAGCTGATGACTCACTAGGCAACAAGGTTACAGAAAAAGAAAAGAACTGCATATTCACAATGTGTAGAGAACTCTGTGGAAATCTTTGCCACAGGATATTTGAAAAGATAATAAAAAAGTGGCTTCTGGAAAGGGACTGGGCGAATTAACAATGGATAGGGTCACCAAGGCTCTACTGAGCATGAGGTATAATCTTTGTCTGAAGTCTCTACACTATCACCCGCTGGACAGCTTATGCCTATCATTCCCAATATAGAATTAAATGAGTGGACACCTTCAGGGAAATGGTTACTTTAGTTCAGCATGACAGCTTTTATTTCCTTACACTTATTTAGTGAATGGCAATTTAGACGCTTCTCTTTGATCTCATTTCTCACCAGTGTCTCAAGTTTTCAGCACTCAGACAAGTGGGTGCTCAAGACACTTCCATGTCCCATGAGAGGCACTGGATCAAGAAATATCAGGCAGTATTTCATGTGTATCAGTCAGAAATGTCTGGCACAGAAGAAATGTCAGCATAAACATGATTAAAAGTTGCTCATTGTCTCTGTGCAAGGTGTTGGTTTTCTGACATCTCTTCCTATAGCATTATTCAGAAAGTTATGTATGTGTGTGTGTGTAGTCATAGGTAATGACCAGCACATAGAGTACCACCTGAGTCCTTTGCACATTTTTCTAGATAATCCATCTGCAAACAAATACTCCCAGTATGTTAAACGACCCCCAGTGAATAAGCCTATCTCAGCCAAGTGGCAATACTTGCATTCTGAATATCTGACTGAATTCATGCTAACACCTATTATGTACAGCATTACTCTCAAGCCAAAGTAACATGCCAACGTGTTAATTATTCATCTTGTTCATCCTTCCCTCAAGCAATGTTATAATGAAAGCCCCAGGCAAACCCTGACTTTCTGAACATGGAATACCTTACCTTATTTACGACATTTTTGTAATGTTCAAAAATTGAGGGACAAAAAAAAAATGGTTTTCTTTTGTCTTTCTCCTCAGTCATCTTTTTTTTATTGTCAGATTCAGACTGGATGAAGTTCTTTTACATTTCTTTCTCTGTATCCAGGGTTCTGTACTGCAAGTACTGAGAAAAGGCAGGGAAGAGATACAATCTGCAAACCTTTTCTTTTCTGGCTTCATGAAGACTTTTGCCTCCCGAAATGTTTGGCTTTTCCAACCGCATTTACAAGCAGCCATCCCTCCTACAAGCCAGGGGCCTCTGCAGATTGTGGTATTGTACAAAGCAGCAGTCCAGATAATGCACAGACTGTCCATGACCCATCCCTGCACCCCACAACCACATCAGTCCCATAGCCTTTCCTGCACAAGAGTACATCAGTGCAGTAGGATTTCACTCCTTCCTTACTTGCCCCTCTCCACTCCTGAAGCAGGGAAATACGATCTGAGCAATGAGATACTTGCCAGACAGTCAAGATGCCTGTACCTTCCTATGGGCTCTTACCCAAAGAAGCTGGCACCACTGAACAATTTGTCGTTCTTGTGCCTCAATTTCTTTCTCCTAAAATGGTAGATGTAGTGAAATTTGTGTGTTTGTAGAAAGAGAAGAAAAAGTTTAGGTTCAGAGATAAGCTATGATATATCTGATCTGTCAGGTGTTAAAGTAGCAGTAGCCATGAGAAATGCTGTTTGGTTTGCTGCTGTCATTCCTGCTTTTATCTTTCTCAGAGATGTTTGAATCTTTTTTTCATTTTCTTTTCCTTTTAACACTTTTTCCTTTAGTAATTTTGTATTTTTTTCCTCTTATGTTGGTTTAGTTATACAAGAGAATCTGGAAAATATGATGCTGTACATACATCCTGTGAATTATTCATTCTATCTCATTTGGCCTTTATTTCCAGTAGGACTCCAATCACCATTACCATTTTCTTTGCAAGTAATTTAATGGATGAGTTGCTTTTCATAAGGGTCTGCATTGTCTGCAAAGTTCTTCAATTAACTCCCTATTGCCCTACCATTTCAGCTATATGTGCAATGTAAACAAATAGGTTTATTTGCATCATTTGGGTGATGGGGGAGAAATGTGTATAGAATGTGCAGGGAGGTGTCATTTTACTTTTTTAAGTAATTTTTTTCTGCAGGTACAAGGACAAGAAAATTGAATGTGAGGTACTACTCTGGACCCTGTATGGGAGGAGAGCCCTATCTTTCAGTTCTGAATTTAGCAGAGAGGAATTTAAGCACATGATTCAAGGCAACTGCCTAAAATGCAATGTAACTTGCTGCACAGAGATTTGGTTCAAAATTCAAGCCTACAGTACATCTGCCCGGTAAGTGCAGAGGAATTTCTTCATGAGCCCTGAGACAGAGCAAAATTAATTCTCTCTTAGTCATCTGCTCCTCGCAGTGCTGCTCTATCAAAGATACTGCTCCTCTGGCTAGTACTCTTCCCAGTTGTCCCTGGTGGGTCCCTCATTATCCCCCTTCCTTGCATACTAGCATGCAACAAGTCATTCTGACTTTGCCCCACAGTATGGGAGAAGTTCACAGCCCTCTTCTTGGAGTTTCCAAACACTTCCACAGCACACTCACCGTGATACGAGTCTGCTGTCCATGCCATGGCCAAGATTTTAAAGATGACCTTTCAGCACTAAGTTACAGTTCTCTGTGTGACTGGGTATAGTAATTCCAGTCAAGTGACAGTGGTGAAAAGAAAGTATTCTTTCTGTGTTCTACCATATATAATGAAATGAAGCATAATTTTTACATATGTCGCAGTTGCTATATAAAGTGCACATAAATAAATGAGCTTTGTTCATATTGCTTAAGCAATCTTACTCCATGAATGTTAGTCCCTTTAAAAATACATACACATGCACTACAACAACATTTTCTAAATGTCACAGCAACGCTGCTTCTTATGAAAGATGATGTATGTAAAGGGAATAGTGGGGAGGAAGCTGACAACTCATTACTCTTGACCAATAAAAAAAAAAAAAGAACTCCACTCCATTGCTTGAGTATGTAAGGTATTTTTAAAATAAAAATAGAATGGTTCGTGTTTTATGTGACCGTCCTCAAGTCAGAGTGAGCAGAGACATGATTCCTGAATTCAACTGAACAATAAAATCCTGTGATGTTCTCAAATGGAGCAACTCCACTGGCTACTGGCATCCCAAGGGGAAAGGGCTGGACCAGGGAAGATTGGAGAGTATTAACTCTGGTTTAGACTTTTTACACACAGACATTCTTGTGTGTGGCTTCCATTTAGAGGAAAGAACTGTAAAATCACCTTTGACATCTTACCCATAAAGTATCCCCTTTATTTATTTAGGATGCCCTAAATCCATAAATGGGCGTTGGACATTCCATGAATTATTTTGCAAGGCAGCAGCACTGGCTCTCTGTGGCTGTACTCCTCCACAACGAGATGAGATCCACAGACAGTTTTTGCATAAATGAATTAAGTTAACTTGCCTTATATTAAAGGGAAACAGACTCCATCTCATACACAAGCAAAAGACATTCTTGAACCCACGAGAAGGAAATGGACACAGTCACTTTGTTTGTTGTCTATTCTTGTTGGCCAGTCATGAGTAGAGCCAAAAATTATTTCACTGACCCTACAGATGCAGGACACTCTAGATCCATGTTTGCAGCACGCTGCACTGAAGATCCTGGTGAGCATCTCATCATAAAAGATGTGAAAGTCTGAATACGATTTTGAAGAAAAAGTATTTTGACAGGCATGTCTTCCCTCTAAAGATGCATGTCCAAGAACAAAGCCAGAAAAATATGTTATTCCTAGATAGCTGCTGAGCAAAGTCTTAATGAAGTTGAGAGCTTTTCAAACTCATTGCAGATGACATATTAGATCCCATACCATTAACAGAGACAGTAATTTTATTTGAATTTCCTTTCCAAATGTCCTGAACTGCTCCAATTAGCCAACTAGAAAACTAAAATGGTTATTAGTCCTTGATACTGAGATTTCTTTTTTTAAGTACACATACCCACATGTACATGCTAAGAAATCGCTGTTAAAATCCAGTTTGGAACTGCATTGCTCTGTAAGAAATCTGCCTGGCTGTGGTGATAACCTCTGTCACGCACACCTGAGTAGAATAGGACTTCCTCATTTAGGTGCCTGTCTTGTGAGGAGACAGATACTTTTTCTTTTCCCAGCCTTTCTGTTTTATTCATAGACCAGACACATCTCTGTGGTATTTGATTACCTGAATATTATTTCTCCATAACTGGACAGCAGCCAGATTACCATTCCCCTCTGAAAAAATAACTTAAGTTTTAATGAAAAATCCACATTACAACAGGAGCCAAAAAAAAAGAAAAAAGTCAAACCTAATAGAAAAGACTTTCTATTGAAACAGAAACCCACAAAGGAAACAGCCATTTTCATTTTGAACTTTCAGTTTCTCAAAGAAAATGATCAAAATTCTCTTTGGTTTTGTGTCATGGGACCATTCGTGGAAATAAAAATAAAGGACATTTTACGATAATGTAGGGTCAAATGTTAATTATATAATTTCAAGTGATATCACAAATGGCAAAATATCATAATTCTATTCCATAGCATTTCTACAAGAAGCAATAAAGAACACATATTTATCTGTGTGCTTTATTGTCTGTGTGTTTATATCTTCATTCTCTTTTGGCTGATTTTAAAAACTCAAGAGCTTTTTCATTTGGGTTTCTCTATCACACTAAAGCTCAATTAATGCTACATCTTTGTAATATTTTTACTACTGAAGTGTAGGTAGTTACTGTGACTTAGCTTTACTTCTAAATAAGAACTGTCTGACACTGTTTTATGGTTGTTTGGTTGTTTTGTTTTCAGAATATAAACTGTGTTGGCACCTTCAGCAGTGTACCCTATCTCTAGTAATTTGGGTGGGGTCAGCCATCAACTCACTTCTTACAAGCCACAGAGTAGAACGGTGAGAGATGTGGATTTCAGTAACTGCTTATTTTATAAGCCGGTTGATCCTGAATTTTACTACAGTACATTTTACAGCTGGCTGATAGCTCTTGGTTTAATAAGGTTACTTCTGGAAAAATATTTTCTATTAGCTGCTTACAAGATGTCATCTGTGGCTAAATAGCAGCCACATAACACAAGTAACATTAAAGAGCATGCTATCTGAAGTACTTCTCATTTCAAAGCTTAATAGAGTTTATCCACAGAGAAAGAGAGCAACACCAAGAAGAGAGATCTGCAGAGAAAAGCAGTTGTGGCTGAGGTCATACCAACTACATTGCAGGAGCTTTATTTCACATCTGCTTTCATTTGGGCCCATGGGCTGAAGTCACAGAATCACACACAGAATCACACAATGTTAGGGATTGGAACGGATCTTGAAAGATCATCTAGTCCAATCCCCCTGCCGGAGCAGGAACACCTAAATCATGTCACACAAGAATACCTCCGGGTGGGTTTTGAAAGTCTACAGAGAAGGAGACTCCACAACCACCCTGGGCAGCCTGTTCCATTGGTGTCTGAACAGCGTTAAGTATTTTATTGGGTTGCATCCTCCCATCCAAGGTCAAGTGAAATAACTCTGGTCCATGCATTCAGAGACCACTCCATAATGTGAACGGAAGCACAGCCAGTGGAAGCAACTAGGATGCTTCCAAAGATCCATCCGATCTGACTTAGAACACTAATGGACGTGCACTCATGGGAGAGCTAGATCTCTCAGAGCAATTCATTTTATTCAGTGTAAGACTGATCAAAAATCTGTTGTGAATTTAGGAGGTTTAGCAAAGAACAATGCTATTTGAAAAAGAGCTAGGACGTTGAATTATGTGATACACATAATTCTAAGACTTATGAAACGTTGAACACTGAGGCTGGTTGACTGCGTTTTTTTTGCTTTGTTGCTTTTTGCTTTGTCCTGGGTGTTTAGTTCTTTGTTTTGTTTTAATTCCCCTAGTAACCATAGTGTTGTCTTGGTTACAATGACACACATGCTTGGTACTCTACTGTGGGAATTTTCAAATATGAACAGCTATCACATTGCAGCAGTGGGATGGTGAAACAAAGATGTAGAGTAGATAGCTCAGCAGCTGCCTTCTGCTTGTGAACCGCTTACATCTGCAGATAGAGCAAAGTTTTATGTAATAATTTCAGATTCACCGTCCTATGTCTTTGTCACAGTATTTTCAGGTGTGACAGTTTTTATATGTTATGCCTCTGTTGCTAGGGAAATTTTTCATTCTCCCTTTTTCTTTTTAACATATAAGCCCATCTGAGGCATATTATTGCTTAAAGCGGTGAGATGGTGCATGATAAAGCAGAAAAACAAAACTGCTCTTTTTAAGCTCTCAGCTCAGAGAAAGTTGCCTCCTTGAATAAGATTATCTTCTCTATGATCTTTAGAAAACACATTTATAGCAAAATGCCTACATTTTAAATTTTATGTAGCTTCATCACTTTTCTCCTATATCTTCCAGTTCTCTAGACGATACTTATCTCACAGCAGTTGCTGAGATTTCCCACTGCATTCAATTTCTGGGGAGTACTGGGAGGAGGATTGTGTTTATGCTTCCAAAGCCATGGGTTATAGTGGTAGGTTTCCTAAATGTCTCCATAGTCCGTCTTGTTATCAACGCATTGGCTCTTTATCATTCAAACTGCTTCTGCAGAAAACTTACATCACCTTTTTCCTCACCTGACCTCCTGCAATGTGGAAAAGTCCTTTTGCTTTCTGTGCCTTTAAATAATGCCTTTCCCCAAAATGAACAAAATTCTGTATTACCTACATGCAAATCTGTCTTTGTGCCTAATGAGATACTATGTCAAGCACAATGGCATCTTGTCAGGATAATCAAGTCAAAGGCCAAAACATCACAAATTTTGTGGACTTGTATTTAGTTCTATTTCCAGTACTGAATTTCGATTTGTAGAAACATAAAAAAAGAAATTTTATCATTTCTTGCCATGTGATGAGAAAAATGCTATCTGTACCTGGGAAGGAAATGCAACATACCAGTCATCTGCTAATAATGTTTGTTTTAAAATGTTGCACGGAATTCTGCTTGGGTAGTTGTCTTTATAACACACATGAATTCTTAAATATTTTCTTTCAATTTCCCTTTTGAAAGCAACATTTTTCCACTGAAATTGGACCTTAATTTAAATGAGGAAGGGAGAGAAGGATCTAACTTGATAACACTTGTTGATTTTTTTTAAAATCTTTTCTATTGAATCAAAACTTAAAAAAACTTTCTGCATCCCCTGCCTATCAAATTTATTTGTTTAGTTACAGAATCAAAATACTCTAACCATTTCTGTTTCTGATAACACATAAAACATCATATGGAAATGATAAATAATGTTTTGCAAAAGCTCACGTTTTTCACGTGTTAGTTGTCTTTTCTAGATTGTATTTATAAAAGTATAGTCACACCCACCTATATTATTTTATATCTCTCTGTTATATCACACTTACTGTCACTGACACATCTAACGCATGGTTGCTCTCTAGATTCCCAAATGGATGGGAATACAGTAGGATCTATTCTTTGCTCGCTGTTCCTAGATTCTATGGGAAATAACAATACTGTGGTCCTGCGTCAGCTCCAACATTCCTTATTGTGCAGATCATCTCAAAGCACCGTCATAAAGTTAGCAGAGGGCAAATTCTAGTATAAAATGTCTGGGGAGAAAACAAACACCAAGAACAAAACAGAAAATTAAGTGTTTCTGTAAGAATGAGAGCTACTGCATCATACTCCTCTGACATGCATTGTGACATGCATGTCAGACACGCACCTACACAAGTAGGTAGACAAGCACCACACAGTTCCTAGCTCACTCCCTCTCCTCAACAGGACAGGGGAGAAAACATGATAAAAAAACCTCATGGATTGAGATAAGGACAGGGAGACCACTCACCAGTTACTATCACAGGCAAAACAGACTCAGCACAGGGAAGATTAATTTATTGCCAGCTACTAACAGACTAGAGCAGTGAGAACTAAATGCAAACTAAAATCACCTCCTCTCCTCATCCACGCTCTTCTACCTCCTCCTCCTGAGTGTCGCAGGGGGATGGGGGATGAGGGCTGCAGTCAGTCCCTCACGCTCCATCTCTGCCGCTCCTTCACGGTCCCTCCCTGCCCCTGCTCCCCGTGGGGTCCCTCCCACGGGATGCCGTCCTGCCCGAACTGAGCCTGCGGGGGCTGCCCACAGGCAGCAGATCTCCAAGCACTGCTCCCACACGGCTCCGTACCACGGGGTCCATCCATCCCCCAGGAGCAAACTGCTCCAGCACGGGTCCCCCACGGGTGGGCGGCAGCTCCCCCCAGACCCCCTGCTCCTGCGTGGGCTCCTCTCCACGGGCTGCAGCTCCGGCCCGGGGCCTGCTCCTGCGGGGGCTCTCCATGGGCCGCAGCCTCCTCCAGGCCACATCCACCTGCTCCACCGGGGGCTCCTCCACGGGCTGCAGCGTGGAGATCTGCTCCGTGTGGGACCCGTGGGCTGCAGGGGGACAGCCTGCTCCACCAGGGGCCTCTCCACAGGCCGCAGGGGAACTGCTGCTGCCTGCCTGGAGCACCTCTTGCCCTCCTGCTGCACTGACCTTGGGGGCTGCAGGGCTGCTTCTCACTCTTCTCTCCCAGCTGCTGTTGCACAGCAGGTTTTTTTCCTTTCTTCAGTCTGCTCTCCCAGAGGCCCACACAACGTCACTCCCTGGCTCAGCTCTAGCCAGCGGCGGGTCCCCCTTTGGTGCTGGCTGGAGCTGGCTCTGGTGTGACATGGGGCAGCTGCTGGCCTCACAGAGGCCACCCCTTCAGCCCCCGCAATGTCTAAACCTTGCTGCATAAACCCAATGCTCCATGTTCTGTAACACGAGCCTTGGGATTCTCTATGTGTGCTCATTTGGACATACACCATTTTGGTAAGATACCAGCTGAGTAGCTAATGCAGACCATGAGTAAGAAATTCCTTTATGGTTCTTCACTCACTAAGTTATACCTTGGAGCATGTGTATTTACCCGTACCTCGACAATGTGACATTACATTTGATCACGGAGATATCCAGCTGTTTAAAAAAAAAAAAAAAAAAGCATGCCTCAATATTTTTTTTCCTCTGATCTTCTGTAGAAGTAACTTTTATATACTGACAGCCATTCAGGGTTTTGAAAGCCCTTAATCATTACTTTAAAGGTGAGTCTCTGGAAAATCAAGTTACTTTGAATATTACCTCCCTGTGAATGACAAGGTTATAAAACCCACTATTGTTGATGTATTAGTCATGTTCTTGAAAAACAGTTGATGATGCATATTAATGGCTTAGCTAGAAAGTAAATCTTCTACATTATTAAAACAGCGGTACATATATTTATGGATTACTACAACAGTCAATAGAGACAAAAAAGTAACAGTTAAAAAGGAAAGAACAAAATAACAAGGCTGTATCATGAGGTTTTATGTATTATCTCTGTCTCAAAGAACTAGCATGTCATGTATGATTTAAACTTTGGTCATAAACAAGTGTTATAAGCTGTCTTTAAACATAAGGTAAATAGAGCTATTAAGTACCTAAAATGGAGCACAAGAAAGTGACTTACTTTGGTTTTTTTTCCCTCTTTACACAGAATCTTGCCATAAGGACAAAATTGCCTTCTCTCTCACGTAAGCAAGTTTGTAATTCTGTTTGCATCAGTAGATAATAAATGAACTTAATTATAGATAGAGGGAATCACACATTGGCTTTCTAGAACTTTTTAAGTAAATCTGCTTAGAACTAAGTTAAATTAAATTAAATCAAAACAAACAATCAAACAAAAACTGTGGGACAGTTTTTCTATTGAAACATGTACATTCAGAAAGTCTTGACCAAAATGTTCTCTTTATACATATCTAAGAGAACTCTAAGTGTCCGTGGTTATTAAACATCCTCATATTTAATATGAAGAATGAAGTCATCCTAGGAAGAAGTTCTCTTATTCTTATTAAATACTGCCATGTTCCATTAAAAGACTGTCTAGACTGGCAAATGGAAGGTAGGTGTGAAATATCTGTATTATGTGCCTTACTTTCTCTCCAAAGTGCTACTACATGTGAGGGTGACAGAGCACTGGCACAGGTTGCCTAGAGGAGTTGTGGAGTCTCCTTCTCTGGAGGTATTCAAAACCCACCTCAATGCCATCCTGTGCAGCGTGATCTGGGTGATCCTGCTCGGCAGGGGGGTTGGACTAGGTGATCTTCAGAGGTCCCTTCCACGCTCGGCCATTCTGTGATTTCATGATACTACATTTTAAGAAAATGAGAATTTGTATAAAATTCTGAGCTGTTCCACATTTACAGACTTCAGAGATCGAAGAAAAACAGTGTAATTCACCTATGAATTTACTATGTTAGTGGCAAAGAACAGGTTATAATGGGCTTTCTGCATCATTTTAAAGAATGAAAAGCACATAATTAGTACTTATATTCTCAGTTCAGTTACATTGTTCCCATATGGCTAATACAAAATGTTATTAACAAAGTTTGTGGCAGAGACTCTAACTGCAGGAAGATAGAAAAAAAAAGTTGTTTGCACTGGAAAAATGTTCCATCCCTGTCACCAACTTCTTTGCAGCTTCTAAAACTTCAGCACTTGAGGTACTAAATTTTGTAGACTCCTGAGCTGTTGTAGATTCAGGTTTAAAAATCAAATTCATATTCAATCTTCTCTAGATGTTATAAGGACCTTGTTCTAAGTAATTCATTTCTTGTGTCAACATCAAATTTCTATTTTTCTGTTCTCATGTACTTTGAAATACTTTGTCAGATTACCATGGAACTCATTCAGAAGAGTCATCAAACTGAATTCTCATGATCTGGGTCAAACCAGATGAAATAAGACAATAAGTCATGCTTATTTACATGAAGAAAAAATGCTCCCAGTTTTGCATTAAGCTTCCTTTGGGATGATCCTGGAAGAATGAAGAACACCTTGGACACAAGCAAAATACTGCCACAGAAAGTGGCACAATAGATGGGTTGGCTTTAGCAGCTGATTATTCCGCTTGTCATCCAATGTTCAAGTTGTCCCCTAGGACAACATGTTTAAAAGCATCCCTGAATGCTTAAAAGCAAGTACAACACCTCAGCAACCTCTACAAGCTCTTATCTTACAGAAATGCAGGAACAGTATTTTGGGAAGTTGGAAGAAAGCAAGCATATGTGGAGAATTTGTAAAATATTTTGCTTTTCTGAGAACAGAAATGTGTGGGTTGGAAGGGAAAGAACTTTACTTGCTTTTATCCTATATCTAGAAATACCTAAAGTCTTTAATAATAGATGGGAAAATGTACAATCCAGTTTGTATAGTTCATACAGAAGGTCTTATGTTAATGCTTTTCTAATAGTCACTGAGAACACTTATGGTCCATACATCATTTTGTTGATTTAGTGATTTTTTTCACAGAATTAGCCAGGACAGGAGGTTGGGAAATATGTTGAGCACTATATCTCATACCGTCCCATTTCATGTAAGGATTAAATGTGTTAGTTAAACCTGCTGTTCTCATTTCCTACCATGATTAAATTTCTTAAGATCATCCAAGCCACATTTCTCCTAGATCAAGGTATGTGACTTACCAATGCTTGTCACTATTTTTTAAGTTGTCTGTATTAGTTCTTGATCTCTGACTAGAAATTTAGAAAACAGTTGCACCTAGCATGTGAAGTTTACACATAACAGCACATCCGCTGTCTGCTAAGTGCACAGAATGATCGCATTTACTGATTTGTCTCTCTTCCATTCATGATAACCCCCATTATTCACAGTACTGTCTGTGTCCTGTTGCATTCTCTTCAATGCTGATGATTCTAACATCCAAACCAAATGTATTTTTCAACAGGATTTTTTTTCAGGAAAATTATTTTCCCATTCAATTTCTATTCTCTCTTTGTTGCCTTGTATCCTAATGCATAAGCACTTGTAAAGCTTACTGAAGAATAGCTAAGGCATATAGTTAAAGCAGAAGCTTGATCTGAAAAGCCTGGTTATTCTGCATTCCTCCATTTTATAAGTAACAAATGCTTTTGACCCACGTACAAACCTTCAGGCCAGCAAAATTCACCATATGTGTAACTAAATATGAATTACCGATATTCGTGATAAGGAAGGGAAGAGGAACAAATTGGATCAGTGAAAAAAAATAAATGCAGTTTTATCTGAAAAACATGTTGGATATGTCACAATACGTGTCACAAAACATGACTTGGGAAGAATGGTACATAAATTGGCAATTAATTCAAAATTGTTATACCATGATGAAGTTAATTTTAGAAATCATTCATCTTGGGTCTCTGTGGTTAATTTGTGCAGTTATATAAGGCTAAATGAATTATTAATATGAGGAAACAAAGTGGGTCAGAGAGATTATAAAAATAATAATAGAGAGAAAGGAGGTAAAAATTAAAAATGGATAAATGAAGATATGTCCATATGAAGATGTCCAGAAGCAGAAAAAAAAAAAAAAAAAGATAAACGAGATATGTGGATTGTATTAAAATATCCCACAGATGAAATGTTGTTCCAGCTTACTATATTCTGAGAAGGAAGCCTTGCCATAAGTAAAGCTCCATTCTTGAAAGGGAGAATTATATTCTGTATATGGTGATGTTAGTACCAAAGCAACCAGGCTCTGAGGCAGGTCTCCTTTCATTGGTTTACAGTTTATTTTGAAAGTATATTGTATTTATTTTTTATATATATTTATTTTGAATATATATATTTGAATAATGACGATCACATTCAAAATATATATATACGTATTTCTGAAGTTCATCTATACCTAGCGGATGGAGTGTAGCTGATGAAGTGATACTGGAGTTCAGAGTTTAGCTAATGCAGTCATATTTAGTGTTTTAGCCTGAAATAAATCCTCTTGTGACATGACCAGAGTATATTAGAGAATGTTTCTTGCTTTCTAGAACTTTGCACTATCCATCAGATTATTAATTTACTGAGCAGAGTCTTGCTGGGTTCATAGCTTTCCAATAATTTCTACATTGGATTTGGTTCACCTGAATTTATTTCTGGAAGTGTCATCCTGCTTGGTTTATACTTCATATGACTATTGTAAAATTCAGTCCTGTGGAAAAAAAGGTAGCACAATAAAATAATACATTTCATGTTTGTTTCTGTCTTTGCAACTTTGATTTATGAAAATATCGACATACAACTTTGTTGAAGTATCCTGATAAATCAGCATTCTGATAGTAAATTAGATTATTTCTTTCTGCATCTTGCTGTTACCTCTCAATCATGTCCACTGCACAAGCTTTTCTTTATAAAGTCTTGCAGGTGTAGGGCCAATCAATGCACCTTCAGGAAATAACTCTGTTCAGTGCATAAGTACAGTCTGACTCATTCTTGCAAAGTACCTGTAGGGCGAATAGCAGTAAATATCAGAAAACTGTTTTTAAGCTTTCTGTTCTAATTTCTCTGGGGGAAAAAAAAATGACGCACACTTAACTAAAATTTCTGAGTCATATCTACTGAAATAAGCTTCCACTGTTATCTACTGCTGTTAGCTCTCACTCTATGTTCCTCCCATTTTTCTCTGGGTAGGAGTAGATTATTGTACAGGTATTTACTAAAGTAATAGGGTGGAAAACTGGCAGCCCATTTAAGCTAGCAAAGTAAATATCTCCTAGTGGTATCTTTGTGGATTGCCCTGTATGCTTTTTTTTGCCCATGTGAAGTTAATATAGAATAATAAATGCTAAAGAATTGCAGAAGAAATAAAAGAGTTTCTCTCTTTTGACAGGCAACCCAAGAGGTCAGTAAGTACTTTGCAAATTATCTATGAACTTTATCTACCCTCCAATAAAAGAAACTACATCAGTATGGTCACTTATTATGAAATTTTATGTTTCCATGAAATTACAAAAGAAAAAAAGTAAGAATAAATATACCGTTAGATTTGAATAGTTGTATTTTCTGCCTTGTTCATTATAATAGTTTGTTTCAAATGCCAAATTTTATTCTGTCACTGATTTAAAAAAAGAAACCTGGAAAGAATTGAAAGGATTTACATAAATTTAAGATATGACTAACAGGTACACTTCATAAGTTATTTAAATGCTCTCAGTGTGTGTTAAACGTAAATGTGTTGCTTTGTACTCCCAGAGAATCAACTGCATTTGACATTTTATAAGGGCTTTGTTAGAATCCAGTCAAGCAATTCAGCATTCAAATTAAATTATAGTTAGTGTAAGATTGCATGAACTTTTCAAATATCCTTTCCCACAAACAAAGTTTGCAACATTTATGTGATTCTCAAGTTCAGGTTTCTGTAATCATCCCAGTACCAAGATGACATTAGTAAGGACATTCTCCCACTATTGGCTATGCTTGTGTGTGCACTGCAATTTCTGTTTCTGTGTCTATTGTATGGGAAAATAGAAAAGGAAAAGATCATATATGCAGCACAACCCTCACAACCTCCTCACAACCCTCACAACCCTCCTCAGCAGGAGTTTTGTTGGATATTACAAGTGAAAAAATAGTGAAACAAGTAAATATTTTCTAATTTATATTCCATGTATCTCAAGCATGCATCCTAGAAATCCTATAGACATTTAAATTCTGTATTGTTTCCACCACAATCACCCAGTCTACTTTCCATGTAATACGTACCAGTTGTCACTAGTAGTGCTACTGAATTGTTGTACCCAGTCATGATATCCACTGCTCAGAAAAGATGCTAAAACAGTGAAGGGGCTTCATAGGAACACAACAGGAAACACACCTTAAAGGAAATATATATATAATAATAATTTTTTTAATATTAAGTGTGACAGCAGGCAAATACCTACTTTGGGAACAGAACTTCATTCATCTGCCTTTTATTTTTAGCAATGAAAATGAAAGTGATTCCCAACTTTGGAAAACTCAACAGCAGCAGCAGTATTTCTTATCTCTAGACTGAATTTTTAATTTTCTTATTTTGAATATGAACTAATTCAAAATCTGTCATGTGTGTTATAGATTCAGCGATTGCAATGGTCACATTTACAATCTCTGCCTAGTGGATTTTTCTCTAAACTGCAGCCATGGGAGGTCTGAGTGAGTACTGTTTGGTTTATGAAGTGAAAATGTATCCCTTGAGATAAAGCATGTAGTCATTAAAATGTCTGAGAAAGCCCTGCCACAATGAGACATCAATCACATTCCTCCAGCCACTTGCTCTGGACACTGGTGGGACGAAGAAAACATTTACGTATGGTTGTCATGATTCAGACACACGGAGCCTGACCAGAACATTTAGCATTTCTGCATGCATTTATGAAGATTACACTAATCTAGAATGCCTACAATATGACACTATGTACACACATACAGGCAGCAAGTTGCAAGTGAAAATAGCTTAACTTCTTAGTAAGTATAAAAATGTTCCTTCGTAAACTAGGGTATTCCTCCATCATATGCAATCTATCTGTATAAAAAGTTCTCTGAACTTAGTCCTTCTTCAGTAGACCATCTCTTCACTTTAATTCTGTGAACTGTAGAGAATTTAATAACAGATTCTTTTACTCACAAGAGTAATTTCACCTTGGAATAAGAAAAAGCTGTGGTAAGAGACTTTTCCCACTCTTTTTGGTAAGCAAAATATATTCCTTGGAACACAACAATTGATTAAATGCCCATCACTGTTTATGGTACTTTGTTAGATGGACTTTCAATCAATACAGCAATGTCCTTTTCACCTGTGCTGTCACAAAAATGTGGCTTCTGTTTCTAAATGTAGCCTTGAACAATGAACTGAGTATGGGAAACAGCATGGCTTCTATAAGGGTAATTTGGGATTGAAACCTCATAAAGCAAGAGCATAGCACAAACAGGCTCTAGGCAGACCTGCTTTGGCATCATGCCTGCTCTCACATCTTGTAAATTTGCTTTGACAGAATTGCCAGTCAATTACAGAACAGTGAAGATGATAATGCAGGGAAAAATATTCTGAGAAGCAGCATTCATTGGTACCATCTGAACTCATTTGTTTCCTAAAAGAAAGAAGAGTTGAACCAAGGCTCGTGTGGAGCAGCTCCTTCCATCTCATGTTCTATGGAAATACAGAGCTCATCTGGCTCACATTGAGACTCTCTGAGACTGAACTTAACTGCTGTCTGTCATTTAGGATAATTTTCTAAGGATGCTAAATACATATTTCTTCTCCTTTTCCCTCCTCTCCACTTCCCTAAATGTGAGTATAACATTGCTCAGCAATTTAAATACTCGCCAGGCAGAGGTTTTCTTTGGCTGGGATCTTAGAAACAATGATTGAAAATACAGAGAAAACATGCCTGAAGAGAAAATTCAACCCAACACAACTATGACATCATGTGAGGAGCCTAGAGAGTCAGTTTTTAGCTCATGATGTCAGCTACAAGATATTTACATCTGGAACTGTTGCTGGTAGTTTGACTTTTTTTCCTGTGAAATGGCAGAACTTCTGAATTGAGCAGAAGACTGTCAGAAATATGTCACTCCAATGCCAGTTTGCTCTGAGGAAGCCTGCATGATCCCAAATTTGGACTAACTGATTTCTAAGAATCTGACAACGTAAAGGCATCTCAGCTGTCCCTTATGTAGTGTTGCCTGATTTTTCAGCACTTTATTTCAGTGCTTGGAGAAATAAGTATAGTATATATTCTCCAAAAGATCAAGAGTTCCTAGGATGTCTGTGTTCTTGATTCTTTCGTAGTCAGGACGGGTAATTCGCTTCCTATAGAAACTATGTATATACAGCTTTCCTCAGTGAATGATGTTAGCTTTGCTCACTGCCAGTTCTAGCAACTAACCAAAAACTATGTAGTAAGAAAACATAGACTTGCATTAACTTTGCTCCATATGAGTGCTTACATTAACAGATGTAAGTCATCAGCTACCCCAAGTTTTTATATTGGGCTACTGCCAGTAAAAATGTTACAGAAGACACGGATCCACTGTTTTCTACTGTTGAGCGGGGGGTAGATCTGCTCACGGACAGCCCAACTTTCAGCTTTTCCTAACCCGCTATTAAAGTCTCTGAATGCAGCCCTGTGACTTAAGTATTCTAACAGCTATCCACCCCTAGCCAGAAAATATTCAGTTGTCACCATCCTGCTGAACTGTTTTGCATATTTCTAATTTTTAGTTCTTTTCTAGGCTTGTGATAGAGGGTGATTTAATTTTATAATGTGATACCAGGCTTAAATGATAAGTGATAAGTATAGCCTGATAAACACAGAGCACTGATATTTAATGTATTCATCTCCACCCTGCAAGTCTAAAAACAATGATCAGTGATTAGAAAATAAGCTTAGCATGATTTTATTTATGGAACATAGTTAATGAATCTGTTTTTCACTGAATAATTGCAGTAATCAACTGAAATAATAGCAGAAGTGCAATAGTAAATAGGTCAGATCAAGTAAAATTTTAAATGTTTATTCCCAGATGTCTTTCAACCAATTCCTGTCTAAAGGGTTGCACAGCATTTTCTTGTTGGCTTGTTTTCTTTTCTGTGTGTTTCTGTCCAGAATTCAAGCGCAGGTTTATTATAACTTCCTATGGGCAATGACCTTGCATTGCTAATAGAAATAATGATCAGATTGCAGGATTTTCTTTTCTTATTGCCTTGAAGTATAGAGATGGCTGTAAAAATAAAAAGTGACAGTTTATAAGATCCTTTATGAAGGTGGTTGACCTTTTCTTACTCTACATCTTCAAACAAAATTCTGAAATAATGTGGTTGTTTTATATGTTCATAAAATTAATTCACCTTAAGTTTGCCCACAGTGGGAATCCAAAAGCTGTAAAATGAACTGCCATATGTGCCATAAGCCACTGCCAGGTATTGATGCCAGTCTTTTGAGTACACATGACTACTTTGCGGTATTTGTGCACTGAAACATATTCACCAACTCTTCAGACAGACTTTCTTTGGACCTCTGTTTCAAACAAACAAACAAACAAACAAAAATAGAAAAATAAAAGATTTCCCTGAAGGTGACAAATCCAGGAAAGGAAGGCAGCATTTGGCTACGCTTAAATCAGAAAAGGAGCGTAAAACATGGCAACTAATTTTGGACAGGTTGTTTTTTAAAATCCTAAACCGTGAAAAATGACAAAAAAAAAATTGAAAAATGACAAAAGCAAAATTTAATCTCCATATTGGTAACATTTAGGTTAAGTCAGTTATCTGAACTGAACCTTCACAAGTTGCTAGAGGGAATCAGAACCTTTGGCCTATGTGTAAGAGCTTCCTTCTCTCGTTCTTTAAGACAAATATCAAATTATTAATTGAGTTTTGTGAATGTTGTTACTTGTGAGTCTCAGCCTGACTGCTCCTAAAAGTTGCTACTGACTTTTAAATCTATTTCTTTGTCTCCCAAAGTTTTCACAAATTTTCAACCTACAGTTTATCCAGGCAAAAGTGCAGAAATCCTCAGATTAGCATCAGTCTAAGCTTTTATTTCCACAACGCACTGTCCTCTGCTCAGGAAACAGCACAGGTCTCCAGGAAGCAGAGCTTGTTAGCATAGACCCAGATTCATGCAAATGTGGCAGCAGTGCTTCAGGATGTGAACTAGTTCAGGCCATGCCAAATAAAAAAAAACATGCCAAGCACCAATGAGCCCCAGCAGCTGTCAATAAATTATAAATGTAAGTTCGAGCATGATTTACTTTTTCAGTAGCTTTGTTCATCTCTGTAACTTCTACTGACTGTCATGAAAAACACCATGCCAGGCAACTGAATGGGACCCATAACACCTTAACTATACTGATAATTATAACCAAGTGCAACAGAAATTTATTTCTTTTTTCATGTTTTATGTACCTATAGATATGCACAGATATCTATACTAGAACCTAATTTAATAACTTCAGGACTTAACATAAACCATCTGTATGAATGATAGAAAATTCCTGTATGTTAACACTCATCTTACATATGTGAACGTAGACTTTATTAATACATACATTAACCCTAGTGATGTAACAGCCTGCTTTATTCATTGTTTGTTAGTTACAAAACCTTATTTTCAAATGTGTTGTAAACCGTCATTCGATTATTTGTAAGCACTAACAAAACAGAGGCTGTCTACTCTGAAGGCCAAAGCTGGAAGATATATTCAGTGGCTGCAATTGCAGAAATGCCTCAACAACAACAATGGGAAAAAAAAAACCTGCCTGTCAATATAATTGAAGTCTTACAACACAAAGAAACGTATAGGGTACCTTGTATTTCTCAAAGGCGAGATTTACCTTTCTTTAGAAATTCATAATGAAGCAGCTTCAGCAAACCTCCCCTCATCCCTCACCAAATCTCTTTGCATCAGGCAAAACTGAAATCTTATTAACCTGTGCTAAACATAGCCTGTTTCAGCTGGATGGAAGGCTTCTACAGGGATAAATGCCATCTCTACAACGTGCTCTCCACTGGCTGGTCAGGTCCCCAGGTTAATACATATAAATAATGCTTTTGATTTATGTTATAGGCAGCTGTAACAGATGAATGGCTTTAATTTACCAAGCTAGGAAATCAGCATTTTTTTAACAAAAACTAAATTCCTTCTCTGCAGTTGTGAAGGCTTAGTAAGGCTTACATGAGTTCTGTAGCTGATCCATAACCCAGAGGATCTGTAGTTGGCCCCACTGAAATGATGGTCGGTTTCTATGCAATGATGATCAGTTTCTGTGCCTGTTAGTAAAGGTGTCACCTATCACTTGTTGGGGGAAACAACACAATAAATAGAACCCTTATGGTATTTGTTTGATATCTGCTATGTCTGAAATGTTGAGCAGAGAAATTAGACTGAAAGTCCAGCTTTCCTTATCCCTAATTAGTCCCACCAAAATCTTGCATCAGAGATGAATGCTGAGGTGATGTTCCTGCAGCTTTTATCTGATGTTTTTTGTCAAATATTGACCATTCTCAAATCCACTGAATTCAATTGCCTCCATTGCCTCGTTAAAGCTCACATATAAAGTACTGCCTACGACACCCTTAAAGGCAGACAGCTTTACAAAGCAAATGCACCAGACCGATAACCCCTGCCTATATCCAGCCTTAAAGGAAAATTCTGCTGGCCTGTTTCCATCTCACATGCTCAGGAAAGTAATCAGGTGTAGTAAGGAAATCATCTGCATCCTGCTTGCTTTTCCTGTTGGTGACACCAATTGCCTGTAAATGTAACTTAAATTTACTGTGGGTTGTGTCATCTGAGACATGTGAGCATGTATTTCTAAATAGCTTGGAACAGACATATCAACCCCTCCTTCTTGCGTTATTCATTTCTCATTCGGAAATGTGTGCTTTGTCAGCCTGATGTGTTTTTTGTTTTCTGTTATTACTATCAGATGTCTGTTTCCCCCTGTTTCATCTGGAGTTCAGATAGAAGTAATAGACACCAGTCTGGATGCTGTTCTTCAGTCCACCAGGCCTATTGTTTCAGTCCCCACAGTACCAAAACATCAACATCCCAAAGTCTTCATTGTGAATAACTGAAAGCAAGAGCTAGTGGGCCATTTGATCAGGATTTACTGATGATGATACTGGTATGTTGTGATTCCAGAGACAACCTTTGCAATATTATTTTATAAGAAAAAAAATCGTATGTCTAACTAGAAAAAAAATGGTATGTCTAACTAGAAAAGCCACTTGTCTTGTTTCTTCTTGCATGATGGTAGGACTAGGATAGTCCTTGGTGTTTTTCTTCTCCTTTTGTCACCAAAAAGACAGATAAAGAATAGAAAAACCACGGCTGTGGTTTAGCCCAGCAGGCAGCTAAGCATCACATGACTGTTCCCTCACTCCCCCAGCCCCCATAATGGGATGGGGCAGAGGATGGAAAAAACAAACAAACAAACAAACAAACAAAAGGTTAAAAAGTAAAAAACTAATGGGTTGAGATAAAGACAGTTTAATAAGACAGAAAAGGAAGGGAAAAAAAAAAAGAAAAGAAAAAAATATACAAAGCAAGTGATGCACAATGCAATTGCTCACCACAATACAATTGCACAATGCAATTGTTCATCCACCGACTGATGCCCAGCCCCTCAAGCAGCAACCCCCCCTCCCCCCAGTTTTACTGTTCAGCATGCCACCACGTGGTATGGGACATCCCTTTGGCCACTGTGGGCCAGCTGTCCTGGCTGTGTCCCCCCCCCCCAACTCCTTGTGCACCCCCAGCCTCCTTGCTGGCAGGGCAGCATGAGAAACTGAAATGTCCTTGTCTCTTTGTAAGCGCTGCTCTCCAACAACTGAAACATTGCTGTGTTATCAGCATTATTCTCATCCTAAATCCAAAACACAACATCATACCAGCTACTAGGAGGAAAATTAACTCTATCCCAGCTGAAATCAGAACAATCACACATCTCAACCTTGCCCATTCTTTAATGCAGAGTTCAACTAAGTTCCATTAGGATCCTGTTTATGGTTGAATTTTTAGTTTATTGTCATGCATCACACCCAATCTAGTCAGTCACAAAAGACTGTCTGAGTTATCAGAAAGTACCGCTTCCAATTGAAATATTTCTTTTTAATTTTTTTGGCAGGAATCACAAGATGGTGCTGTTACACATGGCCCTGAATATCAATCTTCATGTCTTTTTAGACATTTAAATGATTCTTTATTGTAAGAAGAAATACTGTGTTACATTAGAGCACATTTGTGATTTTGTTTTTGTGAGGTCTTTTATAAAGTCTTATCTCAGTTCCAGGTCTGGGATGTGGTTTCTTAGTAAAATTAATCTGCCAGAGAGTCTGCCTCACTGAGTCATTTGAAATGGAATCAGATCTTTAAGGGTGCTAGGGGCACAGTCCTGTACAGTTTTAATTTGGGGCTTTCTAGTTCAAAACTAATGAATATAAAGGCCAAGATTTTGCATATCTTTTAATCATTGCAAGTGACCAATAAGCTAAAATTAAAACAATGAAACTGTGCTGTACAAGGAAATAGATCTGCTATATAATCTGCATAGTGTATCTGGGTTTCATTTTACTACACTGGTTTAATAGCTTATTACAGCAATCCAGCTGGTGTTCCAGGAATAGATCACTTCACTGCTATGAGTGGGATTTTTTTTGTTCTCACATTTATCAAATATTCTGGCCAGCTGGCAGTCTTTGCATACTTGGCTTCATACTGCACCAGTCCCAATGAGTGCAAATATTCTATAAAACCTTGATGGGGGGGATTAGATGGGTTCTAAGAGGACATCTGTGAAAACATGGGTGAAAACCTTGGAGACATGCAGTCACTTGCCAAAGGTGTGTCTGTTACTTTTCCACATGGCTGGGTATTATGTAACAACACACAATAATACACTTGCTTTTGGAGAGTTAGAGAAAATAAGTTGAAAACATATAATTATACACACTACAAATATGGTTTTACCATATGAAGGATACCATTCAAAACCTGCCTCTTAGTCAATAGCTCATATGAAAACCTGGGGGGGGGGGGGGGGGAGGGGGCTATTTTCCTATATATACTTTTTTTTTTTCATTTCTTGGGAGGAACAGATGTAGGATCATCTTGTCAAAAGTTTAACTGAAATTTAGGTCTTGCATTCTGCTCTGCCAGCTCAGTGAATATCGCCAAGCTCTAAAGAATGTGATAAGCATGAGAAGTTTTGCCATATAAACTATAAAGATAACTTCACCAGAAACTACAGTTTAAAAACAAAATAAAACCAAAACCCACAGGCTAGGTTGCTAAAATAGAGGATGAAACAAGCAAACCCTTTTGTCTTTCTTCTGAACTTTCAGTCCTTATTCAGGACACCCTGAGGTTAGGAGCTTCTACTAAACAAAGGAGGTTGTAAATAAGTTACTCCCACAGTCTGAAGCAATGTTACGAAGGTCTAAGCCACCTAGTCCAAATACAGGAGAGGTGCAGGTGAGCTTTGAGACTGTGACTGAAAAGCAAATAAAACAAGACCTATTTGTTTCTAATATAACAAGAACCTGGACACAAGTAGACCCCAAATGTGTCTTAGTCTGGAACTGAATCCCCCTATCAAAGAATGTCCGAACATAATATTAAAAAGTATATGGCAGGAATTGAACAGGTGCTGCTACTAATTGAAGCTTAGGAGCATGTGTAACATATGGATAGGGTAATTAGCAAGTTAAAATGTGCATGAAGGAAGATGATAGCCAACAGCAAATGCATGGTATACTGTATATGGACCTGACTGCACTCCCATAAAGGAGAGGTGCATAGCTCAGGTTGAGTGGTTAGACCCTGCTGTGTGCCCTGTTAAAAGCATTATGTTTGTCAGTCACAACACTGCTCTGAGTAAAAATAGCCAGGGTGAAAAGAAAAGATAAACTGTGCTGCTGGGCAGCGTTACACACATCTCATCTCTGGAAGAAATGTGTTTGGAAAGAGGCTGAATGGCCAGCTGATAAAGAGCTGCCCCTGGGTTGGGAAGGGTTGACTGGGCTTTCTGCTGGGCCAGGAGCCCTCAGGTGCTGCTGGGGGACAGACGGGCACATACTGGAGGAAACCACCACATTTGTGACCATTCCGCTTGTCTGAAAGCTGTTTGTAAGTTTTGTTTTCTCAGACCAAGTAGAAAAAAAGCAGAAGTAAAAAGTAAATTCGTTTCTTGTAGCTTCCCAGACCGTCTTAGAAACAAGGCCTACACCGCCTGATGCCAGTCAGTCCCCACACTCACTGCCTGTGCAGCCTAATTCAGCAAAAATGCTTAGGATCAGATGGATCCAGTTTTGCTTAGGCCATGGGCCCACTGTCCGAGGAGAACAAATATCCAGAAGAATATTGTCTGAAAGAATATTTCCTTCACATCTCCATGGCTTCGTTCCTTTCCACACTGCACCAGCTCTGGGCTGGGCTCTGCAGCAGCCCTTCTTTGGGGTGGCACAACCCCTCACACGGCTGAGCCCTGAACTGCACTGAGTCGACCCGATTTAAAATAATATCACTGAACTTTCCTTCCCAAAGGACCAGGATGCAGGGAAGGCTCAGGCCAAATGGCAAAACACTTTATGCCTTTGCTCCGGAGCCGTGGGAGCATTGGGAAGTTCGGTTTATTCACTGCCAGCCTCCCACGGCATCAGCTGTCACCCTGCACAGCCTGGCCATTGCTCGCCTGGCATCGGTGAGCTTCAGCACTGCCTGCAGCTCCTTGTGTCCCCAGGGAGCAGGGGCTCCCGAGATGGCAGCAGGAACACTTGTGGCTCAGTGATTTCTGCTGGATGCTATGGGAAGGTCCTGGATTACCTTTTGTTCCCCGCGAGCTGGGCAATCTTACAAGCAGCAAGGTGCATTGATACTTATCTCAGAATAAAACATACACTCTAATTAACAGATGAGCAATTATTGTTGCTTTCAGCAGCATATTTTCAGCTTTACAAAAGGACTCGTATCACATTGGGTTATATCAGATGTCTTGTAAGATTTTTTTCCAATGTCAGCTATCCACTGTATGAGTTGTATTGTTTAACAAACCCAAAGCACATATGAATATATATATATATTTTTTTTTCCAGCTTCCTGCCTGGGCATTGTGCAAGAGTGCACAAAATAATGAAATGAAATGAAATGAAATGAAATGAAATGAAATGAAATGAAATAAAATAAAATAAAATAAAATAAAATAAAATAAAATAAAATAAAATAAGCCTTCTAAAATTTAATCCAAAATGAAATGACTGGATATAATTTTAATATCAAGTTGATAGGGAAGATAAACGTAAAGCTAATGTCGGAAAGTTTGGAAATATCTTTAGAAAATAAGTGCCTTCATATGACCTTTTTTGGATTTTTTACAGTTTTAAGTGTGAATGCCATAATTATTAAATTATATATTTATTTAATTTTATACTTCCCCTGTAAAGAAAAAATTAATATTACCCTTTGAGTTTCCACTTCAGAATACAGGATTTTCTAGTTTATGTTGAGGGTTAGGTTTTCCTTATTTAGCAAAGCTATTTTCAAAAATCATTCTTTCTTGACAGACAATTTAATTTATAGGGCAGTATCTGAACGCTTAACAAATTTTAACAGCATCACTGCCAACCAATATGCTTCTAATAACATACACTCACAGCACATGCATTTTGCCAAAGAATTCTTTAGGGTGATGTTCAGCTCCATATTTTTTCCAACTACAAAAGTAAATATTTGCCAGAAAAGTGAAAGGAAAAGTTCTAAAGCTGTGGTATATAGCCCATGTTCAACTAAAACCTTATACATCATCTGTTCATGATTTTTCCTCACTTCTTGCTGCTCAGTTCAACTTATAGAGAAAAAAAAAGGGGGGGAGGGAGGGCAAAATAAACCTGAAACTAAAAATTAAATATTGATCCATGTGAAAAATTGCTTTAGCTCTGTCTGTGAAGAAAGAAGCAAGATTCTCTACCAGACAAAGGACAGGTCAATGCTGGGAATCAGCACTGGCTGCTCAGTTGAGCTATTAGTTGAAATAATTGCACCTGCAGGGGATTGGGTTTATCTGTGAAGAACATGGGAATCTCTAAATTAAAGGTATATACCTTAGAAGAGAGGATAAGTACATTCAGCCTACTAGAGGGTAGCATATAAAATGCAAAGTGAAACCAGCGTGTCATTTTAGCCTTTCCTGTTTGTAATTTTTAAGCATATTTGAAATGCTTTGTTTATTAACAGGTCTTAGTGGTATGTCCGCTTTAAAATTCTGGACTTTAGACTTTCCTGTAGCCAGCGTTATCCTGGCAGTGGCTTTCGTTTGGTTTTAAACTGAGATGTTATCAAGCATTAGATATGAAATAGATACTATTCAGTCTGAATTAGCAAGAAGTTGAAGTGCTTTGATGTACCATACCATGAGAGAACTGAAAACAAAAATTTAGTGCAAGTAGGAAGGAGAGAAAAACTGTAAGGTATCAAAGAACTTCCCCCCAAAAATACCTGATAATATGGACCAAAAAAAAAAAAAAATCTTCTTTACAGTATTGGCCTTCTTTACATTTCACATAAAACCCAGGAATTATCCGAAAAGATAAGTATTCTCTAAAAAAATATAGGCACTTTGTAGAACTCTAAGCTTTGTCTCAGATTTAATCTTCCAGAGGCTAAAAACTTCAATGTGTCTTTTTTATGGACCTGGACTACCAGCAACCAGACTCTCGATTTTGTATTTCATTAGCTAAGTAAAATAAACAGAATGCATTCTTTTAAGTAGTTTTAGTTAATTCTGCTTTCAGCATTATATTATACATCTTTTGCAAAAATTTCAAATATTCTGAAGCCATATAAAAGAAAAAAGATGTCTTCTGCATTGCAATGTGAAGATGCTGGTAGGTCCTGAAGTCCCTAAATAGAGGTCAGTTAGAGATCTACTTAAGACATATGCTTTTTATTAAGAAAGTATGGAAATACACAACTGAAAACAAGACATGATTTTTTAACCTTGTCTCCATCCTATTGCTTTTCCAACCTTTATCACCTTAGTCTCTTTATTTACAAAGTAAAATTCACACGCAGGACTGAATTTTCAAGCTGCTGTGCCTTGGTTTCATCTGTGTCTCTTCCACTGACTTCTTAATGGGAACTATACGAAAAAAATCCCAAATAGCTTTATGAAAATGTAGCTTTCTGCAGCTTTCTCCCTCTGAGTGACGACTGCTGTGATTGCAGAGGTGGGAGGCAAGAGACAGATAATAAGAAATTTAAGCTCAAAGTATCTTTATGACACATGAAAGATGAATTGAAAATGCTTTAGTTTGGAAATTAGTTTTCATGGCTTTTAAGGTGATTGATGAGATGACTCCAAATTAGATCTACCCAGCAGCGGTCACTGTGTGGTAACAGCAGAAGGCTTATGGAATGCGAGTGTGTATCACGCACTGCACAGCTACAGCTGTCTGTCCAACTATTTAAACATATCTGAACAGCTAAAGTTTTTGCCTTACTAGGATACAAATACAGCTAACTGGGATTTTGTGAAGTATTTTTTTTTTCCATAAGCAAAGCAAACTTGCTACAAATACGACCCGCTACAGCATGGAGGCACCAGTTTCAGGAGGAAAAGGTAGATAAAAGGTAGGCACGTGTAGGGAAGATGAGAAGAGCAGAAAAATGATGAGTGTGAGGGTGGGCATCAAACTTAACCTAGAATCCACAAGAGCTTAATGGCAGAGACACTTATCTGAGGTATGGCAGACCAAGGTTCAAGTCTTTGGTCTTTTGGTTCAAATAGGTTTGAACTTGGATTTCCCATGTTAGTTGGCTGTACTCAGTCAGCCTTCCTCTGTGCAAAGGAGAGCCTGGGAAGGTCAGGCCAAATCAGTCAAACCCTTATGCCAATGCACTCCTCTGTGATGTGCGAGACCCTGCGGTGAGCTTTGGTCTCAGCTGACTGTTCTGAGATGATAGAAGAATCAGTCTCTCTCTTACTGCCTTTGTCTTTTTTTTTTTTTTTTTCCTCTTCTTACGAAAAGCTTTTAGACATTCATCCCAGCGTGGGATAGGATTTTTTTTTTTTAATCTTGACAACTTTATTGGAGCGGGGAAAAGCCTTTCCACCCAGTTCTATATGCAAGTGTTTCATTTTCCCCTCAGGATATTAAGATCACACTGAATTCTGAATTGGAGATCAAGACTCAGATATGTTTCAGGCCACTTTGAAATTAAGTTTAAATATTCTGATGAATATTTAGCTAAGGATCATTAGGTTTGTTAGAAGTGATCCCACACTATTGTTGATTTGAATGATGAATTTTTTATTGCTTTCCTTCTCGTCAATTCTCCTCTCAAAGCCTTGCAAATTACATCTCTTTGTGGTTTTGCCTTTTTGTGGTATAGGTTTACAGAAAGCAATACTGAAAATAAAGGATCTTGACTGGTATTTAAATGTTGGTGTGCACAGTCCTGGTCGCCTGCCTGTCTGGAGCAGGGATGCTGACAGAGCCTTCTGCTCCTCTGCCCTTGCCCCCACAGCCTTACGGCAGCACCAGGGCTCAGGCAGCATCGCCACAGCCTCAGCCAGGGCTGCGTTCCCAAGTCTGTATTTTAAACACACCTCATGAGGCAGCTAACCCAACCTTCTGCTAAAAAGCAAGATCAATTATTTTATAATGACTTCCTCAGGCAGCCAGTTCTAGTGTTCCTCTCTATTTTTACAACTGGAAAGTTTTCTTAATGTCTAATTAGGATCTCCCTTGCCACAGCTTAAACCCCTTACTTTCCTTTCCAGTCCCAAAATGCTTTATTCCTTCCTGTACACAGTAGCATGGTTGTCTTTTCCAAATAAATTCTCACAATCCCTCCTTGCCTTTCCTTGCCTTTCCTTCCCTTTCCCTTGCCCGTGCCCTTGCCCTTGCCTTTCCCTTTCCCTTTCCCTTGCCCTTGCCCTTGCCCTTCCCTTGCCTTGCCTTACCTTCCCTTGCCTTTTTTCTCATGGGTCATGTTTTCTGGACATGTCACACTAATATATATGACACCATAGGATTAAGCTTAGTTTAGTTAGCTGGCAATAGGAGAGGCAAATAGAAGTGGCAAACCTTGCTTACTTGTTGATTCTCACCCAGGAAAACTCTCTGGTCCTTTACCAACAAGCAAGCAATGTACAAGCAAAGTGACAGCCTGTATTGGGATACCAGTCTGCAACTGGACCTCAGTAGTAAAAACAGAAATGCAGGTAAGAGAGTATCTAGACTAAGGGAAACAAGCAACATACAAGGGTCATAAATAACATCTCCTCTTTTTTTTTTTTTTTTCTGAATTGTTTTAATATTCAACACTGTATAAACTGCTGGCATTATCCCAAATTTGCTGTTCAGAAACTAATAGTTATCACTATATACCGAGGTTTCGCATGGTTCCAGCATGAGACAGATTTGTATCTTTGAAATACCAAATCTGGTCTGTGTTTTCCAATGCTAACCATCCCAGGGGACTCTGTTTTTGAGAGAAGGGTTTTTTCCCACCATCTCACCCGTCTGTTCATTTCTGTTCATTCTCTTGCACATAATTTGGAACCAGTTCTTATGACATTCTACCACCTCAGATATGACTAGAGTACAATGACGTTATCTTTGTATCGGTTTGGGTTTTTTTCTTGTTGTTTGTGTTTTTTGTTTTTTGTTTTTTTTTGAGTATTTTGCTCCTTTTGACCTAAAATGGTTATCTAAAATTGAAGATGGTAGTTCAGTTCCTGGGAAGAGAAAGCAATAATTTCTTATACATACTTACGGTGGTTGCAGACATAACTTTCAATGAGATTTAATGTTATCAGAAAGAGAAGATTGAAAACATTTGTATTGGAATATGAGTGTTCCCATGAGAGGTTTTTGATTTGTTTGTTTGTTTGTTTTCAGGAATAGTTGTATTTTAAACTCATGCCCTATCTTTAACTAAATGAACCACAAGCAAATCCTTAGTGGTAATACTGGTAGCTATGCAGCAATGCCCTTGAAGCTGGATGAGCTGCTACAACACAGCTTGTGGAAAACATTGCTTCTTTTTTTATGCCTTATGGAACTTTCTAGCACACAGTCTGGCTCTTTTTGCTATCTGCCAGCAAATCTTTTAATGCATGACCCATACCAAAATCTGCTTACAGGGTGAAAAACCTGAGTACCATTTGGAGTTAAGCTGGTTAAAATAAAATGGTCTAGTGCTTATTCGGGTAGAATAGCAGTTTGGAGATTTTTTTTCCTTAAAAGGCTCTGATCATTTTTCACTTCAATCTCAGCATCAAATAAGAAGGTGTAAGTGTGGGAATGAATATTTACAGAAAAAATAATGGAAAGATTTCTAGAATAATTCAAACACATTAGTTGTGATAATTAACCATTAAAGAAAAATACTAGTAGCACCTCAAATTAATAGCAATATAAATATTCATAATTTAAAGCATTTTAAAACAGTTTATTGTGAAGAAGACTAATTTAAATCTAACCTCATTTTTTAAATCAGCATATTCAGTCAGGCTTAAAAACAAATTTGTATAAACTATTTATTAGATGCTGGATGTGCAGAATCAACTGGCATGTTTTCAGCCTACTGCAGGCAGATTTTTGTAGCAGTCCAGGGGTTCTTACAGGGAACAGAAAGTTTGCAAAAGTGGCTTCAAACAGCTCCTAGCTCCTATCTGTTCCTATCAAAAATATGTGACCCATGGTGGTCTATGGAATTCACACAAAATAGGACTTATCCGAGAAGCTGGCATGGATCCAAGGTGAAAAGGGCTGCAGTCACTGCTAGCAGAGCTTGGCTCTGTGTCCTCATTCGTAGCCTGTTGTGTCCCTCTGGTACCCTGTCTGAGGTCTTAGCACCCAAGCAGGAAGAAGTGAGGAAGGCCTGAGTGGTAAAATAAGGATTTTGGGAGGAAGACACGTCTGCTTCTCCTGATGATGAGACCTGCTAGGTCAAAAACTAAACCCAGATAACCCAGATACCTGCCCAATTCAGACAGAGCAGCATGAGGGTTGGAATAAATCTTCCTGCTTGGAGTACCACCCAATAAGCAGCATCAGGAGAGCATCTCTGCTCTAGCTGCATGTTTTTGTTGTTGTTGTTGTTGTTTGGTTGGTTGGTTGGTTGGTTGGTTGGTTTGGTTTTTGTTTTGTTTTGTTTGTTTGTTTGTTTTCCTTTATTCCTTTGCCGTTCCAATAGCTTAACATCACCTGAGAGAAAACACAACACATGGGCCATTTAGCCCTGTAGGTGAAGGTAGCTTTCTGCCCACTTCTTCACGCATCTGCTTTGTGAAGCAGACCCCAAAGGGTTATAACACGGCCATTTATCTTCCATATCTAATAAGAGTGATACTCTTCAGCAATTGCTCAGTAGAAAACATTGATTGTGAATGGTGAGGACATCAGGACATCTTAATGGCCATTAGAAAATACACTCATTGTTAGCCCATGGATAGGTATCTAATTGATTTTAATAAATCCACTATAAAAACAAGCTGGAGATCCCTGTAGCTCAGATGTGCTCAGAATCATGAAGTAATTTGGCCATTCATTTTCTGTTAAATCACACAAATCTGCACAATTACAGCCCTGGACAGCCCTGGAAAAGTGTTAGATTAAAGTATTACAGCACCTACTGATCCCTCTGACCCGCACCCCAGCGGAGCTTCCTTGAACAGTGGCAGCAGAGATGTTTCATGACAGTTGTTGTGGCAGATACAGTGGGCAGTTTTGTCGTATGGCTCCTCAGGGAGATTTATCGCAGCTATTTTTACAGCACAAAAAGAGAGGTCTTTGCTGCAGGAAAAGCCCTGCAGAGATTAGTCACATGGATCTCCAGGAGAAATCCCTCCTGGCAGAAACCAGGACACTGAGGTTCCCACTCCTCCTTGGCAGGCATCGCTGGCTTAAACTCCCCCTTGTCTTGGTCTCTCAAAGACCAAGCTGGCTCTGACACATTTTCATGGGCAAATTGACACATGTACCAGGGAGCATCTCCCTCCCACGGCAGTGATTTTCCTCTCTGTCTGACATGAGGGCAGCTTTTCAGCTGGAGGGGAAGCCATTACACATGTGGTTAATGCACGGGCTGAGCCAGAGGTAAAAGAGCCCAACCAGCAGTATTTTGTAACCCACAGAGCCTAGCATTACGGGCCCTGCCTGTAAAATGAACATAGGTACCTTCTAAAAACAAAGTATTAGCAATACTTCATTTATGTCTATGTATTTAATGCAAAGTTATTTTGAAGACTGTATACAGCATATTTAAAGGAAATATGTATTTTATTGAAATAAAAATAGGTTGTTATAAAAATATGATTTTAGATAAAAAACAATAGATTTTGCTTCATGCCATCAGCTTTGGGAAAGGAGATAGCACTTTTAATTACCTCCTCATGGAGAAATTAGCACATCCATCTGCCTTATGAGTATACAAATATTTTTTTGTAATATTTCAATGCCTCTGCACCAGGAATATTTACAAGCAGTAAAAGAAAGAAGTCTTAGAAGGAACTGCAAGAGGTCATGTAGGAGACGACTGTCACAGGAGCAGCTTTCCATAAATCCTGCCTGATGCCAGCATGTGTCATCTCTTCCTCTGATCTCCAGTGATATATGTATGGTCTTCAGGCAAGATGTGGCAGAGAGCCATTTTCCCTGCATTTCTGTAGAAGAAAATGAAGGTTATAGTAAATAGGAATCCGTTTTCTGAATTCATGAAAACTATTTAAATCCATAAACCCAGCAAAAAGGAAACTTGTACCCATATTAATATTTCAAGCACATAGACCCTAGCTGTTCTAGAGGAGTGTGTTTTTTCAACACTGACCTGAAAAACTTCCTTCTCCAAGAAAGCACAGGTTGTGGCTTTGGATGATTTGTTCTTTCGACTGTAGCTCAGCCTGTGCTTTATATCTCATGGGCTTGGGAAGCAGAAGAGCCAGAACTGGAAGAGTTAAGAAGAAAATGCACGGCTGATCAGGTCTCATCCCTCCTTCTTAACAGCTGTCATTTGCAAAGCTGGCAAAAATGGTATTGTGTAGTCCAGGACTAAAGGGAGTTTCCTAGGTCTGGCACCATGCCTTACCATGCAAAATTGACTGGTTTTATGCCGTTCTTTGCTCTCAGTGATCCCTCCAGCTATCACTGGGGGCAAACCCCACTGCAGTCGGTGGGCCTAGCAATTGCACTGATAACAACTCCAGTTACTCAAGGAAGCAGTTAAATGTCAGTCTGTTTAGTAAGGCAACACTGAACAGATGCTAGATCATGAATGCCAGAGTCTGACATATCAAATCCATTGTAAGGCATTGCCTAGTGGAAATTATTGGTACAATAGAAGTAGGAGGGAAAGCTCAGCAAGCAGAAGTGGGGACATAGCGAAAACAAGTTACAAACACAATCCCAAAAGGCTGAGAGTGAAAATGTGTGGACTAAATACCAGTTCGAGAGCTGTAAGCAAGCAGATTCAAGCCAGTAAATAGGAATTCCTCAAGAGTGCATTTACCAGCTTCTTGTTAGTGAAGGGTGACCCATCATACCTAACTGAAAGGATCATTGCCAGAATGTAATTTAAGCTATTCTATTAGGCTTCCATGGCAAGAGCTTGGTAGAGGGGGTGCTGCAGGGGTGGCCTCTGTGAGCAGAGCCCAGCAGCTGCCCCACGTCAGACCAGAGCCAGCTCCAGCCGGCTCCAAATGGGACCTGCTGCTGGCCAGAGCTGAGCCAGGGAGCGACGCTTGTGGGCCTCTGGGAGAGCAGACTGAAGAAAGGGAAAATACCTGCTGCACAACAGAAACTGGGAGAATGAGGAGTGAGAAGCAGCCCTGCAGCCCCCAAGGTCAGTGCAGCAGGAGGGCAGGAGGTGCTCCAGGCAGGCAGCAGCAGTTCCCCTGCGGGCTGTGGAGAGGCCCCTGGTGGAGCAGGCTGTCCCCCTGCACCCATGGGTCCCACACGGAGCAGATCTCCACGCTGCAGCCCGTGGAGGAGCCCCCGGTGGAGCAGGTGGATGTGGCCTGGAGGAGGCTGCGGCCCATGGAGAGCCCCCGCAGGAGCAGGCCCCGGGCCGGAGCTGCAGCCCGTGGAGAGGAGCCCACGCAGGAGCAGGGGTCTGGGGGGAGCTGCCGCCCGTGGGGGACCCGTGCTGGAGCAGTTTGCTCCTGGGGGATGGATGGACCCCGTGGTACGGAGCCGTGTGGGAGCAGTTCTTGAAGAGCTGCTGCCTGTGGGCAGCCCCCGCAGGCTCAGTTCGGGCAGGACGGCATCCCGTGGGAGGGACCCCACGGGGAGCAGGGGCAGGGAGTGACCGTGAGGGAGCGGCGGAGATGAAACATTAGGGACTGACTGCAGCCCCCATTCCCCATTCCCCTGCACTGCTTGGGGGGAGGAGGTGGTAAGAGGGTGGATGGGGAGAGGATGATTTTAGTTTGCATTTAGTTCTCACTGCTGTAGTCTGTTAGTGGTTGGCAATAAATTAAATTAATCTTCCCTGTGCTGAGTCTGCTTTGCCTGTGATAGTAACTGGTGAGTGGTCTCCCTGTCCTTATCTCAACCCACAAGCTTTTTTTTTTCGTCATATTTTCTCCCTTTATTCCTTTGAGGAGAGGATGTGAGAGGGTGGTTGTGGTGGAGCTTAGCTGCCCAACAATGTGAAACTACCACAGCCCTTGCACTCTAAATGCACTCTCAGCAGAAGCAGAGACAAACTTAAGGAGAATTTTACTCGTATATGTATCAGCCAGATATTTTCAAATTCCGTAAAACTGTCAAGGTACAGCCTTTCCCACTATTTAACTGCAGACACACAGACAGAGCCTCATTTGCAGTGCTGTCATAAGGAGCATTTTTCTGGCTTCTCCTTAAAACACGTTCATTCGTATGTATACCACAGAACAGAGTGTTCGTAAGAAATGTTCATCCACTTAGTATGTGTTCATCTACAATTGAATTAGCTGCACTTCAAAGGGCTGAAGTTCTACTCAATAGCAGGATAATATGCTAAAATGTGGTACGTTATTCTTGGAGGATCCCCAAATTTGGATACAGCTCTAACTTTCCAGTTCTGCCATATTCTTTCTTTCTCATTATTACTTTTTTTTTTTCCCTGTGGTGATAAATGCCATAAAGAACCAAACTTCTAAAATCTGAACAGTCTCCCAAAAGACCTATGTAATACATAGTATCCTGAATCCCTTTTGAAGTAGTCCTTGGTGAATAACCCAGTGCAGTTTGCTGTGGCTACACACAATTCTTTGCTAGCTTCAGCTCAATTCCAGTATACTTCCTGTTTAGCAGAATTTGCAATAACCCCAGAGACTCATGAGATCAAGGCAGCATAGCCTAGACTAATATTTAAATATACAATATCTGCCCTGGAATTTAGACAGCAGTCATGTCCTTAAAGTTGCATGTGATTCACAACTAATTGCCATGTTTATAATGGCGTAGTTCATTTAAGCTGATAAAAAATGTGGAATTTAATGAATTCTGTAAGCATTTGTTATCAGTATCTTTTCTAGAAAGAAAGAAAAAAAAAACACTTCCTCATATGAATGGTGTTGTAAAGTAAATGAGTTATAGTTATCTAGATTCAATTTATTGGTATTCTCTGCATAACAGTTTATGTCTTCTTCTGGTTCTTGCTGTGAAATCAGCTGTGAAGGTGATTCATATAACTCTAGACTGTCTTGGCAAGAGGCTGCTTCTTTGTTTTGTTTGTTTTTTGAAAAGAGGGTATTCCCACAGATGATCTAATCATGCAGCTCCGCTCTCACAACATTTCTAGCATTTGTCATTTGTCATGAGATACATCTGAGGAGCATTAGCAGTCTACGGACTCCAGTGAATTATTTTTCATCCTGTTTCCATGACCTCATTTCCATAGAGACCTCTATTTCTCATTATGAGGGTTCTCCCACTTGTTTTCATGCTGTTACATGAGTACTATAGAGGCCTTTCAGCTTGTGCAGTGTTTAATGAGGGAGTTCTGGTTCTAAAATGACAAGTCAACAATGAAAGCTCTATCTTAAAAGCCAGCAAGTGTAAGGAGAAAGTGAGTAATTGCCAAAAAATCCATCTGAATTAGTTCTTGCAAACAAAATTAAGCAATGAGGATTTTAGACAGGCAATGAGAAATAGGATAAACTTAGAAGAAAGTGAGTAGCTATTCAGAATGAGGCACAGGTGAAAGGTAACTTTGGTATTAGAGGTAGAGAAAGATCACCTTGATTCATTTTTCACCTTGATCAGAGCTGAAGCCTACTCCTGGATGTTGGGAGATACACATGTCATCCAGATAACATGCTCAAAGCATGAATAGTGAATTGAGAAGAGTTTTACAACACTGTAGTGTTGCACATCCTCATACATTGGCTAAGTCCAGCTTCAGTATCATTCTGGCCATTTAAAATAAAATCTGTTCCCTAACATAGCAGAGAGTGCCAAAAGCACACTCACACACATTAAGTGCTTCAGTGAGGAGACAGCCAAGAACATATCACAGGAAAATGGATAAATAATGGAAATAATGGCCAGTACTCAATGTGCATCCACTTAGATTAGCTGATCTCCCTTCCAGAACTCTGAAATAATTTCCAGAATATGGAATGACGATTCATGAGCAAAAGTCGCAAATAAAACCAAAGCAGGCAGAGTCAAATGAATAGAAAATCACAAAAATTATACCTATGGCTCTGTAACAAAACCATCCTCAAAACTACAGTCCATGAGTCTTATCTCAACAGTGAGCAAGGATTTGGAAGAAACATTGAATCTGTAACGTGAATGGAAAATGAAAAAGAACGCATGATGGATTTCACAACATTCATTTATGCCAGATTAACGTTTAATAAAATAAACACTGTTTTAGGCTATTCTATAATTGGTCTTAGGTGAAATATTTGATATGATAACCAAAAGGATATTGTAAATTTTACTGGAAAAGAGGGAGTTTATTTCAACAAGTCTGAAACAGCCCTGGAACTTACTATGGAGGCAACAATATGTTATGCTAACAGGGGAACTGTTGAGCTAGAGAAAGTTTATTAGTGGAGTTCCTCAAGGACATATCTTGGAAAAGACTCAGCTTCTTCCTTAATGACATTAGCAAAAAAATCTAGTGAAAAGAGTGGATAACATGCAATTGGAAAATGTTTTGTTGTTGATACAGAAGATGATTGTGATGCAATTAGGGGAGAGGTGGACTAGAATATTTGGAGTTAGAATGGCTCAATAATAAAATAACGAGTAATAAAAATATAGGATTTGAACCACAGGATTAACTATCATGAATAACGTATTCGTCAGTTAAGAGCAATGGTGAAGGAAAAAGAACTGTATACGTCTGTTGATCACAGGATGGGTATGACCATTAGTGGGATGTGGCAATGAAGAGGATAAATGGAGTCCTCAGGTACAGAAGGAGAGCATTTCCAGCACAGACAGGGAATGATGGATAGTACTGTATAGGTCACAGTGAAATGTCATCTAGGAAACCATGTGACATTTTGGTTACCATTGCTGAGGAAAGATTAACTAAGACAGAAACAAATGTAGGGAGGAACTACTAGGCTGATCAGGAGAATGAACAGTCTGCCCTAGAAACAGACTGATTGTTTCACAGACTACTACTGATAAATTAGGATGCAGCACAGATTTAAGCTACCATGGCTAGTTTGTTTCTGAAACCTAATTTAGTTCCAATGTCTCTGCATTGTGCTACAGTCAGTACAATGTGGACATAGCCTAAAAGGGAAAAAAAAAATTGTAGTACCGCAAAGGGGATGCTGATTTAAGTTAAAGCACAACATGAGTGCAAGAACAGTATGTGCACGTATATTCATTAAGTTTGTTTTCATTTAACACACAGAGCTCTCAGACTCCAGGCACAGTGGCAGCCAGGTAAAGCACTGTGAGAAGATTGAGTGTGTTTTCGTGGCTGGACTCTACAATGGTTTTCTGCAATACCAGAGGATAGGAACTGCATTACAGAAGACAGAATCACAGAATCATCTAGGTTGGAAGAGACCTCCAAGATCACCTAGTCCAACCTCTGACCTAACACTAACAAGTCCTCCACTAAACCAGATCACTAAGCTCTACATCTAAACGTCTCTTAAAGACCTCCAGGGATGGTGACTCAACCACCTCCCTGGGCAGTCCATTCCAACGCCTAACAACCCTTTCAGTAAAGAAGTTCTTCCTAATACCCAACCTAAACCTCCCCTGGTACAACTTCAGCCCATTCCCCCTTGTCCTGTCACCAGGCACGTGGGAGAATAGACCAACCCCCACATCGCTACAGCCTCCTTTAAGGTACCTATAGAGAGCGATGAGGTCGCCCCTGAGCCTCCTCTTCTCCAGGCTGAACAATCCCAGCTCCCTCAGCCGCTCCTCGTAAGCCTTGTTCTCCAGACCCCTCACCAGCCTTGTCGCCCTTCTCTGGACTCTCTCGAGCACCTCCATGTCCTTCTTGTAGCGAGGGGCCCAAAACTGAACACAGTACTCGAGGTGCAGCCTCACCAGAGCCGAGTAGACCTGACATACTCCAACTTTTAAGATTTGGTGTGGCCTTCTACTGCCTTGTTAAAATTCATTTATTACGGTAAAAAGAAGTAAAGTATAATAGTTCTTACTTGTGGGAAATTGATAGTTCATGCTCTCAGCAGCTTTTCACAGCAACTTCCCAGAAAATATCAGCCCATAACCATCTTAAGGAACTGCTCCTATCCCAATATTTCTAAATATAGAAAAGAAGTCTCACTAGTTACAAGTCTTTCTCTCTAAGGACTTTGATACAATGGAATTTTTCAAAAATAGAAAATGGGATCACATGATAAAATACTTGGCAATATCTTTATAAGAAATATTTATACATTCTGATTATGTCATAACAATGGTATAATAGTTAGGCTTTGCACTGCTGTAGGAGAGTAATAAAAATTAAGATTATACCTCATGGAAATTTTTATTCTTTCACTAAATATCTAAATTTTTTAAATTGTCAGTTACCATCTTTTTTTGTGTCTTCATCCACCTTTATTTTGTACATTATAATTCTTTTAGTACTGAAGTTTTTAACTATATAATACAGTGTACATCTTTCTGTCATAAGAAAAGACTTTTACTTCAGCTGTGGTAGTACTTATGGATATCAAGCAAGTATTAATTCCCTTTTCAATCACTAGATGCTCTACAGACAGCAGAAAAGCAGGTCCTTTCCTGAGAGCTCACCACCCAAGATTTAGGTGATGTGCAGGGTGGAATAAACAGGCCAAAAGAGGGATGGACGACTGGGTAACAACAGAGGTATGCACTTACATTATTACTCTAATAATTCACTGTATTAAATTATTTCAGTATGCTTCATCAAATCTAATAACTCATTCATATATTTTCAATGTTAATAGTTAAGTATTAACAGTTCAATTTGACCCTGAAAGAATAAGAAAATAGTATGGAGTATCAGCTTCTACCTCCAACACTTAAGAGTGCAGAGCTGGGAAATATGTATTAAGGCACATTCTCACATCATACACTGACTACTTTTGCCTGAGATATTTTAGCTGAAAAAGGTACCAAAAAATTCTTTGTTGATGTTATCAAATTAATTGAATCACTCAGATAGAAGGCACCATTCCTATAGGAGCAGCAATGTTTATATTATGGCCAAAAAAATGGAGAATTTAATTTCTACCCTGTATCCTTCTCTCCCTCTTGCTGCCTCCCTCCCAGCCATCGAGTGCCTGTGATCTCGCCTAGAATTTGAGTCTTGCTTGATTTACCAAATAAGGAGGAATGGGGGGCAATTTTACCCTCTTAGTGCACATGATACACTGTGACACAAGGATGAGAGCTGGAGAAGATGTGGAATCTGCGCTGACCCTTAGGCCGCAGACTGAATGTTGCATTACTGAGTATCAGCTGGGCCTCTAGGGTGACTGCATCAGAAGAAACACAAACAGCAGAATCCACTGTGACAGAAAATAGCATATCAGATCTGAAATTAAAAACTGAATCTGTAGAAGCTCTTTACAGGAGTGGGTGGTTTTATCCTGGCTTTGCTTTCAGACATGAAAATCCTTTGCTGCATGAAATTATTGGGTGAGCCTGAGCACAGTCAGGATATAAAAACATATTTTATGGATATAAAAACATATTTTTCTATAGTATTCTTAGCTTATGTAGGTGCTTTGGGGTTGTTTTGTTTGGGAGTTTTCTGTTTGTTTTTTGGTTGTTTGGTTGTTTTGTTTTTTTTTTATTTGTTTGCTTTTTTTTACATTTAAAGTGTGCTCTGATTGTGTCTCACTTGAGGACAAGAAAATTCTTTTGCATGAATTTTGCATGCTTTATGTACCTTATTCTCTTACACACTTTCTTGTGGCATGGTCATCACATCATTCCTTAAGTCCCCTCAAACAGTGCCTTAAAAATCTTAAGTAACAACTGTCAGGAGCTCACCCAGCGAGACAGCAGAGAGAGCAGGAAGACCAAAAGCAATTAAACTTGTAGGTAAAGACAAAAACAATCTAAAAGAGGTAGGGGAAAGAAAAAAAAAAAAGTGATGCAAAAGCAGTCACTCACCACCTCCCACAGGCAGACTCAAGCTCACCTAGTCTCTGAGAAAAGGCCACCTTGGTAGCCAATCTGTCCCCTCCTTCTTCCCCTAGCCCAGTTTATTGCATTGGAGTATGATGTTACGTGGTACTGAATATCCCTTGGGCCAGTCTGGGTCAGTTGTCCCAGCTGTGTTCTCTCCCTATCATGCCCACCCACAGCCTACGAGCTGAGGGAACAGAGTGGAAAAATAAAGCTGTGACGTGGTGTTCAGCAACTATTGAGCAATAGCCAAAATATCCGTGTATTATCAAAAGTATTTTAGGCACAAATCCAAAACACAGCACCATATGGGCTGCTGTTAGCCCCATCCCAGACCTAGCAGGGGGAGAGAGTTGCGAGTAGCTCTTGTCTTGCTCCAGTAACCCCATGGTAATGAACACTGTAAGCTGGAGCATTTTTTGGATGCGATTTTCTGGAAGACAACTTCCAGCTCAGTTTCATCTGAAAGAAGTCCAGTTCATACAACCCTGAACCAGTCTGCAGTTTGAACAAAAGCCTGGCAAATGGCTCAAAAGTGCACAGAGCATCTGAACTAAAACAGTGATGTGGAAAGCAGTGAGTGAGCACCCAACTGTCGGCCAGCCTGCCGCCAGAAATTCGTACCTCCTGTGAGGAACAGTACAGCAAGGCACGCGGTAGGATTTCCTGAAGCTGCAGTCCCTGGGCTGGGTATCAGCCACCATGCAGGTGGATGTTTGTACTGGAAAGCAGATTGCTAATGCGACCGTGAGCTGAACGGTGCTGCTGTCCCCGACAGAGCAGCAGGATTCACCAGCAGCGGGACAGGTCGAACTACTGGAAATAGTGTCAAAGAAGCATTACATGTGAAAAATTTATATACTTTCAGTAGGCTAGAAAATGAAAGTAACTCCAGGACAAGTTATGATATAGAAAAGACAACTTTTCTATCTTCAGATTTTTTGCCAGCTCTGTCAGGAAAGCAGCACTTGGTGCCGGGTGGGAGAATGGGCTCCAAAGGCAGGGCAGTGCCACTGGAGGGAGGTCTCCTTGCAGGGCGACAAGATGCATGAGCTACGTTGCGTACAAACATATTGCTGGAGAGCTGCAAAGTGTTTTGCTTTGTTTTTCCTGTGGGTATATATGAAGAGAACTTTCTGTTACAATATAGGTTCTTTATGAGAAATAATTAGGCACAGAAAGGGCCCAAGGGAAGCCAGAGAGAGATAATCTAACCCAGGGATGTCCCATTGCAATTAGGAATTTGCAGAGACTGTGTACATGCTAATGAGCATCTTCTCTGTTACCACTTCATTTCTGATAAGCCCAGTGCCTTAAACCAGAAAAAGAATTTCTTTATACTTTTCTACTTAGAAAATTATTTTTTAGCCTATAAAAGGAAGAAAAGAAGAAGGATATTAAAATAAAACAATAGAGACAAAAAATAAAAAATCCCTAATGTAAGCTATAATACAAAGATGTAAGGGAGAAAAAAAATAAAGTAGTTTGGTTCTTGTTGTTGGGCAGGATTTTTACTTTTTAATCCCAATGTTATTGCCTTTTTTTTTTTTTTGAATAGTTCAGTAATCTCACTAGAATTTTTCCTCTATAAAATGCCAAGGATTGTACCCAAGGTATCTCACATCTTTTCCTATTACACCAGAGGGAGAGGCTGAATCATACTAAAAGAAGTTTCTTGCCTTATTAGGACATGAGAGTCTCATATAAAGAGACATGAGCCGGTAGGAATAGCTAGCCCTAATACCTGCTACATGTTTCCCATTACTGCAGCACATCCAGCTAACTGTAGACTGTTAAAAAAAAAAAAAAAAAAAAAACACCCTATGGGGGGGGGGAAAGCTATGCCACTAATGAGGTCATTTCTTTTTGATGTATGTCAATAAATAAAGAAGGAAAAACATAAATAACATGTTTCTGTATATTAACCTCTTTTGAAGGAGGATTATGTTTTAAGTGTGCTTAAGATATTTCTCAAATGCCCTTTAGCATTTTTACGGTGACATAAGGCACTTAAGGCTGGATTGCAAGCTGATTGCTACAGACAGAAAGACTGCCGTTGCCACTGTCTGGCGTCTTAGATGTGGATTACGAGCTCTTCAGTGCAGTGACCTTGATGATGTTTTGTGTCCATATAGATCAGGCACCATAATTTTGTTTTCTTTCTAAAGATATAGTTAAAAAGGAAGCACAGATCTAATGGATGTCAGTTTCTCCTAAATAATGACTATCTCTAAAAGCTAAAAGGAAAAAAAAAAAAAAAAAAGGAAGAAAACAAGAATGAAAAGAAAAACAAAAGGAATAAAAAAGAGGGAATAGTATAACTGAAGGGAAAAAAAAAAAAAACTTTTTATTAGCTCACGCAAATCCTGTGCTCCTACTGCCGATCATATTGGTAGAGCTGCCACCTGTCAGGCTGGAGAGGCAGTAAAGTACAAAGTGAGATATTAAGGATGTCAGAAAAGTGTTTACAGCTACCAGCCGTGTATGCTCATCTGCACAAAGGCAAGAATAGAAGCTTGGTTTTGATGAAACCCATACTGATTAGGAAAATAGCTTCAGCTGCTCAGAGTAGACAGGAGAGACAGTTTTAAATGAAGCCTCAAAAGAGCCTTTCAGCTGATGCAAATAATTAAGACTTCGCATGACAGTTCTTAGCAAATGCCATGGTTGTGCTGCACCTTGCCCACACCCTAGAGCAGGATGCATTGCAATGAATGTAAGGAGTGTATTAAGAACTGCAGCTCTTCCTTTATGTGTCCGCTTGACTGTTTTCCTGGTTAAAAATAATAGCGTGTGTACTTCACAGTACTTTTAATATTGAATACATCACAGCGATGTTTTACAGCCCAGTTACCACTCTGTTGAGAGCAAATAATGAAGCATTTGTTTCTTGTTTTGTTGCCGTGTTATTAGGACTTGAGGGAAGAGCTAGTAATGGGGGATTTTTTGCTGTATGTGATAAGTAGAGGCTTGAACCATCTTTCATAAACTGTTTTTGCTTTGCAAAATACCCCTCTTCTTACCTTTCTATCCCTTTTGTGCTTTTTGCTCTTCATGCAACAAGAGTAATGAGAAGGAAACATCCTGATATATAGCCAGCCTGAATAATGCCATCAATCACTCCAGCCTTCAAAGTCTGACCGCACATCTGTTTTTTTCCCTAGCTTTTCCCCAGATTTCACCACCTCTTTGGAGGCCTGGGTCAGCACCACCGTCTGCTGCCAGCCCTCCCAGCGTGCACGAGCCATCCCTGCTCCCAAGATACTGAGGTAATTCCCTGACCAAGCTGAAGAAGAAGGGAGGAGCGTAAATATCCTCAAGGGCAAGAAAGTGCCCAGATTTTTCTTATCCTTATCTGGCACCCCCTTCTAAGAGGGGAGGAGGGATGCTGGCTCCTTTGGCACTGTGGGTGCATGTTTCAGACCAAGAGGAGTTTGTGCAGGGAAAGTGAGGCATTTCTGTGGGCAGCCGCTCTGGCTGCAGTCAGCCGTGACTGTGAAAAGTGCCACGCTTGTTTCTTCTGTCCCCGCTGCCAGGGAATGACTTTCCCTTCTATTTCGTAACCCTAGGCTGACAGACATCATTTTGTAGGATGTTTCCGGCTAAATAATCAGGAAGGATATGAACCTGTTGCTGTCAGTAGAGCATGTGTACATGCATGAGTACAAGCATCTGTCTCCAGCTCCGCCTCACCACCCTCGCGGGACTCCCCCTCCTGACCCCCTCCATCGGCACCTGCCATGGATGGGAGCAGCCTTCCTTTGGTTCTCCCTCATCACCCCTTTCTTCCTCCTTGCTTCCTCAGGAAGCAGACTGTTCCTCGGGTTTATTTTTTCTTCCGTAGTCAACCTCTCCATTGGTTTTGACCAGTCATACTCATCGATGCATTGTATCCCCATCGGGCACCCTGAATTCATCAGGGAGGACAGAAAATCCCATTTCCAGTGCGTAACTTCCTCTCTCCCATCGTAACAAGTTTTCACCCAAACTTCCCCAGCTGTATCTCTAAATTTACCATTCCTGTCTTCAGCAGGGCAGTGTTTCATAGAAATTTAGTTCCAGAAAATCTCTGTCATGAATAATAGATTCCTTAAATTATTCATATAGGCATTTCCACTATCTCTTCTGTTGGGGTCAAGATGTTAGACTAAACAGAGCAATGACTTGCTGTAACATACTCAGAGTGCCTTTTATCATGCTTCTGTTTGGTTTTGGTTTTCTCCCCAGTCTTTCTTTTGAAAGTAAACACGATTATGTTTGGAGCCCAAATTATATTGACAAAGCACAATATAGTTGCTTTTGTTTGTTGTTGCCATTTTCTCTAATTTATTTGTATTTCTTAAGAGTATCATAACGGTTTGATAACCCCCTGGTGATTATCTTGACAGGAACTTTTGTTGTTAATTTGGTACTGTTTACAGATTATATTCCCTTATAGACTTTTCACTCAATTATAGGAAGATACCAAGAACATATAGAATTAAATCCAAGCAATTTGCTTTAGCCCAGCGTGGTAAATAATAACTAGATGTTTTATCAGAGATCAAATGCTAGCTGCTGAGCTGGGGAAATTAAACTAATTACAATTCTGATGTTTTTAAGAAGAACACAGACTTTCTCTCATGCCATCTTTCTTGGGACTGGATGTAATCAGATCTCTTTGACTTCTGAACCTCCTCTTCCCATTTCCTACAGATCCTCGAAACAGCTCAGTGGAAATATACTTCAAACAGCAATCATTTCTGAGGGTGCTGAAAATGATGCTTACAGTGTGGGGCAAGGATTATGCTGAAGGCACTGGGGAAAATTATTTCTATCAGGATTATTTTTCTTTCAAGTACATATTTCAGACCTTTGTAATAAGCAAGAAGGTCCACCATCCGAATTTGCTAGTGCAAATTATTCTGAAAGCTGGTTAGAGGTGGAAGGAAGGGAATATTTTTCTACTTTGCTAGGATCTGAAATAAATTGCAGTAAATAAAACAAAACAAACAACAATAACAAATCCAGTACAAGTTGCTCCCATTCACGTTAGAAGTACAGCAATTGTTGATTATAGATGAATTGCTAAGAACATTGTTTTCATTTCAGCATGTAAGAAGTAGGCGTGCGTACCTTTTCCATTTCCATTTGAAAAAATATATCGTGCTGACAATCTAAAGAATTATAGAGATGGTATTATATTAAATGGTCCCTTTATTCTGTTTCTGGGTCCAGTGGTTTCCCCAAAATGTCTGTACGTGTTCTGAAGGTGTCTAGAATAATAATACTCCTCTTCTTTGTCTTTTTGTATGTACTAATTTCATACCCTTTTACATAAAAAAAAAATCTGCAGAAAGTTATCATACAGATACTGATCTGAATACCGAGATGAGACTGGGAAGACAGCTGTTCAATGAAGTAGCAAAGTGTTACCTTAGCAACCTGCTGTCATAAGCCTGGCTATCTTAATATCTCCAAAGAGGTACAGTCTTTGGTAGGGAGCATTGTAAATAAATAAAGGGCGAGTCGACAGGAAGTACTGTGAGTAATCTTTTTATACTATCTGCTATTGATAGTGTCAGTATCTCATTCCTTCTTTATCCTGAGCAAAATAGTTCAACTGTCATGTGGCTCACTCTTGCAGGTAAAGGGTGCTTCAGAGCAACTACTGAAGAAGTCATGACCGTGGATGTGAGCAGGACCGTCCTGCACACACAGCTGAAGGTATTGTGACCAAATACCCCTCCTCTTTCAGAGTTACCTGATGCTGTAAAAGGCCCCAGTGACTTCAGGGATTTGCAGTTGCACCATAAGGTAAAAACCAAACATTTAGGACCCACTCAAGTCTGACACTGGAAGCTAAGAATTATGATCCATGTCACTGGTAACAACACCTATTTTTATTTGCATAATTCTTCTCCTTATGTTTCTCAGTCACTTGCTAATCTGACAGGTCTTAATTACTGCAGCTAAATATATTCTTGTGCTCAAAAATTTCCTGAAATGGTTTATTAATAATTCTATGGTCTCTATAAAAAACATTTCTGCGATGATTTTGTTTGCAAAAATCCAAGATTCAGAAGTTCCTTAAAGAACACAGATTCCTTAAAGAGCACATCTTTTTTCTTGAGGAAAAAAGGAGGTGAAAAAAGATGGAACTTCTTCCATCGTTCTCTAGTATTTTTCTCCTAAGTGGATTTGCATGGTACATTAAACTAAATGGTATTGACTTCATGTTCAGTCTAGACCTTTGAAGTATACGGGATGCTGTTAGATATTAAGCATTTATGCTGAATCAGATGCCTTGTTTTTGCTGCACCTCTGAGTTGGGCAATGTACCATGAACAATAAAGAGATGCACGTACCAAAAATAATTGTATGGAAGTTCCTGGGGATGGGAGCCTAGAGACCAGTCTCATTACCGCAGATTTAGAATTATACTTTGACATAATTCAGAACTCCTATTATTAAGCAAGGCCTAATAACATTTTCCCAGAAAGCATTCAGATTTTGTTCTCGATATTTTCAGAAAGCTGCCTGGAGAGATGTCTGAAAGGTGAATGCCAGCCAGTCATGCTGTCAGTGCAGCAGCCCAGAGCCTGCCAGAAGCTCCCACCAGCCCCATCCTCAGCCACCCTCTGCCTGCCATCATCCTTCACGTCTCCTCATGTACATCATGATGTACCACATCAACTCTTTCTTACCCCTTTACTCTGCCTTTCAAACATTGCCTTGTATGCACAGTTTACTTGCATAGCGTTCCTTGCATTTCTACCACCCACTGATAGGTGTTTCCTTGTTAGAGATCCTTCACTATTTCCCTTTTCACATACAGTTAAAATACCTGAAAATCTATCTGTTATGGAGCAGCAGATAACGACCTCCAAATGACCCGTACAATGTTTATTGTCACGTTTTGATTATTTGTGCACCTTGCTGGAGAAATGACAGTCAAAAAGGGATTGCTGAATCAGATAAAAAATAAGTGACTGCAGCATAAAACATTTGCAAATAGCTTTTTGTGCAACAAAGAAAGTGCAAAAATATGGCAGATAATGCTCCTAATTAGCTCCTTGGATTAATTAAAATAGAAGTTTAAATGTATGGTAACCTTTTGGAAAAGAAAAAGAAAGAGAGAAAAAGGAAAAGAAAGTAGATTGTAAACTTAGTATTCCAAAACAGAACTATTTATATTACGTAATGTCTAGGAGGGATGGCATGTATGAAATATGTTTGGAATTATGTAGCATCTATAGTGTAGTTTAAAAGCCAATAATAAGATTTAACTAAAGAACAATTCTGTAAAAGCTAGAGAAATGCCCTGGATTCTTGCACCAGCACATATCTCTACTGTATTCATTTGGTGAGTCACCACTGCATGCAATAGCAGCTTCTAAGTGGAAACCCAGGGAAATCAGTGTGCATTATCCACCGTACTGAATACTGAAGCAGCAGTTACTAGAGATCACTAAATAAGCAAACAAATAATGCTGTTATATAGCTAGCACAGGATTGTGTATTTCCATTTCCATCTAAAAGAAAAAATAACAAAATTATTTAGTGGAAGAGTATTTGAAAGAAGTTCCTGAAATGATTTGAACAGACAGATAACAATTGCATCAGCCAGTATGTAGAGAGAAAATATGTTTGCATTAATATTGGATTTTGCTGTTTTTACTGATTCTGAAATAAAATGAAGTTGTAAAAATTCTTCCAATTGCTTTACTGAGTGCATTTTTAAACAATGTCAGCTTTGCTGAACTTAACACATCTTGCTTAAGTTATAGATTTAGAACCACTGCCTCCAAGAAACAAAAAACATTTTCCTTATTGTGTGGTTTGTAATATTACAAATTTAGATCTTCTGTATCGACAGCTTTCATCTCTATAAAAACACATTCACAATATAGATAAACAGCTTCTAAGGCTGCTAAGGCTTCCAAGATAAAAACCTTCAGCTGATGATTCTTCTTTGTAAAAGTACCTCTGAGGCTCAAATGAAAGCTACCCATCCTTATTTGTCTCACTGATAGCCTTTGGGACGGCTCTGGGGCAACCCTTTAGTTATCCTTGGAAAATCCCAGCTTGACTGGCGTGGGCTAGCACAAGATCCAGCCTTGAAGGCCCCCTCTCTCCTACAGGTTTGCAACAGCATTGCAGGGCCAACATCCAGCTGCCTACAGGGGCTCACATCCCCTATTTACACGTGAATTTGTCCACTTCCCACAGTCAGCACCTGTATTTTATTATACACTGTTGAGGGCCTTAGTAACAAAATGTAATTCCCCATGCAACCATGGATCAGCTTAATTGCTTGTTTTCCCTGAACAGCAAGTTTTACCCAAGATTTAGTTTGAATCCATGACATCTACTTTAAAAAAAAAAAAAATTTACATAACAGGTCAGGAGTCCATCCCTCCCAGTTTGCAAAATACAACTGGTCAAGCAGTGCCCACTTATAATCGTATTCTGAGGCTGAACAAATGAGCATTTTTAAAGTAGTTATTGTGACTACCGATTCTGCTCCACCCTGATTCCTTCATTTAAGTGTTATCTCGTGAAATGTTTTGGAGGGATCAGTATATTACTCTGATATTAGCGAGACAAACAAGTAGCATGCTCAAAAACATAACAAATTTGTTAATGCTAAGCTGACTGGCATTACCAAATTGCACTCTTTTATTATTTATAAAGGGACATTTATACTGGCCCCTCCACTATTGTCTGAGATAACTAACAGGCTTACAATTGCCTCCGCATTGCATTTATTCACTGAAATTCAGGTATAACATTAACTGTTGTTTTTTTCGTAAGGTATTTTAAAATGAACATTAATGATTGACAGGGTTCCCTGTGCAGTTCTTCCAGTACCCTAGCTACCTAAATAAAAAATTAGTAAGCAGCAAACATTTATGAAACCAAGTTTCAGTGAAGAAAGGTAATTATTACCAAGAAAGGTAATAAGCAGGTTTTGATGCATAAACTTGGTTTTTTTTCAGACCTATCTTTTCAGTGAAAAATATCCATCTTCCTCCAAAGTAATTTATGTTGATAGACTGTAATATCATTTTACAAGAAAAATACGTGGAAAAAAAATAAGAAAGAAAAGAAAAGAAAAGTAGAAGAAAAACATGAAATATTTACCTCAGAGATTTTTTCTTGATTATTTTATGGCTAGTATAGGAGTCTGGTGAAGTGATGTGCTTTGGAGCTACTCTTTGAAGCTTTCAGCAGCAAGTGGCTTCCTCTCCAGCACGTGTTTTAAATGTTTTGCTGGACTGTAGTCCACCTGCATAGAACTGTGCTGTCCTTTTTACCCTTTCAATATTTTAAACATTTGACCTGCTTTCCTTCCTGCAGTTTTGCTTCCTAGAATGTTCTTGAAATAATTATGTAAATGTCATCTTAATGCATTTTCTCTGCCATGAGCATTTTCAGCCTCCTTATGATGTTATCTTTTCAGAATGCCAGAAAAATGTGAACCAGATGTGCTGAGCACAAAATACCACAGCAGGGATTTCCCTCACAGCAATCACGATATGGAAGTTCTCGGAGGCTCACCGCGAAGTAGCAGGGCTATTTTTAGTAACAGGAATATAACATAGGTAATAGAGTTTGAAGTATACTAGGTATATATTCAACATGCATATTTACCGTGCTGGGGGGGGTGGTAAAAAAAAAAATGGTCCACAAGCAAACACTTCAATGATAAAAGAAAACTCAAGCCAGAATTGCCTTGATATTTTAAATTTTTTCGCTAGGACTATGTGCTTTTTAATATTTATAGATAGCTCATTTTCTGCATTCCTCTGTAATGTGAGTATGTCAAAAAGTTCTGTGAAAAAAGTTGAGCTGCAGACTGTTGGCTTCCTATATATTTGTGTATTGACATTCATTAGCCAGTTAACTCTTGAAATTGTGCCAAGTGACTAAATGCAGGTTCTATGTTTGATTGTCAAGACCTTTATTTTAGACCTCCTGGTGAAAGCACAACCAAGCCTTTCAGTCAGAGGGTCTGTTGCTTGTGACAATTTGTTTATGTGTTGGATTCATTCCTACATAGCATCATTTCCCATTCAAAAGTGAGAATAGCACTGACTCCTTCCATTCCAACTAACACTAAAGGCAAATGAACTGCCCCTATTTCTTGTCCTCCGTTAAACACATGTCTAGCCATAAAACCTGTAATGATATCAGTGGCAGCTGCTAAGTTACTGCATTTTCTACTAAAGTTATGCTATGTGGAATATCTCCCGTGATTTGACCCAGTGTATTACAAGGTGAGGCAGTGATGGTGGCATCTACGCTTCTAACTACATCTTCCCAGGCACTCTTCATTTGTAAAAAAAATTTTCTCATTTTTATCCTACAGATTTATTTATTTTTTTATTAATATATAAATGGTATGAGTGCTGTGGACACAAAGAGGACAAAAAGGTTAAAAAGTTGTACAGGCTAACAAGCAAAAGCTCTAGCTTGACTCAGTGCATCAGACTCCTCAAGGTATAAATTATAAGCGATATTGTATAGCTCTTTGCAGAGAGATTCTGCTTAGAGGTTTCTGTGGTGTTCTTTTGATTGTTTTTGTTTGTTCTGTTGTTTTGTTTTGTTGCTTTTGCTTTTTAATTATGTTTATACTGATCCTAAGCCTTGCTTCGTAAAGCCTGCCACAGACTTAGATGGTTATTCTATCTTTTGACCAAATGCTGGAGTTGGCCTTGATCTCACACACATCTGCCATTTGACCTATGTGAATTATAGCTGGATTAAGGTATGCCATGTCTTATTAGCTTAATGGTAGCTGAGTTAGAGAAAGTCACACTCTAATGCACAGCTTTCTTTGATTGTTCATGACTCAGAACCTCTTGAAACTTCTGAGTTCCTCTTAGCACCAAGTCTGAAGTTCAAACGAAATTGGCTAAGCCACTCTGAGACAGACAAGTAGGACTGTAGTAGTGTCCTACTTCTCAGATCACAGTACTTTGTACCTTCAAGAGGATGAAACTCTCTGTGGCAGAAAGAAAAACTAGCCCGTTTTACAAATCTCTTGTCAAAATCTTAAGGATTTTTAATGTACAGATTTCTAACTGCAGTTGTAGTTAAATGACAATAATAGATCCTAAACATATTTCTGAATTGGTACTGAACATCTCTGATGTGGACTAATGTAATTCCTGTGTGTAATGCTTGCTTGTAACGGAAAGAGAAAAATCAATTCTGCGGACTGTGAAACAGTCGCTATACACTGCTCAGAGGTTTGACAAGGCTCTGTTAGACTGCAAAGATTATTTCAGACAGACAATGCAGGGGTGTAGTCTTGCAGGATGGGTGTTAAAGGAAAACAGGCATGGGAATATGTCAAATTCTGATTCTCTGAAATCACTGGCAAAATTCCCACTGAATTAAATAGGGCCAGAACATCATCCTAGACATTATTATGTGTATGCTTGTTGAAAATTTGTATTAATTTCACAATCTGATCTACAGAATTCAGGAAAATAAATAAAAAAAATTATTCCATACAACCTTATTTTCGTACTTTTATGTAAACAACTCTGATGCATTCTTCACTAACACTGATGCACAAGATTATTTCTATGGTATCACTACCACTGAGTTCCTTTGCCTGGCTGATTCAGTCTGAAGGACTCACCAGTACTACCAATAATAATAAGAACTAAGTTTGAAAAATACTTTTAATAGGAACCGTTAGTGAGCTTAAAAACTAATTATTAGGATTGCTGGATAACTTATGACTCTCAGGTCACAAAAACATTTTTCAGGGTTATTCAGAAAACACCTCTGAAACCAAGCCCATGTGCCAACAAGCCTGGCTTCATTTCAAGCCTCAAGACTACCTTTCTACCTCCTCTTTTGTGTCCTTTTTCTCCAATTCCTGACTTCACAGACAAATAATTTTACAAGGGAACTCCAAGAAGAAAGTGAATTGGCAAAAAGAAGCCTGGGGAGAACAGAGAAGAGCATGGTCTGAGAAGGAGGGTTGTGCATAAAGGAAATGAGGTATTTCTTAAGCTGGTCTGGTTCGCCAATCCCCTTCCTAGTGCCAGCCCTCAGAGAAAGGCCAAGGCATCATCCTCTCCTCTCAACAGTCCTCACCTTGTGCCGCTCAACAGTCAAGGCATTGTATTCTGCTGGACCGTGTGGGCTGGCAATAGCTTTTTGATTTGTAAGTAAACAAGTTGTGATTGCTTTTCCCTCTTTGATTTGAAAATAAATAGCTTTTTAATTTTGTATACAAATAAAAGTTAAAAAAAAAAAAAACAAGTGCCTGCAGATGCCGAGACTCTATTAACTTTTTTTGCACTTTCTCTACAGAAGTTGTTTCTGTCAATTTATTTTCATTTCAGCTGAGCAAAACGGGAAGGAAAAAGCAGGTTGACACAGATGGTTGTCAGCAAAGTGATGACTGCAGCTGAGAATGGGTGTACAAAAATATACAGCTTGCAAAACTGTGTATTGTTTAGCTTCCATGTGTATGAAATGCCAAAAGAAATAAAATTTGGAGAATATATTTAGAATTCTTTTTTTAAGAACTGTTAAAATTATTGCTTTAAAATGGAATAGTGGTCATATGTAAAGGAATTACAATGCAGAAAACAGAAAAGGGAACAAAACCTGCATCCAAAACTTCTAAAAACAGAACAAAGAATAGTCTCTTAAATGCACAGCTAAGCCCCTAAAGAAGTGATCTGGTTTGAGAGCTTATTTGAGTCTTTCATAAGTGCTGAGCACCAACAATGACCTTGAGGTCACCCAGGGAGCAATCACCACTTTCGAAAATCAGACCATTAATTTAAAGGTCTGAATGCAGATTTTTGAACCATATCTTTAGGCTTCTATTTTTTAAAGGATCTCTTAGATTACACAAGTGTCCCCAATATTGTGCTCTAATAGACTACATAAACTTAGTGAGGAGAAAAATGTAAAATAAGCTAAAAAATCTTCCTCAAGTTCGTTACAGTCCTGCCAACTACAAGGCTCGGGCAGGCTTTGTCCATACTGGAAAGCTGCAACATTTTAGGTAGAATTGATCTTATTTTAACTGAGATCTATCTTGAACTAAGGCTAAGCCTAATGTAGACGCACTCAAATCGATTGTAATGTTGCCTGTGTCAATTTAGCTAATTTAAATGTACATGCATTAGCAGATTGCATCAGTTCAACCAGATTGATCTTTAAATTGCTTTGTCTAAAGTTGTGCCATTTCTAGGGGAGCCGAGGAGTGTGTTTGGAGCAGAGGGCTGCCAAAGCTACTTACCTTTCTCCTGCCTGTCAGCTCTTCAGAGTACTACCCCACTCAGTTGATAAATATGTAGGTATTGGTATAGCTACTTATCAACTGATTCTCATAAAACTGTGCTAGAATTTCCTGAACATTCCCAGAAGAAAAGCCATTGAGCTATACACATTACTGTTGTAATTCTGCTGAGATCAGTTAAATTTTACCAGGCATAAATTTGGACCATAGCAGACATAAATAATTGTCAACATATGATGTTATAGTTGGGATTTAGGTAACATATCAGTGACAACTTTCAAATATTTGAATTTCTTTCTGTTCCTGAACTGCTGCTTCTATGAGCTCCAAAGAAGAGTGAAAACCAAACATAAATCCATTTTAAATTGCATGTCCTCTCCCTACCAGCTTTCAGAGCAGTGTCATCTCACCCTCATTCTAGGGGGGGTAAAAAGCAGGTACAAAACATAAGCATGAGATAATGAATTTCTCTTACTTTGGCTGATCATTAATAAATGAGGTTATTTTCCCCCCTGACTCTTGGAATTAGATATGACACAACACCTTAACACAATCAGTTTTTTCTGAAACCCTGATAATGGGAACCCATCTGCTTAGAGACATAGAGAATTCATTATATGCCCAGTAATTACTTTCAATGCAACATAAAGAGATTGCATGCACAGCTTCTTAGAGTTAAACATGCTGTCAGAAAGAATACCTTGACATGTAGAAATAAGAGGGGTTCAAAAAGGTGATAGCTAATAATGACATTTAAAGATTTTTGCAGAAAGAAAATGTATATTGTGCCTTATCCTCCTCATCACCAACTGCAGAGAAATCCAAATTCTTTGTACAGGATTTCCAAAAGGCTGCTCCTGAATACCTCCACTGAAGGCAATTCTTTTCTGTATCTAGCTGTATTATGATGGACAATAACTTGTATAAAGTGCAGATTTTCCTATAAAAGAAGGAAAGATAAAATGACAGATTTTGAGATCTGGGTTTGATGCCTAATCCTTGTGGCTTCCTCCCAAAGCTGGCAAGTCCTCAAAGTCCTCTGTCAGGAGGGAGATTTTGTACATGATTGAACACCAAGCGTTAAGGCCACATAAAGAATTGTACTGTCAGGCTCCGGAGCAAAACTTCCCTGTTTTCTTAATAGAAGAACAGGACCAAAGCCTCGAAGGATGAAGTGATATGAGCTGGATCTACTGGTCTGAAGCAGGTGACTGGAACTTTATCTGGCAGAAGCTGGAAAAAAAAGAATTATTTGGTGTTCCTGACATACCATCCAGATGGTCCTCACTAATTGTATTTCCTCTTGTGGTTTTGGTTATAAAACATGTATAAATATTTACAGTGGGCAAATGTATATCTTTGTTTAAATGTCACTTTTTAATTGTGTTTCATCCTTTGAACAGTATAGTTCAAATGCTTTTATTACATTTTTGCTTTATGAGCAGAAGTCCTCCAATTTTCTTTTCCCACTTCCATTTCTTTTCTTTATATCTTTCATTCTAATGAAACATGGCATGCTAAGAGGCCATTATTTTTGCAAATCAGGCTTTTTAAACTGCCTAAATCTTCCATTCAGCCAGGCATGAAGTTGCTAAGACAATTAACATGCCTGAGGTTGAAAATGTGCTTAAGTGATTTGCCAGATCAGACCTTAAATATGAGCTTATGTCAATGAATTTGAGATATTCATTTTTGACTTGGCTCTTTACATCTAAGGCTTTCAGGCTGAGAAAAAACAAGGATACTGTGGATACAGTGCTGAAAGGATTTGCTGGAGGATTCTGTAGCAGCTAGATTTTCCAAAAGATAATATCTTCTAAACATTATTAAATATCACTCTCCTGAAGGATTTACCTCTTGGCCACATGTGGAATATAACTATTTGGCCTTAACAGAACTCTAAGCCTAATGACATTTTTCTCTGTTTTTAATTATAAGATAAAAGCTTTCATACTTGCTGTAATTAAATACCCAATGTCATCTTAAAAACAATAACATTAATGATAGATTCTTGACAAAACTGCATGTACAGTCCTTTCTCCACTGAGATTGATGGTAAAGTTGCCACTGTCTTCCATGAGGCCAGGATTTTGCTCTCAGACAGAGTAATTATATTCTGCATATACAAATTCCTCTTACATTTACATTTTTATTGTCTAGGGGATGATAAAATTTTCACTAGGATTGGTAGAAAGCCAATTCCCATGTAAATGTGCCATGAGCAAATATAGCACTTTGTCCTGGTGCTTCTAAGACTTCCCACCAGTCCTACAGCTATCTCCTAGCAGGTTGCCCAAGAACACTGACCACTCCAGTGCAAAAGGGCCCAGAGACCTCTGGAAGGCTCCCAGGACCCAGCAGATTCCTTCTGTGCTAGTTCTGTACACTGCCCCCATCCCCTTCCCTGTCCAACCACTTCCACCCTCACTGCCTTTCATAGAATCATAGAATCATAAAATCACAGAATCATAAAACGGCCCGGGTTGGAAGGGACCTTAAAGATCATCTAGTTCCAACCCCCCTGCCATAGGCAGGTATGCCACCCACTAGATCAGGTTGGCCAAGGCCCCATCCAGCCTGGCCTTGAACACCTCCAGGGATGGAGCATCCGCAGCTTCTCTGGGCAACCTATGTCAGTGCCTCTCTACACTTAAATTGAAGAATTTCTTTAGAATGTCTATTCTAAATCTCCCCTCTTTTAGTTTAAGACCATTCCCCCTAGTCCTATCATTATCTACCTGAGTAAAGAGTCCTTCTCCATCCTTTTTATAAGACCCCTTTATGTAGTGAAAGGCTGCAATGAGGTTTCCCTGGAACCTTCTCTTCTTCAGGCTGAACATCCCCATCTCTCTCAGCCTTTCTTCATAGGAGAGGTGCTCCAGCCCTTTGACCATTTTTGTGGCCCTCCTCTGGACTCACTCTAACAGCTCCACGTTGTTCTTGTGCTGGGTGCCCCAGACCTGGATGCAGCACTCCAGGTGGGGCCTCACAAGGTGGGGCCTCACCTGCCTCACTCCAGGTGGGGCAGAGTAGAGGGGGACAATCAGCCTTCTGGGCTGCAAGCACGCACTGCTGGCTCATGTTGAGCCTTTTGTCCACCACAGTCCCCAAGTCTCTCTCTGCAGGGCTGCTCTCAATGAGTTCCTCTCCCAGTCTGTACTCCTGTCTGGGATTGCCCCAACCCAGGTGCAGCACCTTGCATTTGGGCTTGTTGAACCTCATTAGGTTCACATGGGCCCACTTCTCCAGCCTGTCCAGGTCCCTTTGAATGGCATCTCTTCCTCCTTTGGTATCAACTGCACCACTCAGCTTCGTGTCATCTGCAAATTTATTGAGGGTGCACTCAATCCTATCATCTATGTCATTGATGGAGATATTGAAAAGCTCTGGTCCCAAGACAGACCCTTGCGGGACACCGCTCATCACTGGCCTCTACCTGGACATAGAACCATTGATCACTACTCTCTGGGTGTGGCCACCAAGCCAATTCCTTATCCACAAGGCGGTCTACCCTTCAAATCCAACTCTTTCCAATTTAGAGATGAGGATGTTGTGTGGGACCATGTCAAAATCCTTACAAAATTCCAAGTAGATGACATTGGTCAGTCAGTAGATGACATCGGTCGCTCGAGGCAGGCCTTTGCACCCACCTCCTCCACGCATTCCACACCCCATCCCCACATTCTCCTTCACTGGGAAGACAAGTACACGGAGAAGGGGTGCAGACTCCCACACGCTTTGGGAGAGGAGGTGTGTTACAGATAGCTTGAGAAGCACAGATCTAGCCCATGCAACAGGGGCCGTCTTTACCTTGAAGTTTACAGGATTCCTGGGTGTGATCACTAGTTCAGCTGAAATTTTTGGTTAGCATTAACTGTGGCATATATAAACTATTTATAACTAGTAACACAGAGCTCACTATTTTTTTCAAACTCCTTAAAGAAATAAAGACAGGCATGTGCTTGAAACCAACTTTCTACATTAATTGCTGCTTTTTAATGCTGTTTGTTTTACTATAAGCCCTGTGAGTTTGCACACTGTCATCCTGCGTAGTCTGTTCTGCTGTTAAATACAATTGAGAAAAACTTATTAATAGACAAACATGTTTCTAATATTAGCTGATAGTAACTGTCTGGTTTGTCGGTCAGGAAGAATAATGGATGGCTATGGGGGGTATTGGAGATATTGGGTATGCAAACTGTACTGCCATCCACTATGATTAAGTTTTATCTTACATATTTCATAATAAAAACTTGCCTTAATAGTTTCTATACATCAACTTAAAAAAAAAAGTTTTTTTTGAAATATCACCTCTTTTCTAGGTGTTTTTTTTCCTTTCTGTCAGAGACAGCAGCCTCATCTCCAGTACTGAGTGCAGTTTTGGGCACCACAGCACAAAAAGGATGTGAAACTATTGGAGAGTGTCCAGAAAAGGGCTACTAAGAAGGTGAAGGGCCTAGAGGGGAAGATGTGTGAGGAGCGGCTGAGGTCATTTGGCCTGCTCAGCCTGGAAGAGAGGAGGCTGAGGGGAGACCTCATCGCAGTCTACAGCTTCCTCACGAGGGGGAGTGGAGGGGCAGGTGCCAACCTATTCTCTTTAGTGACCAATGAGAGGACCCACGGGAATGGTGTCAAGCTGCAACAAGGGGAGGTTCAGTCTGGACATCAGGAAGACGTTCTTCACCGAGAGGGTTGTCACGCACTGGAACAGGGTCCCCAGGGGCGTAGTCATGGCACCAAGCCTGTCAGAGTTTAAGAAGCATTTGGACTGTGCTTTTAGTCATATGGTCCGAAATTTTGGGCAGACCTGTGTGGTGCCAGGAGTTGGAGTTGATGATCCTTGTGGGTCCCTTCCAACCCAGGATATTCTATGATTCTATGATTATGTGAAACATTGTGCTTTAAAATTCTGCAGCCTGAAGCACAAAAATTGGCTAAATGTTACAGATCACCATCTCCGTTTTTGAGCAAGGACTGCTAAAACAACAGAAAACAAGAAAGTACTTAGTAACTGGCTTTGGTTGTGTTTATGAATTGTTTGAAAGATGCCATCACTATTAGGTGTTTCACTCCAGTTAAATTTTCAGTTTACTGTCCAGGGAATTTAACCTCACAATTCAACTAAAAGGAATCAATAATCTAAATCCATCTGTGCCATCCTGAATATTTACCTCCTGGAACTGGCTAATGGAGATAAAACAAAACCATGTGTAGGTTTCATCTTTTAAAAAGAAATAAATAAAGAAGTTTCGAGCATCCAAAGGGCAAAATCCAGGCATAATTTACTGGTTTAGGAGCAGAGCCAGGTTCATATGAATATGACTGTGAGTACTCTGTGTTCTGTTTTGAAAGCCTTTCATGCCAATTTATGAAATAAAAAAATCTCAACATAAATTTAAGAAATGAATTTGAGAATAAAATAACATTTGTGTTTGCAATAATTTTTCATCTAATTATTTGGGTGAAAAATATGTATTTTTAACTGATTTAGAAGAAATGTAAATGCACTTCAGTCTATCTCCTAGAGACAATAAAGGAAAGCTTTTCTTACATCAAGATTGGGTATTTTCAGTGCTCCTCAACAAACAAATCAGAATCCAGATAAGTGCATATGGTGTTTTATTGTGAGTTTGTAAGTCCATGACAGATAATCATGAAAAAGGTGATATTTCAAAACCAAAGTGTCTTCTGATGAAGAATCTATCTTACAAATACCTCTTCAAATTTTAGAGAATAAATGGCCTTTCAGCTTGCAAACTCCAGTGAGGTCTCCTTCCACAGTTCTGCCAGTCCTTTTGCACTCAATTTTAATGTCTCAAGCATTCTTCCCATTCCGGCACAGACCCGTCAGAGACTTTTAGATTATCATTATCTTCAACACTGACAGCAGACCACAAAGCACATCACAGAATTAGATTTTATTTCATCTCATGTTGTCACATAACCTGACACATCAACATGAGTTCATTTAATTTAATTTATCCATCACTGTTCTTAGAATAGATATTAGCAGGAAGTCAATATATATTTTCCTATTATATTCTTCAACATCTTTAGTTCTATCCTTCTAGTTCTGCCAGGCAATACACAACTCCTCAGCAAACTTTCTAACTTTCTATCTTTTCAATTTTTAATCATTCTCATACTGTTATGGTCCTTGATAAAGAAGCCTGGAAGTTCAGGCTGCAGTCCTTAAAATTTCATCAGATATTAATTTTGAAGTCTAAATTAGCTTTTTGTGCTATAGAAAATGTCTCTTGTATAGCTGTAATGCTCTATCACCACTTTTAAGGCCAAATCTTAGAAAATCACTCTCTTTTTTATTTTTTTTTTAGCAATGCTGTTACCAAAGGGGATAATTTTACAAAATTCTTTAAGATCTTGTGTAATCTTTTCAAAAATACATTTAAATATATCCATTGGGTGAATTATGACTTCAAACATTTTGACTCTGATACTACCCTGCCTGTAGATCTGTGCCTCTCCCTTAGACTCAAGAGCTACGTCCATTTGTGTTGGATATACCCCTGGTGCTTTTACCTACAAGAATGAGAATATTGACAGAAGTGGTAGCATCAATGCAGATATTCAATTTTCCAAAGAACCGGTATCTTTTCCCCCTCTATATAGACAAATATTTAAAGAGATTTTTGGGTAGAGAGCACAAGTTCTGCGGTCAGTAATGCTGTACGTTTTATTTCAGTATCATCCAGTTTATAAATCTACCCATTGACTTTATAAACATAAATAAGGGATAGTTTATAATACCTAGCAATTACAAGTTAACCCTGTGAGAAATACTAAGTGAAGACAGCTATATCACACACCACAGCAGCATCAGTGTTAGTTTTGCTTTTGGGGGGCAGGGAGGGAAATACAGAAAGGTCAAAGACTAAATCACGGGGTTGCAGAGGGAGGTCACTGAGGTCACGAGGATTTGCTGCTTTCACAAAGGACACTGCAATCAGTAATCTGCTGTCATGCTGCATGTACTGCTCTTTAAGCGAGTTTGACACTGATGCATGGAAAGCAATCCGAGCAGGGAGCTAAAAAGACAATTACTACAAACATGAAAAGTACACTGAAACTGTGATGTGATTAAAATAGAATTAACACCAAACCCTTAACAAAACAGAAAGAAACAAAAAAAGAAAGAAAGAAAGAAAGAAAGAAAGAAAGAAAGAAAGAAAGAAAGAAAGAAAGAAAGAGGGAGAAAGAAGGAAAGAAGGAAGGAAGGAAGGAAGGAAGGAAGGAAAGGAAGGAAGGAAGGAAGGAAGGGAGGGAGGGAGGGAAGGAAGGAAGGAAAAATAGTGAAAGAAACACAACAAACCAAAAAACAATATATCCCACGATGGATAGCCTGCCTTAGATACAGTGGATGCTAGAGAGAAGTGGTTTAAATTGCAAAATTAATGTCATACAATTTGAGTGAAAATCAGAAAAAAACAAGGAGTGGCGGGGACTACTATCAAGCAATGCAGACCTGAATGAGCATCCGTCCATTTCATTTGTCTATGAATCTAAATAATTTGTCTCCTCCTAGCCACATCCACCCAAAGTTAGATATATTGTTAGTAATGATATTCGAATAAGTAAACCAAGATCAATATGAGGGGTCAGATTTGGAGCTGCTCTGTTGAACTAAAAATGCTGTGGATTCACATGATTGATTCACAAATGGACAGGGTTAGATCAGCCATGAGAGCTCGGGCTGCCCCATTCCCCATTCCAGCACTAATTGCAGCCCTGCCTTTAGGGTTTTAATTAAATGTCAGTGATGGGGTAGGAGGACCCTGCACACTGCCTCCCCAGTGCCTGGCTCATCCATTGAGTCCCAGTCCAAATGGGCTTTTATTCTAACCAGGTGGCTTACTTCTTACCTCAAAGGCATAAATACTCACCTAACCTGAATTCACCTGCCTAGATGAAGCCCTTCATTTAAACACCGCGCTATGTGGACATAAATAAGCTAACTTTACCTCCTTATTTTTTTGCCTCTTTGAACTCTGAAATATTTCCACAGACATTTGCTGAGGCTCCCCTGTTGACACATTGCTCTACCATGTGTCACACCAATATCTTGCAATGTTGATGTGACTCTTGTCAGAAGCGTGACATGGCACATACAGCTGAGCGGCGACAGTTGATCTGAAGATTTGCATCCTTTGAGAGGGGAGTCTGAGAGCATTTTCCTTTCATTTATAAAAATGCAGGGGAAAAAAAATAAGAAAACGTGCACAGCATTCTGAGTTTATGTATAAAAATATTAAGTAGTTTCCTTCAACAGAGCATTCATGGTTGTTTCGAGCTGCCTGGGAAAAGCCCCAGTGCCCTGCCCTGAGCATGCCTCCCATGAGCAGCGCGACAGGCTGAGAGCCTGACCCCACGGGAGTCAGGGCAGGACTCCCACTGGCTTGATGAGGGAAGATTTGCTCCACAGTCTGTGCGATCAAAGTTAGCTTGTTTTTCATCCTTTTTCTCTTTCTTGCCAGCAGTAAATTTCCAAACTTTGCAAGTCCCTACAGGTATTTTAGACTGGGTTGCAAACTTTGAAATCAGGCTAGCCAGATCTCTATTCTTAGCCTGCAGGAGCTTGGGTGCCTCTTTTCTCAAGTCAGACACTTTCATGGCTTAATGCTCCCGGTCAAGAAGTGACACATCTCATTCTTACGGCTGCACAAACAGAAAAAATGAAAGAGTCTAAATTGCAGCAAAGATTTGGAGCGGGGGGGGGGGGGGTCACTCTCTCTCGTCTCGGCAAAAAGGATGCTTGCATTGATTCTGCCCTTAAGAGTAATTGAATTAAAACAATCTCACTTGTTCCCATTCCCTCTTTTGTGAGCCCTATCAGATGCTCTCAGACATTTGATGCTGAGAAATGCACTTTGCACTGTTACTCAGCAGCACTCCAAATCCCTAACAATGCCAGACTGTAGCTGGGTGAAATCTGAAGCTGAATGCTTCAAGGGACCATTATTAGTAATGGGCTTTTTTATTAGAAACTTTGAAATCAAATAAAAATGGTAGGAATTTAAAGTGCTAGGAAGAGAAGCATTGAAGTTTGTGAGTATCATTAAAGAATAATATTACACTTTTATGAGATACTTTGGTCAAGTTACAGCTCATCACAGAGTAGGCACTGAGAATTTTCAAAAACAGCTAAGTGTCTTAGAAACACAACGTAGGCTTCCAGGCTGAAATACAGCTTTAGCAGCCTGATTTAAGTATCTGGTGAGAAAACGCTGATCCCCCCTATGCAGTTGTCTTGATGCTAAGTGACAGGAGAAGAGGTAAAAGGCTGGGAACAGAATCCAGCTATGCTGTGCCATCTTTCACAACGTTTATCTGCCAATATCTGCATTATTGCTAAGAAACTCCATCTCAGAATATAGCCTCAACATCTCAGACATTGTCCAAATGCCTAGGAGAAAATGGTTCTCCCAAAGGTAGCAGACTGTCTCCTCCTCAAAAAAAAAAAAACTCTTATGATGACAGTGCATTTATTTTCATAAGCTGCCAATTCAGAAAAAATAATGAAGTCTAGCATTTGATTTGATCTTCTAACTTGTGTGAAAATTATTTGAATTTAACTTTAAATTTTTCCAGATTATATAGCTCATCCTTTCATGGATGAGAAAGAAAAAAAAAAAAAGAAAAAAAAGCAGAAGCAGGTGGTGGGATTTGTATTTGATGTAAATGTCATAGTGGGTAGGAAGAAAGTGAGCAGTCCTGGGGGCAAAGCAGGTCCATAGCAGAATACAGAGCAGAACTCAATTTTCTGTCTCCTCCTCAGCCATCTGACCCACGCAGTCACGCAGGAAAGATAGAGGCTGGCATCTGAATGTGGACAGCTCACTTTCCAGAGCCTAAGGAGTTTTAGATATATTATGTGCTCATAGTCCCAATTAAAGTTGCCTTACTCAGCACATTTTAAAATTTCATAACAAAAGGCAGAGATGCTTCAATTATTGAATTTTGAGCATGTCAATTAGGAAAAGATATATTAGTGCACACAACAGAGATGAAAGATTGCTACGTTGTCTTACAGATGCTGCTAATGGAGATGTAAAGAACTAAACAATACAGACATATTTTAAACCTCACGAGTAGAAATGAGTCAAGTAATACTGTCTTCAGTAAAACAACTTACATGTTCCAGCAATACCAAGCCAAACAGCTTATTATGTGTCATTTGTGAAAATGCATACAGTGGTCCCAGACAGAAATTCAGATTACACTGCAGGAGTATGGTTACTGCTACACTGTCACTGTTGCTTGGACAATCTTTTTAAAAATATTTTCCAGGACTTTACAAGCTACATGTCATCCTGCTCTCTATTTTTCTTTGAAAACAGGATGGAAAATTCTACCCTGTTATTAGAACTTCTTCATAGGTGCAGGTATAATTATCAGAACTGAACTTGAAATTTTACAGCCACTCTGCAAATGCATATCATCTTGTCACTGTGAATACATATGCAATGCATCAAGTCATATTTATGTCCTCCTTCCTGCAATTTAATATACCTACAAAAACACCCCACTGCAAGAATGTAAAGAACTTTTGAAAGTGTATGAATCAGACCGGCCCCAGCTGTTAGGAGCCCCATCAGACATGCCACACACAGGTAACTAACTATACAACACCTAGTAAGGAAAGAAACAACAGGGCCTTCTGCAAGGTGTCATCATTCTTATTCTTAAAAATAAATAAATGATTCATACATAGATTAGATAGATAGATAGATAGATAGATAGATAGATAGATAGATAAAAAGGAGCATTTACCCCTATTTCTTACTAGGAATTCTCCAGAATCTCCGGCATGCACTCTAGGTATCTTCAGACCTCTGACTGCCTCATTACTCTTATCTACCCCAGGGCTACTAAAAACAGCGAGTACTTAGACTTCGAGGGAATTATGTACTTTTTTGAAAAATCCATGGAGGTGAAAGACTGTAGCACACTGCCAATCACATTTATGTGCTTGATCAATCTTTTCATCCTTTTCATGTTATTCCATTCCGCCTGAAATATATAAAATTGGAAAGAAATTCAAACTTAGAAAACTTAAGATGCAGCTATAGCAGTATGGTGTCTAATAACAGGAACATAGGCACATGATGTGATCACTAGGTGTAGCAAAACAATCTCACAATTTAGACAATATGGTATCGATCATAAGGCTTTCCATTATAATTTTGTACTGGAAAGTGAATCTAGCAATTCAGTGCCAAATGCAGAAAGAGGAAAATAGCTATTGATTAAATAGCTGAAAATTTAAAAGGCAGAATAGATTTTTACATTATTTGTCATTTCTAACGTTTGCAAGGATATGTTCCCATTCACAGAGGTTCCTGGGGCTTATATAAACACCCACTCTGCTACTAAGTTTATTATCCATAAAAATCTGTTACTTAGTTTGCAGAGGTGAAAGCTAAAGCATTCCTGAATCTATTTATCCTGTGGATTTTCAGATGTTCGGGTTTGTTTGTTTGCTTCCCCAGGCGGTACTGCCTTCGCCTTCAGTAACTTGGGTACTCAATCTGGGAAAACTGACACAGGTTATAATAATAAATGTTGAAGGGTGGTGGCATGTTTCTGGTGAGTCACAGTACAGTTGTTGCAAATGGTTCTTGGTAGCTGATGTGTTTGCTGCATGATGCTTCCAACTATATTAATGTGCAGAGCATAAGGATGGCTGAGCAGATCAGACCAAAGCCTTGCCTCATCTGGTGTTTTGTCTCTGGTGGCAAACAGCAGTGAGTAATTAGTGTGCATCAAACAAGAAGGCCAGGATGTTCAGGATGTAGCCCTTCAGCTTTCAGCAGTCAATGTCTGAGTGACTTTGGGAGCTAAGCCTGTGTTGGGCATGTTATGTTCAATAGCTGCTGTAACCAATTTGTGACTTTGGCCTCCATGGACCCTGTGGGAGACTTGCACAGCTTCATTAGACTTGCTCAGCAAAATAGGCATTTTCTTCAGCTCTGTCTCCAGAGACATCATAATTTTTCTTCTATAAGACAAAGTGAATTGCTATTGCTTACTTACCCTCTTCCTGCCCTGTCATATTCCCCTTGCAGTTGCCTTTTCCCAAGCCTAAAAGTCCTTCTAGGACTGTCCCCATACAAGTACAGACTGGGCCCATTTCTGAGTTTGTTCAATGATTATCTACACACTTTTCTTTCAGACTTATAGACTTTTAATTTCATCTGTCCCTTCATTGATCTTTATGCTATACATGCTCTTCATTGCATGGTATTATACTTTTGTTACTCTCTGAATAACCTTTGTATTTCACTGTCCTAGTATTTTATGACTGCTAATTCTTTTCTATTATCAGCAAACTTTATCATCTCAGTGCTCAGCCTCTTTTATGGAAAATAGAAAAATATGTGGAGCAGGACCCCACGAGAATCCTCTCTCCATTTACAAGACTGGCTGTTTAATTTTCAGCCAACCGTATGAACTCCTAATTTAACTACTAAATCTCTCCCACACTGTCATTTCTGGCAGTGTAAGCAACATAGAAATAAAATATGATGATCTGTCATCATTATGTTTCCTTGTAAATATTCACTAGATGTCTAGGAGGCATTTTGCTTTTTTTAAGGAAAGACGGCAAAAGGTGAAGGTCCTTTGGTTGCCTTCTTGCAAGTGTGGGGAGCTTCTGTTTCCAACCATATTGAGTGAGAACAGAAGACGCTCATCAGTAGCTAGAATATTTGATATCACAATTATGCCAGCTAAATTCAGCTGTACAGAAGTCTCAAATCTAAAACAATCATATAGATGTCCTCTATCATTAGGGTGGAGAGTGGTTTCTTCAGAACGTAATTCTTTTCACCCTTGGATAACCATCAAGAATGACCTCACAGAAGTACAATCCTTATCCATCTTCATTGAAACAGAAGGATCCAGATAACTTGATTAGGTTAGAAGACTAAACCTTAGATGGGCGGTGCAGTGAATCTCTCCTTATACGCTCACAACAGAAGAAATACCACTGGAAATATGACACCATCTGAAAGCATAATTTGCAGCAAAAGCAAGCTGTATTATAAGTAGCAGCTCTAATACAGGTGTGTGCTGTTCTGTGCACCCAAGTGTTCCTCTAAGTGCCCTCTTAACTTCTCCACCCATCCTCTTCTCTGTCTCTTTTTCCCTATTTGAACAGAAAGCACACTGCATCACATCTTGGACCACGGCACATATGCACTGGCCAGCCAGCCACGACCAGCATGTTGTTAGGTAGCTGGCAAACCAAAAGGAAAGAACTGTTCGTGAATGCAAACTGATGCCTTTCCTCACTGATGTAGGTAATTAATCCCTTTTCCATGACACGACTGCAGATTTTTTTAATATATAAATTGACAGGAACCACCTGTTCCTACTTCATCTGCAACTGAAGTTATCTGATGAGTATCAAAGTTACAAGTACAATTGTATGTGTATTATTTCATTGAGAGATCAAGTTAAAAACACATTTCAAGTGAAGTACACAATGTATTTCTAATATTTCCTGTTAAGTACTCTCCTACCATCCTTTTTCTATAAAGCCTCCTTTTCAGAAAGCAGAAAAGGGTGATTGGCTAGCAGGTATGTAGAGTCCATGAACTATATCTCTAATCTGAAAAATAGGGTCAGATTTGATCCTGAGTTCTTCTAGAGCATGAATTATTAAAAAGCCATTGTCTGCTTTAGAATGACATTGTCTGAACATACTGTACTTGGTGCACTTCATAAAGAAAGCCAAATGCAATATAACTTAAATAAAAACAGTCCCATTTTTAAAGCTGCTCACTCTGTTCATTTGATTGTATTCTATCTGTTCACTGTTTTATTGTTTTCACTAAGTAATTAGTCAGTCAGTTCCCCCAGCTATGTTTGTGGGTATTTGATGCTGCAGCACGAATAAGAAAAGATTAAATATATACTTTTCAAAAGTTAATAAAACCACAAAAATGCCAACAACAGATGTAGCTGCAGCTAATGTAAGTTACATTTTATAAAAACAATTAGTTTTCAAGTAGAGGATGTTTTAAAGTGGTTTCCTTCTTTTTCTGACTTTTAAAAAGCTCTTCAAAACACAATTAGCCAGCATTATTCTTGTAACTGTAAACTACCAACATCTTAACAAACCCTTTTAATTCATACAGATGTATTGGATTTCCACATGTTACTTGCAAGATAAGTTGATTTGTCTCTCTTGGGAAATGATTTATATTCAAGGACTTCTATGTTTGTTTTCTTGAGTGTCTGACATAACATTTTCACATACATTTCAATAGATTTCTTTGCAGGAGAAATGACTAGTGGGAAAATAATACACTATAGAACTGCAGTAGATGGCTTTTGTCCTTTTTTTAATCATTTAGCATATACTTGATTTCTGGTTTTACTTTTGAAAGATTAAGTCTATTTGAATTTCCCTCTCAGAAAATAAATTATTGTTGCATTCAGTATGTATCATAATGACTGCATATATATGCATACTCCCCAACATTTTATTATTTTTTTTACGTATTAAAAATCACACTCTGATTATTTCTTGTCCTGAGATAAGCTGTGCTCACAAGCGGTGAAACTCAGAGGCTAAACAAATGTTTTCCTGAGTCTCAGGATGTCATGTTTGCACCATTTCTAGTGTGGCTTTATAAAATTCCCCCATGAAAGGTGGGAAGGCATAATTTCTTCGTGATGCATGTGTTGGAATTGTGCAGTTGTGTTCTGAATCCCTTCTGCAGAGTAACGATCTTTTTGTGCAGGGAGAAGAAATTAAGGTTTGGGGATTCCTGGGGATTTACTGTTATCTCAAAGACATTTTTGAAAGTCATCACACTGGAATAGCTGCTTCACATTGAAACAACAAATGCAGCTTATAACACCAAGGCAGAAAAAAAAAAAAAGGCTCAGATGTCCTTTTTATGAGAATAAAGCCCATAATAACAAGAAATGGTTATACCATATGTCAGTGTTACAAGGCATTGACCAGAATTTAGTCCCACAGCAGTAAGAAGAACCAGACACCACTTCAGCCCCCAAGGTTGGTGGGAATCCAGGAAATCAGGTCTGCTATCAAGAGAGGCGAAGAACCTGAAAGGATCACAAAAACCCAGGCAGATGCAGAGCAGACAGGAAGGCCAGAAACAGCCTGAGCAGAGTGGACACCTGGTTCTGCTCATTCTGTTCAACTTCACCCCAGAAGTTTGCAGAGGAGCGTATGAAATGGTGAGCTGTTTGTGTGAACGTTGGAGTTTCACCGTTTGCTTAAAAAAATTGTAAGTTGTGGTATTTATCCAGTTTTATTTATTTTTTTAGTGCACACTAGAAATCATCGTATCTAAGGAGCTGCCATTTCTGAGCTTCATGCCCCATAGTGAAAACGTTGACTGCGGTACAGGGCTGTGCCCCCATCACAGTGCCCATGCATGAGTCTGAAGTCCTCCAGCCCCAGCCAGGGACCGTCGCAGCCTCCCAGCCCACCGTGCAAGCATTCCCTTTGAATCCAGGTCTTTGCACAGACATTCACACTCGAAAACCTTCATACGGAAGGTTTCATATCAGTCATACTGAAGTGTAAGTGTTGGGCCACAGGGAAGAATGTGGAATAAGATGAATGCCAGATACAGCTTGAATGGTTACTATCTACCTCATAGCTTTACCTTCTTTGGACACTACAGCTTTCGTGTCATTTTACTAACTGCCTTTCAAAGCATTCCACCTTAACATGTATGGCATATTTTGCAGTTGTGTTTTTGCAAGTACTAAGCACAGGATTTCAGCCATGCCGTGCTATTTCAATTCACTTCTGTGGACACAAAAGTTGGCTGAGTGCCATTAGGAAATAAATAAATAGGTTACATCATGCCAGTGAATCAGAAGTACAAGATACTCTCAGACTTTAAAGTTGTGAACTTTGTGCATGTCTACAGGGATAAAAGAAAATGGGATTTGGCGTACAAGTGCCCCATGGGTGTCCTAGCATTTCACAGAGGCACCATGCCACCCACTCTCCCTGTTCTTCCGGCTATGAAGAGCCAGGGGAGCACTAGCCTGGCATGCCTTCCAGAAAATTGTTGCACCACTTAAAGCAACAACCCTTGGCAATGCACTGTTGCAGTTCGTCAAGGGACAGTGGATCATTGTGTCAGGATGCACATGAAGCAACATAAAAATATATATATATTTATCATCTTTACGGGTTCTCCATACATTTAAGAATAGCAGCTGGAAATTGCAGTGGAGAGAGCAGGGGACAGGGAAGAAGGGAACAAAAAATAAAGATGGAAAAGGGTAGTAGGAAGGCTGAGGAGGCTGTGTGTAAAAGCTTCCTGAACCATTCAGCTTTCTCTTGAGTTCAGGTTTGGAGACCACTTGGTGCTCTTTGCAACGCAAATGTGTGTTAAAGGAACTAGTCTGGCACAGGGGTGTTCTGTCCCCATTGGGGGACAGGGCTTGATCCAGCATCCTCTTTTTTTGGTTTTTGCTTTTTAGCAGCGTAGCCCCCTTGTTTTTTTCTTTTATTTTTTTTTTTGTCCAGATATCAAGCTTGGTGGATACCAACAATTACTGGAGAGAGAGCAGAAAGATAAACATCTGGGGGAATCATGAGTATAAAAGGTTATAGAAAAGATAATTTCTGAAACACAAACACCGTCAAAATCTCTGTCCCTTCTGGGACAGCACTAGTCCCATCCTCACTAGTTTGGAGAAACAACTTCACTTGTGCCAGTCTGTCTCCAGTGTCTCAGGCACAGCTCCTTCCACCGGAAATCAGAAATGGTTTCTGAGACCCCCTCTTCACACATTCTTGCTCCAACTAAGTTGCTGTCCTGATATTACAGCTTTCAAGCTTTCTAAAAGATAATTAGACTTAATTTTTAAATATATATATAATTGAAAGCTTTAAGTGAGAACATTATATGCATTTTTAATAAAATACTCTACAGGGCATGAAAAATAGCACAAGAGCTTGAAATTATCATTTTAGATTATTTCATTGTTGTCTCAGCTTTCCTTTAGCCTTAGTTTTACTTCTAACTCATATTCGCTGCTCCTGTCTTCAGTGAGCTTGAACTTCTACAAAAGGTATGGCTTTACCCAGTGGGAATATAATTTACAGAAGTTTCCCAAGACAAGCCTGACATGGTGAAAGACTTCGGGACTTCAGAACTTCAAAAAAAGTCTTCCATGTTTCTTAAACTTCAGTATTTTTCAATAAGAAATAATAACATGTGAGATATTGCCTCTGCCCTTAAAATTCATCAGAGAAATTGTATTGAGACTGAAAAGTAAAATATGCTCCATGAATAGACGGATCATATGCTTAAATGATTGCATGAAAATATTTCATTAAATTATCTTTGATCATAGAATCATAGAATATCCTGAGTTGGAAGGAATCCACAAGGATCATTGAGTCCAATTCCCGGCTCCAGACAGGACCACCCAAAAATGAGGCCATGTGTCTGAGAGCACTGTCCAAACTTTCCTTGAACTCTGTCAGGCTCGGTGCCATGCCCACTTCCTCGGGGAGCCTGTCCCAGTGCCCGACCACCCTCTGGGTGCAGAACCTTTCCCTAACCCCCAGCCTGACCCTCCCCTGTCCCAGTCCCATGCCGTTCCCTCGGGTCCTGTCGCTGTCCCCAGAGAGCAGAGCTCAGCGCCTGCCCCTCCGCTCCCCTCGTGAGGGAGCTGCAGGCCGCCATGAGGCCTCCCCTCAGCCTGCTCTGCTCGGGGCTGAGCAAACCAAGGGGCTTCAGCCGCTCCTCATATGTCTTGTCCTCTAGACCCTTCACCATCTTCATAGTCTTCCTTTGGACACTTTCTAATAGTTTTATGTCTTTTCTTCCAGAAAAATGTTTTTTCTGGAAAGGGCCTGTGGGCATGGGCTGCACTGCCTGGCCAAGGGCAAGAGCAAAAACTCCATGCATGCTGACTCCTCAATAGCCTTTTGAACACAGCAAAATGTTGAAAATTTGCGTCTACCTCAACAGGCCAAATAACCCGTCTATTCACACTGAAGTAGTTGCTAAGTGATCACTTTTGTTCTTGTGATTTGGACACTGGCAAGTGCCCACACACTTGTGACTGGTGTGGGATAGGCTGAAATGCTGACCCAGTAGATCTGCTGGAGTTTTATGTAGCTTCCTGAGAAAGTGTCTGTTGTCAATCTGAAGTTCACCAGCCATGACCATGTCCAGCATCTGCAGCATAGTCGTCTCATAACAAGCAAGTTGAAGTCTGGAAAACCCGAAAGTGGTACTGCACCAACTGAAACTGAGCCAGAAAAATAACTTTATATTCCTGTATGTCCTCCTCCTCACCCTTACTGTTCTCCCAGTAGGTCTGCTGCAAAGAGGCTGGTGACACTGCTGTTATCAAAAATTGCCTGATAAAGGTGTTGGCATTATTTGGCTTGCAATATACAAACCATAAGTGATGGAAACTGAATCTTGAAAACCAACAGATCCCAATATCAACACTTCTCCCAATTGATTTTCTGTATGTGCTCTCCAACATACCAAGTGACTCGAGCCGCAAAAAAGGAATCAAATTAAAGCATATAAGGCTACGGTTATTCTTGCAACCTGGAAGCACTAGCTGAGTTACTGTAGCACAAACAAGACTATTCTATATTCTGTACCACTATCAGTAACCTCAGCAGAAAAGGGTCTTTTTGTCCTCAGCATTTTATTAAAGAGAACTTTTTTGTTTTCTGTTCATGTGACATTCAAAGTTGTGACAGAAAGAAATATAGGGATTACTTCCCTGTTTTAGCCATGGGCCAAGTACAGTCATAAAAAGAATAATCTCCTACCTATCATCCCTGAGTAGAGATCACTCAGACATTTTTAATTTTGATGGCAAAGGCAAAGGTTGCTTCCTCTGACATTATATATCTGCAGTACTGACCAATTTACAACACCTTAATAGAAAGTATTTGGCCAGGTCAATAAACTGCATGACGGTCAAAGTTGTAAATTGGGGCTTCCCAGAGCCAGCATTGCCATCAGGAAAAGCAGAGGATATGAGAAGTATTTGCTGCCCAGATTTTGGTTTCCCCACACAAGCTCTGCCATCACTGTTTCCCAGCAATAAATAATGGTGTTTGTCGATATAGATGCATAGAACTTAAAAGAAGTATGAACTCTGAAGTCATTAAGTCTTACTATGACACAGAGCATAGCAGAGTGCACACACTTCTGTATTTATATTTCTGTCTACAGTCAATAAATCAGAATCTGTAGTACCTGCTTTATCCAAGCCATCTGCTTTACCACATTAAAAAAAAATGAGTAGGTGGGAAAAAACTTATGAGCTGCTTTTTTCTCCTGTTCCTGTTGCTAGAGAAACCAATTCTTTAAAGTATTTTCTGATGTCTGAAAAGGAAGCTGTCATGTTCCCCTTCCCCCGCAAAATGCCTGAAACAGTCTGTTTTATGATAGTTTGATAGTTGGTGGAAGAAGGGGAGAGGAAATCAAACCACTGATTTTTCCACCTCTTCAATTGACTTGTTGACTGACCTCAGGCAAATTGTTAAGGGCTGCTGTGTGTATAAGCTATATTAGGGAATCATAACAAGTGTACAGCATAACATCAGAGGGAATGGTGCCGTTAAGAGGAGGACTGAAATTGTAAAACAGACCATAACTGTATATGTTCAGTTTGGCCGTGCCATCTTCAGCTGCAGAGCTGGATGGTGCTGCCCTTAGGGGAATTGGTTCATCTTTGTCTTTAGCCCAGATAAAAATCAAACCAATGAGTGCTGAAAACCAAATTGCCTTCTTTGCTTTCTTCCCAGCCTATGAAAATGATAGAAAAAGAGAAGAACTGGTTATTTATTCCCTTTGTCTGTGTTTACACCTGTAAATAGGACTAGTAGGTGTACTAACAATACAGTGAAAGCTAGTTATTGTTGGTAAGTCCTTCAAGCTCCTTACATAAATTTGTAGAACTGCAAAATAATATAACTGATTTTATTCCCTTCAGAGTTTGTATCCAACTCCTTTATTAATTTGTAATGATTTTGTATCAGGTGGCAGGACGTTCAAATAGTATTGAAGATTTTATTGCTGATGCGCACTTCAACAGATACCCTGCTCAAATGAGCTGTAAAAAAACTAATCATACAAACCCAATTAATATTTCAAAGTATTTATGAAGACATGCCATTTTCAAGTTTATGCCACTATTTATCCCTCCTCCCATAACTCCAAAAGCCATTTTTCACAAAACAGATCAGATATGATTTGAGTTTGTCATGTATCTAGGATATGGTTCCCAAAGGAAAGGACAGTGGTTCTCTGAACCCCCACCCCCACCCCATCAAAAATTAAAAAAAAAAAAAAATCCTTGTAAAACAATTTAGTCACTTATTTCAGGACCTTATGGAGAAAAAAAGTTTCATATTTAAGTTCTTTTGTATTTAAGTGTTCTCTGGTTTTGGTTGGACAAGATTAGAAACAGGCTGTGGATGCCCCATCCCTGGAGGTGCTCAAGACCAGGTTGGACAAGGCCCTGGGCAACCTGATCTAGTGGGTGGCGTCCCTGCCCATGGCAGGGGTGTTGGAACTAGATGGCCTTTAGGGTCCCTTTCAACCCAAACCATTCTATGATTCTATGATTCTATAAAATACATGGATTTTAAAATACTTGAAATATTTAACATATACTATCCAATATGTTACTGTTCAGTAGCACATCCCGAGAACTGAGGCTGGCTTTTATAATACAAAACTTCATTGCTTTGGGAATTAAGGAGAAAAAATTATCCATAGTTCTCACTTAATATCCTTTGTATCACAGTTTAAATACCTACGGCCAAGTCTTCTTTCAATTACCCTAAAAACCCTGCATTGAATTTGATGAATATGAAATAACCTAAATGGCTGCAGAATTTGGCCCTTAAGGTCTATGCAAATCCCCATTTATTAAGATTCCTCACTTTCACCAAGGCTGTCAACATTATAAGCAAAGTGTGTTAAGCATGGCTGTGTATTCCCATTATACCACATAAAGCTTTCTCTTACCCTTTTCCCTTACCATGTCTTGGGGTATATATGTTTAATATTGCTTGAAATTGGTGTTAATCTGAACTTCAGCCTCTGCAGTGTGGAATCACTTCTGACCAAACCTCTCAATGAGACAAGGATACTTAACAGCCATATTACATATATTCATCCCAAATGATGGATCTATAAACTGGCACTGCCTGATCCTTTGCAAACTCACAGTTGCTTTCCCAAACACTCCATTTTGTGACTCCTTAAATAAAACTGAAGCTTTTGATTTCTATTACAGCTTCTAGGACATCTTACAGCTGGAGGTGACTGAATTATTAGTTGTGTTGAGAGTGCCTGACAAATTCAGCAAATTTTTCCTGTTCTCAACTAATCCACAACACAAGTGACACTTCAAAAATCTGTATGCTTTTCACAACTAATCACTGAATAATCTATGCGATATTAATTTCAGATGCTACATTGTGAATTATATCATGTTTATCTGCCTGCATTGTCATTGATTTACCGGTATTTATTTATTATCATTATTCATTATAAGATTCCATGGGGTACCTTTTTCTATACTGCATAGTATAGTCTTTCCCTAAAGACAGTGTGTGAGTTAACAGACATATAAATGGGCTTTTGTATTTCACACAGAGCATAATGGCAAGGAGGATTGGCAGAGAAAATCTATTTCCCTTTTTGTACAAGAAACACACGCGCATGCAGTTATGCACAGAGAAAAGACAGTCTTTACGTATCATTTGGCAGTGCATACATTCCTTTTTTAATAATAGTACAGCTCCAAACATTTATTATTTTTGGCATTATTCTCTGTATATTACAGAAGCTCTTAAAAGACAAGAGGTTGGGCTCCAGGGAGAGGGTAAAACCTGAGAAGAAGGCTAAAATGGTGCCTTAATGTCCAGATCAGGCACTGTCTATCGCCTCACTTGCCACAGCCCACTGTGATCTCAGCCTTAACTCACTGTTCCTCCATTTGTCATCTGCTAGACAGGTTTTATGACAAACAAAGCTTGTGAAGTGCTCAATCATCTTATAATTTCAGCCCTCTATAAATTCTTAAGACAGAAGCATAACAAATAAGTCCCTGACACAAAGAGCCCCAACAAGTGTGCCTTAACGTATGGGAGCAATCCTGTGTATGGATGCATTGCCTGCTTCCCACTCCACTGTCTACAGCGCATGGAAACTCCACCATGAGGGGTGATCGAGCGACTGCTAAGCATTTTCCATTGGCGTCAGTGTCACAAGAAGACAAGACCTGTCTGGTCCCATGCTATATGCCACAGTGATTCAATAGAACGGATGCCCCTTGCCCCAGCAGCCTCTCAGCTCCAAGACCTGCCCAAAGCCAAGCAGTCCCATCTTCAAGAGCAACACCCGTGGGTGACGACAATGCAAGATGCTTAAAAATAATCAGATATAAAGGGGAAATGAGCAAGTGAGTCACCTATTCTGCTTTCATTTACCCAGTGAAGTCAAACTAGGCTCTATGGAGGTTTCATGGTGGCTTTTTGTTTTTAAATCTCCAAATTTTCTAAAAATATATAAGCAGCTAAAAATATATTTGAGTTTTTCCACTCTAGGGAAGTGGATTTGCTTTATAACATAGCTTGAGTGTGCATTTATTGTTTCACTCTTGTGAGTCAATGCAGAAAATTGGGATTTTTTTTACATGAAGTTAACATTGTCATACAACAAAACCCTGGCAAAAACATACACACCACTTGGGACATCTTTGTGAAATTTACTTCCCATTTTTAAAAATAATAAACTATTTCATTCAGAACCAGCTCCACCTGGTCTTTTCAGTGAATCTGTTTAAAATTTTAGCACTGCTTAATTTATCCTTGTTTGTAATATTTGCTCATACTTAAAATTACAGTCCTGACTATTAGCTAATATTTGATGAATAGAATTGAGATACAAGGGAGGTTAGCTCAGATGATGAATCTATATTGTAGATGTTTGGCAGCATTAATCCCATCTGAAGCTTCAAATGAAGCTTCACATTTCAGAAAGCTGTAATTTTGAATTTCCTCCTTATTTACCTACTAAAACTCATAACAAACTAAACGCATTTGATGATCTATAGCAATGTTCTCAATCAGCTGCGTCCCTGGTGTAGAAGGAAAAACATGTTCCTGTTTCACATTGAGCATTTTAATGATGTAATCAGCTGCCCAGTAAAGACCCTGAGAAGTTGAACTTTGGTCTTGGCATTTAAAGTGACTACTGATGCACAAGACAGTGCTATTTATGCTCTGCTCTGCTCAAAGAGCCACGTTGTGGAAATAACTCATTCAGAACAAGCCTATAAAGGCAGATTGAAAATCTTTCCAAGCTTTTCTAAAATGTTGCATCTCGCCATCCTTCCCAGTTTTTAAAGTCCTGACATACAGGAAGCAAAGGAGGTTCAGAAGCTCCATGAAATAGCACACAACATTCAAACTATGGGATTTTGGTCCAAATTTCCCAAAGTCAAAGGAAGCTAGAAACTTCAGGCATAAAAGCAGTCGGCAATCATTTTCTTCTTGCGTGTTGTCATTGATTCTGATCCTCCCTTGTGTTTGTTAAATGATTTTCCCCTCTTATTCTCACTGCAGAGCTCTGATGAATGAGGCAGTTTGTTAAACACGGAAATCAACATAAAGACAACTATTTGAGATTTATAAGGAACACTCACATGTAAGTTTCTCCCCTCTCTGCCCTTCCTCTTCTCAACTCAGTATTCACAACAGAAAACAGAACTGTCAGAGAAATTCATAACAAAAACATCTACTACTACCACCACCACCACCTCATTTTTTTTTACACCCAGAGTAATTGCACCCCTCTTTCTGTGTTTCAAAAAATGGACTTGGTTAATGCAATATGACAATAAATCAGAACTTTCTTTTCAAAGAAATTTATCAGTTTCCTCCCACATAGTCATAGAAATGCCAATTCTAATTATTATACCTTAGGGAAACAGGATTGACCAAAAGAAAAGACTATCTCAGCCCTACTTTCATTTTGCATGTGAACGGTTAGGTTACCCCATGCTTTACTTAAAGTGATGTTTCATGGGCTCTTCTGCAGGGTCGAGGGTTGAGTCTTAACCTTCCCTGCCTCTCACACAGAAGAAGCACCGTCCTAGCTTCAGCAGCCCTTTACAGCTTGTTTTCAGAGTAGGTCAGGGAGTGAAAACTGGAGGCAGGGAGCAAGGGATCAGCAGGACCACGCCAGCCAGCCAGGAGCGAGGCAGCTGGAGGCTGGTTGTGGGGCTGGGGCCGGGCACCGCTTCAATGTGGAGCAGATATCAGGCCGCCTCCAAACACCTCTCACAGTCCCACTGCTTCAAGCTTGTGAGTACAGCGTGGCGTCCCCCCTCCAAGGGGTGATGGAGGTCAAACATCTCCAGTTTCAGCCACGTCTCACTCCTGCTGGGGCCTCGATCTAGCGTGTATCCCGAGCTGTAGTACTCAACACTTCAGATCAAATCACTACGACGTGCCTAACTTCCTACGCACTGATGCTAATGTGCATGTCTGATACGGGGAGAGGGAAGCACCCGCAGCAAACAGGAGGCAGGGGAGATAGAAATGTCTTCTTACATGATCTGTTGCTTGTTCTTTGTCTCCAGCCTCCTCTTTTTTCACCAGTAAAGGAAGCAGTTTGTGAAAGTTAAAACCACTTGAACCCTATCAGAAAATAATTGCACAGTAAACCTTTCCTTCACACTGTCCTATCAAATTATGTTAAATAAGCACTTCTGCTGTAGTATTGGCCAGATTGTAAGATATACACTATGTGCCAAACTATCGTCTCTTTCTATAGAATAAGCATTAGCACTTCATAATGCATTGTATTGTGCATAGCAGCCTTTTGCTTATTGAGCTTTAGTCTGATCACTCTCACAGCACTTCACATATCTTAGAAATATAAGTACACTTTCTCAAATGTTTTTTCCAGCAGGCAGAAGCAAAAATGTATTTTTTCTGGGAAAGAACACTTTTCTTCGTGTCTCAGTCTGAGTTTTAATGCTAATATCCAAGCGTTAATGCTAATAACCAAGAATATATTTTGGCACATGGCAGCTGGAGGGCCTGATTGGCAGTTAATGAAAGATAAGGAGGATTCATTGCATGGAAAAAATTATTATTGAACAACTGAACCAATGCTTGTTACACCTTGGCTTTCCAGTACTAATGTGAGCCAAATGTTACATCTCAATCTGCAAAGCGTGTAGCATTTTACAGATGTCTGAGGAAATAAATTGTCATGTATATCAATTTTCTCGTGACACTTACTCCTGATAACAATTGATCTGAAACCAAACACATGTTCCAGCAATTAAGTTGACTGTAACAATGTAGGACTCTGGTACTTTCAGAGGTTCCCACTCTACCAGGATGGGCAAAAGCCGAACTCCAGTGCAACAGAGAAAGTCCCAACCTACCAAATGCTGCTCACTGAGCATCTGTTGTTTGCCTGACAGTCTTGGAGGCTTCAAGATTTAATAGTAACACAAAATAGTCCATCTCTCTTTTAATAAACAGTTATCCCATAAATTGTTGAAAGGACAGTCTTGCCCAGTTAGGCTTAACATCGTTATTACTTGTTAATGCAAATGAACACAGGGGAGGCCAAGTGAACGCAGTGGCACGTAGCATCCATCTACAATCAGCTGGTGGCAAGGTGAGTTGTATAGTTTGAGATGCTGGGCTCCTTGTGTGTTTTTTAATGTACTTTTTGATTGATCGTGAGAGATAAGGAATGTGAAACAACAGGTTAACCCTCAGTCTTCTAATACATGAACTAGTTAAACTGACTTGCATAGAAAAAAGTATTTTTATGAATAAATACACAATTTATCTGGAGAAAAAAGACAAGAATGCATCAAAGTGTCTTTGCAAGCAATGGCAGTATTTTTCCCCCTATCCATGAATCAGGACCAAAACTTTCATCCAGTATTTAGTTTGCAGCACGAAAAAGGGAAAGGAAGTCAGGAATTGCCAAAGGGATATAGAAAGGAATGTTGTACTCTGCATTTCTGTTTCTGCATTTAAATGTTTACATTACTCTACTGCTGCCAACTTTCCCAGCTCAACTATCTACAGTTTTTGGCCTCATTCCTGTAAACACTCTGTCCTCATGCTTAAATTTCTTCATGTGCATAATCCTATCTAAAGTCACCGTAACCGTTCAGGTGCATGGTTATACTTGCACAGAAATTTGTGGAGGCTCAGGGTCTTGGAATGAAAAATTAAATGAATAAATGAAATATGAGTTTATAAGAGAAGCACTCATGCCTACCATGATTGCAGCTGAGCGACTGCTATTTTACTCATGTATAATGGATGCTGTGTTGTAAAAACACATGGTGCTCTGGCGCTGTCTCGCTATCTCATTCACACTCTTTTTTTTCCCCTAAGAAATTTTAAGATGACATCAGAGAACAAGAAACTATACTTGTACAATACTGTATCATTGCATCACTTTAATATCATTTTAAAGAACATTGTAATAAGCCAGAAATGACTTAGACAACCTACTCCATTTCTTTTTTTAGCTTCCCTCTCAAGATGCTTGCCAAAAGGCACATCAGGATGTCAAGCCATACTTTCAAAATGCCTGTGAAGCCCCACATGGTGCACTGTCCAAAGTTAATGTATTTGTCCTATGGACACACACATGAAGGAAAGTCAGAAATTATTTTCCTAGAATTTAAAATTATGCTGTTATTTTGAGACCATCATTTTGTAGCAACATTGATGTTTTATGTAGCATTGTCTTTTTGAGTTCAATATATTTAATTTCACCTTTTTGAAGAGTGCGTCTGTGAGAAGTATGCCTTTTGTGGTGTTGGCCAGAAGAATTGCAGGCAGTGAGCTATATGAGCTTGTGAAAAATAATAAATCAATGATTGCCAAAGCACCAGGTGATCCTTGAAGGGAGACATTATTCACATTCTGTACTTCTAATAGATGTAAAAATAATTCTTTTGATTTGACCTTCAGTGAGGAATAGCTTTGCCACTTATACTAGCTTTTCTGTTTATGCCACTTAGATGTGTCAGTGAGATTTTCTGATACTGACTTGAAAGGTGCCAGGATTGCATCCTGTTTGTGGTGAGCAATGCAAATCACATTATTAGCAAGTAAGAAATAAGCAACAGAGCCCTCTAAATAAGCCCTCCTTCAGATGGAAGAGTAAGGGATCTATGTGAATGAGTAGTCATGTGTAAAACCTTTTTATAAGTGCATTTGATAATTTATTTCTTATTAACAGAATAAAACATTTTTAAATGCTGGAAAAAATGAAAAGGTCCCAAAAATCATTAAAACGTATTCATAATTCTTTCCCTTTCTAAACAGCTCCAAAACAATAAAAATGCTTTCATTGTTCTGAAATGAAATATGCATTTTTCAAGACTTCCTAATGATACTCATTTTCCCCTTGACTCCTGAAATTATAGGTCAAACATATTAACTTCTATGAAGTTCTATGTAGCTTAGAGATGGCTTCAGGGGATATAAAAGTGGTACCTCAGATTTAGAATACTTTTAGAACAGAGCAGACAACTGTACAGTTCCATATAAAGAATCAGTTCTGAAATAATTTACCGTGGTATAGAAAAGAAAAGCTGGAATGGTTTCATCAAAAATCTCATACTTAGAGAAGCAAACTATAACTCAGTTTGTGATGAAAGGAATGAGGAAAATGTCTCACTAAGGTTTAATACTGGTTTTTATAACAGATTTTAAAGAAAAACTTTCTTCATTTCTATTGTTCTTGAAACTGGCACAATACGTGCTTTTATTTCCACAGGACTTTTTAGCTGCTTTTACAATAAATGATAGCTTTTATTTCCTTTACAAATGTTGCACACGTAGCACAATCGTTTTCATACATCACAACAAAATACCAAAGGAAAAGGAGTTAGGTGAGTGTTATACTGAAAGATTGGGCATGCATATATACTAGTGCCTGCCCATGTATTTAGGGTTTTTATAGAAGACGTATTACCCAACATCATACCAATTTTTCTATAGCATTAAGTAAGCCAAAATGATATAGTAAGAATATATGAAAATCCTAAATCTCTTGAAATTTATTTCCCTTGGAGAAAAAAAATAGAAAATAGTTGCTTAATAGAATTTCTCCATCCAGACTACAGACTCATGCTTCCATGTTGGATCAAAATTGATTCATTATGGCACAGGCATAAACTTTCCACAGAAACTCAGGTGCCAGACTGGTGTTGTAATTGTCTCTTCAGTTCTTTAGGATAGCTAAATGTCTATCAGTTCCACTTCTACTCAATATTATAGTACTTTTCCACAAGGAACAGCATTTATTAAACTTACACCTGTGGTTTGAGGTTGCTACTTTTTTTTTTTTTTAATGCAAGTATTAGCTATATTAAAACTGATAACAATCCATTAAAGGATGAAATACGAGCTGGCATGGAAAGGCAATACACCAGCTGGCATTTTATCCCATGCTCACTGGGGTCTGACTTGATTCACATTTGATTAGGCCTCCAGAGATTCAATATTCCCTAATTTGTCATCTATTAAGTGTTCTATTTATCACCAGAGAGAACAAAATCAACCTTTCCTCCCCTGCCCTTAAGATTTCTAAAGATACTAATGTACAACATGGTTAGAAGGTAAGCAGAAATGACGGCAGTAGCGGGGAAGGTCAGTTTTACTCGCCAAGTTTTTTATACAGGTGATTTGGTGTGTTTTGGGGATTTTGTTATTGTTGCAAGTCAGCATATCTACCTTTTTTCAAGGCAAAGCTAGTCTTTATTTACAACTTCTGTAGTTCAAAAACAGACACAAGCTGCTATGAGCTTCTCACAGATGAAAATTGTTGCTTTCACAAAACCTTCCCTTGGTCCCTTCCCACCTTTCCCTCTATTCACCCTGGCATTCTCACCTAACCTCTTAAAACATGAACACAGCAGTGTGCCCTGGCAGCCAGGAGGGCCAGCCGTACCCTGGGATGCATCAAGCACGGCATTGCTAGTCGGTCGAGGGAAGTGATTGTCCCGCTCTGCTCTGCGCTGGTGCGGCCTCACCTCGCGTACTGAGTGCAGTTCTGGGCACCACAGTACAGAAAGGATGTGAAACTGTTGGGGAGTGTCCAGAGGAGGGCGACGAAGATGGTGAAGGGCCTAGAGGGGAAGACATATGAGGAGCGGCTGAGGTCACTGGGCCTGTTCAGCCTGGAGAAGGCTGAAGGGAGACCTCATCGCAGTCTACAACTTCCTCATGAGGGGCAGTGGAGAGGCAGGTGACCTATTCTCCGTTATCACCAGTGACAGGACCCACGGGAACGGTGTTAAGATGAGGCAGGGGAAGTTTAGGCTGGACATCAGGAAGAGGTTCTTCACCGAGAGGGTGGTCTCACACTGGAACAGGCTCCCCAGGGAAGCAGTCACTGCACCAAGCCTGTCTGAATTTAAGAAGTGATTGGACTGTGCACTTAGTCACATGGTCTGAACTTTTGGGCAGACCTGTGCGGTGCCAGGAGTTGGACTTGATGATCCTTATGGGTCCCTTATGGGATATCCCCCTTATGGGATATTCTATGATTCTGTGATTCTATGAAGAATGTCCTTAGCAAAAAGAGGTGTGCAGAAATGTTCACTGAGGCCCAACCATCAGCACAGTCCATGCTCCCGCTTAAACAATTAAAAAATCATTGCCTTTGTGAGGTACACAGGCATTTGTGATTGTAGATAAACCCTAACTGTGTGGAGTATAGCCATCACAGCTAAATCTGTGCCCATCAGCTGACAAGGTGCAGAATTATTCTCACCTCTAGAGATTTACCCCATGATGAGGGGCACCAGAAAAAAAAAAAAAAAAAAAGTGTTAATAAACATGGAACTATTTACAGATGTGATTTTTTTCAACAAATCAGGACTGTTTCTCTTATGAATCTATTCCAAACTCTCACAAATTAAAATGATTTTAACATTTACTTGAAATGAAATAGCTCCTTCAACAAAGGACGGCTAAGACAAATTCCTCTTTACCCTGACCTTTTCAAAGATTTTTTTCTTTCATTGAATAATGTATATGCTCTTGATGTTTGATTCAAAACCTGCTGGAGCTGCTACCACTCTTGCAAAGGTGTAGGAGAAAAGCATGAAAGAAACCCTTCTTTTAAAACATATCCCCTTACAACATATCCAATAGGTCAGTGATTGTCTTCTGAATGTAGAAAATGGGCAGGCTGCCTAAACCCCAGTTACACTAGACTCTGCAGAGTAGTGCCAGACTATTTGGAGGTTTTTCTAGGCCCCTCTCCTGCCTAGAGATAGTAACTAATTCAATTTCAGCTTGTCATCTCCATGCCATTACTTAAGGCCGAATTTGTACATTCTGCATTCTTTGCACATCAGGTAGCTTTGCTCTAATATTCCTAACTCCTCAGAAGACCAAATACTAAGAGAGCAAACAGCACAATTTGTCAGCATGATATGAGCGTTTTTTTTTCAGAGACAATTTATGAAGTGTATTTTAGGGAAGCTAATGTGGGGGAAAGGAAAATTTTATGTTGCTGTGGCAACTTGAGAAAAAAAAAATAAAAAGGTTCCATGCTGCAACACCTATGTTCAGAGCAGTTTACTTTTAAAATACTATTGATTTCCTCAGTGAAGGAAAGCAATCAGCCAATTTTACAGAAGATGACTTCTGCTTCCCAACCCTGCAGTGTTAGAAGTTCAAACTAAAACAAAGCTCTTCTGCAGCGCAATTACTTGAGGCTTTTCAAAAGAGGAGCCGATGTGCATCCAGATGATACACGTGGTCTTGGTGAGTGGACTATTGTAAGATTTATTTCAGACATTTAGCTCTTGGTCCAACCAGTAGCCCATGAAAAATGCTGGGAAATTCCACCATTCTGTTTATACTTTGGCACAGTCTGATCCTTTTTTCCTCCCTATGGCCAAACTTCAGCCTGCCAAAGACCTCTTCCCCTGAGTGAGTTGCAGCCAAACCAGTATTAAACCCAGAAATAGAGGAAAAGCCAGATCTTTCCCCAGAGAATGGGGTTTGTAAGAAGCCCACAATAAAAATGGCTTTAACTGGAAAAGCATAGAAAAATCTCAGTTAACTACACAAGGGATCAATTAAAGGAAAGATTTTAAGGGGAAGAGATCCCACTGATCAGTACAAAAAAAATGGATTTTGATGAGAAAGAAAGTCTGAAACTAAAAGTAGAAAAAGTAGATGCAGGGAGGAGCAGGGTGAGAGGATGAGGACGATAATAGAAAGCCAGAATGAAATAGGATTTTCAAGCAAATTAAAATAGAGATGCATGGGTCACATTACAGATAGCCCAGACAATGTGAAGACAGGTTTTTGAATTTGATGAAAAAGATTAAAAAACTACTGAGGGGATTTGGTGTATTGAGAGGTAAAAAGGTTACAGTAGGAAGTCCAGAGATCCTTGTCAGCAGCTATTTCATATATTAAAGGGAAGATAGCAAGAAAGCAATGAGGATGTTCAGAAAGGACCACAGTAATTCTGTAAGAGGTAGTGAAGACAGCAGATTGCATGTTTCGATGATTTCTTGTTGACAGCAGCAGTCTCTGCAGGCATGCCTGGATACTCATGGCTGCACAGAGGTCCCATCAGGACATCAGGAGCTGTGGAGCTCCAGCCTCCCAAGCTGGGAGCTCCCCTGGATGAACAGAAGTTTTCTGGGTAGAGCCCTGTACATGCTTTGGTACATTTGAGATATTAAGTGCTAACTAAATATTTAACACAGGCTGTAAAAGACACAAGTGCTCACCTACTGTGAAATGCATAAAGCTGAGAATGACAATAACAAAAATTGCACATGCACAACCTGTGGCTTGGAATGAACCTGTCACTGAGAAGAACCCATTGTTTCCCTTTCCAAGAGCACCAAAAGGTTCAGGTTGTGTTTACTATGTGTTTTTTTTTTTTCACTTCTGAGAACCAAAAATGTTGTTCGGAAGAAAGAGTGGGCAGCAAGCGGGCCTGGCTCTTGGTTGCTGCTGAATGAGTATGCCGCTCCTGAAGCAGAAGCTGCTTTCCAGAGAGGAAAGGCTCTTGCAGCCCTCTGCTCTGCTCTTACCTTCTCCTCCAGTGCCACGCAGCAGACTTTGTGGTATCTGGCTCTTTCTCCCGTCTTAAACAGTTTAACCCAGGAATGAAAGAAAAACTCACCTGGAATACTCTGTTACATAGAGCTTTATGTCCAAATTGGAGTTAATTCAGAGTTACTTACCTAGGAAAGAAACTGCATTTACTAAAGGGAAAACCCTTTTCTTATGGAATTTCCTTTTCTTTCTTGGCCACAGTAAGCACTGGCAATTAAAGTGGCTGTTTCTGATGGAGATCAGCTGTTTTTCACTGAACAATAAGCCATTTCCAGTTAACATAGTTATTGTTTGAATTTCTTCTACCGTTTTCATGATGTTGCTGGTTGCATTTAATTATATCCCTGTGGAAACAAAGAGATAACATCCTCCTTTCTCAATATATCTCTCTCACACATGCGAGGAACCAGCTTCCTAATTACTGAGTAAGGCTACTGCTAATGACAACATAATCAAAATGTAGAAATTCATTTTTCAAATGCATGAAAAAACACCATCTGCATGCATTTTTTAAGTGAGACATTAAAAGCCTGACTCCTTCTGTTCTGTGGACATTAAAAATGTGTAAAAATGAGGGTTTTCCCTGGTGCCGTTGGCCAAAATCTCTCTTTTACCCACAATTGCTCAGTCTGTTCAGTTCAAATGATTCATAATATTACATCTAATTTCTCTTTCTTTAATTTCATGTCATTACTTCTCATCATATTCCTTCTCAGCACTTAACCCTTTCAATACAGATTATTATGATACTCATTTAATTATGATTCAGTCAAGCTTGGTATGTTCAGTTCTCTGTTCACTATTTTTGCTGGTTTGCTCTCTTCAGATCATATCCTGAAAACGTGTTTTTGGTAACAGGATGCTCAGAGCATAATGAAATAGGCCCTGTTTTTTCACACACACAGAGGGACTCTCACTTCTCCCTCATATCTCTATATAGCCTAAAGGTAATTCTCATTTCTTTTACTGCCGTACCACATAATACATAAATCAGAGGTAAGGTCATGCCTAGTTTGCTCTTTACTGTCAACTCTAGATTTTTCTGTTACCTCCAGTTCTTTTCAAGGTAGCATCTTGGGTTTTCCCTTTATCTGAACTTTTCCCATCTGAACTGTTTCACTATTTGTATATGTACTTATTTTTTATGTTAAGCCCTTGATCCATTTTCAGACTGTGTATTTTCTCCCAAGGCCTTTATTAGTAGTAATTTTCTCTGGGAACCAGTTGTATTTTAACATATTTTTTCTCACTGGTATTTCTATTTCTCACAAATTGGTATAATCTGCAAATTACATTAATGTATTTATAAGACTGATCCTAATTGCCTGTGCATCTGCCCTTATTCCTTGCTGAGTATTTATGTTATTGCCTAAGGCTTTAGTGAGCATTCAGTCCATATGAACATAGCTAAAATGGCTGTGGGGTAGATGCTTTGCTGGGTATTTAGAATCTGCTTCAATATTCACTCAATTCAGCTGAAACACTTCCAGTGACACAGATCGTCAAAAGAGATGATACAACTTCTGCATTACCACAGCTGGGCTATGTGCTTTGGCATCACAGCTCTGAGTAGGGTAATCAAGAGGAAGAGTAAAATCCTTGGTAAGGAGGAGAGAAGTGTTTAGCAGAGCAGCATCGCTGAGAGGCTGCCCTGGCAATGAAAGCAATGCAGCACGAGTACGATTTTATTAACAGAAATGCCTAAAGGGGTAACAGTACAGCTACCTAAACTTTGAGCAGCCCTTTTCACTGTTTCTCTTTGAATGGAACTAAATTTCTCTCTTGTTAGGAATGTTTTCCAACCCCTATAGACTACAAATTGAGTTCAGGAATCACCAACAATTTTGCACAATGTGCTTCAAAGAAAATTCTATATCTAGTGATGAATGTTTCATAACTAAGAAGAAAAACAAGTTGAGAGACTTTTTTTCTTTTTTTTTGCCCATGTACAAAACCTACTTTTTCTGTATGGTACTTTGGCTTTTAACCAGCATACCAATGAGTTCTGATATTCTGTATTCTATGTGTTTTAACTACATTTATAAATATCCCATACCCCAGAAAATACAAATAGTCTAAAATAAGGTAGCTGATATGTGAAGGTATCCTTTTTAATGAATATATTTTCCATATTTTTCCATTCAGCAATTAATTATTCTGATGGCAACAGGTTTTCCCTCCTGTAAATTAGGATATTTCTTCTTTAATGGGTTGGAATTGCCAGTAAGGGATTAGCACTCCTGAGCAAAGGAACTGCCTTCAGGCTGCAGTTCCAGCCACAAGAGAGAAGAGTTGAAAATAGCAAGAAAAACAGCCACCTCTCCTGTACCTGGGCTCACTGCACCACAAGGCACAGAATAATTCCCCAGGAAAGACAGGGGGTTCTATATTTTTTGACACACCAACACCAGCAGAAATGTCTCCTACCTCCTCCAGGGAAAAATTCCTGGTCTCTGTATGTGCAGCTACTTATAACGAAAAGAATACCTCACTGAACTTTGGAAGGTCAATTCTGGCAGGGATTAAATGGCAATATTGTCCAATAAGTGAGTTTGTAGCGTTGTTTAGATCTACTAAATATAATTAATTCACGGTTGTATAATCTGCTAAGACTTTTTGAGGCAGGCCGATGCACGTGGAAACAAGTGCAAGGTCATACCATAGAACAAACTGGTAGATTTCTACCAAGTTTTTTTTATTGCGTATCATTTGAAAATCAGATGGAAAATTGAACGCTGGCAAATGGAAATTGAAAACCTAGCGAGCTGAGGCGCTTCCCTTCCGAGGTCACCTCCCCTCCGGCAGGAGGTGCCTGTGCAGAAGCTGCGCGCAGCCCCGGCGGCAGCTCCGGCAGAGGCTCCGCGATGCCAAGGGGTCCTCCGCCAGCGGCCACTGCAGCCCCAGCCTCGCCCCCCGCCCAGGCACAAGCGGGCCGGTGGCTCTGGGTGGTACCCGGGCAGGTGCTTGCAACCCAACTGAGAGCTCAGAAAATTGCTAGGGAAAAAAAAAAAAAAAAAAAAATGTTTGTTCAGAGGTAAGCCTAGCCCTGCATCCAAATGCTACTTAAGTCCTTTCCAGACCCCAAGGACATTTGAAGCACCTACGTCGAATGAAAATTCATGCTCTGTACAGCTTCTCACAGCAAGATTGGTAACAGTTGTGGGAACATTTATTCCGCCCATCAAAAGAAGCCACCTAAGAACTAGAAAAGATATCACATTGAGATGCAGTTATGAGAAACCAATGAAAGCTGACTTCCCACGGATTTGTGTCGGGTAGGTGAGGAGGACACGCTTCAATTTTTCCCAAAGCGGTGGCATTCAGAAAGCACTCTCCCAGCAGACTTCAGATTCTCTGACTCCTTATAGCAGCTCATGCTGCAGCTTTTCTCTCAAGTGAATGAAAAGAGTTCCCTACTCTTTCCAGCCACCTATCCTTTGATAATCCAGAGGTTCCCTGGAGGGTCTTTGGCCTTATGTCTAATCGCACTAAGTGGGACCCACAGTCACAGTCAGATAAACTGTCTACTGACTAGTTTCTTAAGCAGGCTAAAAGTAAGTAGCACAGAACCCGGACACTACAGTGTGTTTTTATAGGTAAATAACAAGTGGGATAGTGGATTGGGGCTTTTAATGGAACTGGAAAATGTTTTCAGAAATTCTTTCCTTTCTCCAGCCACAAAAGAAATGGGGAAAAATGGAAATAATATCTGCTTCCGTACTTTCAATCACTTTCTCTCCTATCCCACTGGCACATACTTAAAATTGTAGGTTTATATATCTGTACATTGTGAGTCTGATTTGTGCTAGAGAAGAAATGTAGTTATTTAATAGATTTTAGGTTCACAGGATGTCAATATAAGAGAATAACTACCTGAAGGACTACAGCCTTAACATCAGGCGTCATTCATTGCTATTCTATGCAGGCAGAAACGATCTCTGGATCAGCAGTGACATCAAATCCAGCAACAGGGAATCTCCAGTTAATAGAGGATGAAATAGTCACTTCTTCACCGTGACTTCTAAACCATCACCCTGAAAGATACGTGCCAAAAGCATTTACCATAAATGATGGGTGTTTTCCCTCTTCTACCCTCAAATCATATTTAACAAGTACGTTTTTGTAGATGGCTTAAACCAATCCAAAGTCCTACCAAAGGTGAAAGGTTTCTCTCTCCTCCTAAACCCAAGCTATAGGGTTGAGCCCCTGCTTATTGTCAGCACCACCATTCACACAGTTGTGCAATGACCTACAGCAGCTCAGATCCAGCAGAGAATCAAGACCTAAACACATTCCCCCACCAAAAACCTTTCAGCCAGATCAGATCCTCCCTGTGCACCTTCATGCAATCAGGTAATTTTTCACCTCCAGACAAGGAAGGGCACGAGGACACACAGATGAAAGCAGGGGCAGGGGGATTACTCCATTTAGCAATACCACCATAGGCTGGCTGTAACTGCATAAAAATTCTGATTTGTACGGTTTCTGACTCAAGATGAGAGCTAAGTGACAGTAATAACAATAGATATTATTACGCTGATTTAAAACTTCATCCCAATTTTTGCCTTTCTCACTCTGGTATAGTATTACCTATATTACCCGTTACAGTCCTCTAGTTCCTGTGATTGAACCGCTGCTATATGCACAGCACAGTAATTCCCAGGGACATATCTGATTCCAAAGGAGTGAGATAAGAAGAACAGTTAATGGATTTCCTTACTAGCTCATTTTTGAAGTTGTTACTGGGAGTTTCCATTTTCCTTTGTCGTATTCCCATCAAAGAAAAAAAAAAGAAGGAAAAAAAAGAAAAAAAAAGTCTCTGAATGCTCTGAAAGTCTCTTACAGCTAGATTTAGAGGCTAAAAACTGTGAATATCTTAGTGTTATTCAGTAAGTTTTAGTTGGTTCACACTAGGGACGTTTAGTCCACAAAAAAAAAAAGAAAAAAAAAAAGCGTATGTTCTCATTTTAGGTTGCCTAAAACAATTTGCCTAACTTGGGCTAAAGTTACAAGGTAACTAGGGAGTGAGGCTGGAACAGAAGCTGACAGGCACCCTAGGGCCGAAGCCACACTGCTCAAATTAAAATCCACATTGTAAGAATAACTTCACTATTGTAACCTGTGGTTGGAACATACCTCTTCCATTGTATTTTGGAGAAAAAAGGAGATATACCAACTGCAGGCAGCCTCTTGTCCTAGACAGAATCACATGAAAGACTTAATCTCCATATCTGTTATCATCAGATGAACTGCACTAAAATGATTTTCCATTTAAAATTCTTAATTTTGGATTTCTTTTTCATCTGAATTCTGTACATACTACATCAACCTGTTGTGATAGAGGTTAAACTGTAAAATGTTTAAGTAGTTGAAAGAAAAAAGAAATATACAGATTGTATGCATTTATGTGCTTTTTTTGCATACACGTCTAGCCAGCTAGGAAGCTGCAGCATCCTCCTGTAGTGCCAGGGCAGTACAAGGGAGAGGTCAGGCACCCTCCGGCTTCAGCGCAAAGCTCTGGTGGACTCTGCACCTTCTAAAGGGAAGGGCATGTTCCCACCTAGTTAAAACAGACTCCTGCACCCGTCAACGAAGTGTCCTGGTGGATTTTGAACAGCAGGCTGAGACCCCTGCAACATTACAAGCAGATCAGGATATTCACCAGAGCAGCGAAATAAATTTGTTCCAATATTCTGATTTCAGGATGTCAGTAGCAACACACATAAGACTTTCACTGCTCTTGAAGAACGACCAAAGCTCTCCTACATCCCTTTCCCATGGTGTCTCAGAGATACCCAAACCAAAGTGGAGATCTCATGTTTGGAGGATTAACTCTCAGCAAGGCAGATAAAGAAATAGTCTTAGATGGATTATGATTACTTGCTGTTAATCACTTTTGCTCAGTGCTTTGCCTAGAACTGAGAGAAACACACAGGCAGGCATTTAATGTTTGTGATAACCAGAAGCCAATGCAACAGTTTCCTGGAAAGGAGCGTTTTTGTGTGGGTAGATATTTGGATTTATATACGCACATTTACTGCTTATAAAGCTGCCTGAAAGGAAGACATGCAGAAACATTCGCTAAGATGGTGTAGCTTCAAATTTTCCAGAAACTCTTCAGCAAGAACTCACAAAAAAGGTGATTTTGCATGACTAAATATGGGTGTTTGTAACATACACTTTAAGGATATGAGATATAACAAGTAGGATCAACCTCCATAGATTGGAGGGTTTTTATCACGTTCCTGTATTAGCCACCTACATATGATCTGATTAATCAGATCCTAAATGCAGTTGACCATATTAACCAGATTTCCTCTGACTATCAGAGATTTGGATGATTAGCTCAGATGCAGACACCTGCATTGTGGACAATTAAAGATTAATAATCAGGATTAATATTCATTTCCTTTATTTTCAAACTTAAACTGCCAAAGGATCTAAGGATCTTCTAGTTTTTTGTTTTGTTTTGGGGGGAGGGGGGACTGGTTTTTTGTTTTGTTTTGTTTTGTTTTCCTGCTGTACCACTGCTTGAAAGAGGACTTTCTTAAATGCACTCTCACTAAGGCATTCCTAGTTCAGCATTATACTCATTTGGCCATTCAAGACAGTGAATGGGAAAGATTACACAGGAGTTCAGTAATTTACTCCTAATGCAGAGGTTAAACACCCCTTCAGTCCAAAGGAAACCTCTATTAATGCTTTGAGAAAGGCCATAAAGGGAACGTGAAATGCAATACATACAATTCAAAGAGAGCACAATTCTGTTCCATTACAAATTATACTGTTCTTTGGATTTCTTTTGTCCTACAAAACAGACTACTTCTTACAATCAATCTGCAATGCCTATCTTCACTTACTGAAGCTAAAATCAACCTTCATGCTCAGCAAAATGGGTAAGGAGACACTCCTACACTATAAAGACATAAAGTCAATAATGACGGAAGAGAGAATGGCAAAAAAAAAAAAAAACAACACAGAAAGAGAGAAAGAAGGAGAGAAAGAGAGAAAGAGAGAGAGAGAAATAAAAGAAAGAAAAGAAAGAAAGAACAAGAGAGAAAGAATGAGAGAAAGAACGAGAAAGAGAAAGAACGAGAGAGAGAACGAGAGAGAGAAAGGAAGGAAGGGAAGGGAAGGGAAGGGAAGGGAAGGGAAGGGAAGGGAAGGGAAGGGAAGGGAAGGGAAGGGAAGGGAAGGGAAGGGAAGGGAAGGGAAGGGAAGGGAAGGGAAGGGAAGGGAAGGGAAGGGAAGGGAAGGGAAGGGAAGGGAAGGGAAGGGAAGGGAAGGGAAGGGAAGGGAAGGGAAGGGAAGGGAAGGGAAGGGAAGGGAAGGGAAGGGAAGGGAAGGGAAGGGAAGGGAAGGGAAGGGAAGGAAAGGAAAGGAAAGGAAAGGAAAGGAAAGGAAAGGAAAGGAAAGGAAAGGAAAGGAAAGGAAAGGAAAGGAAAGGAAAGGAAAGGAAAGGAAAGGAAAGGAAAGGAAAGGAAAGGAAAGGAAAGGAAAGGAAAGGAAAGGAAAGGAAAGGAAAGGAAAGGAAAGGAAAGGAAAGGAAAGGAAAGGAAAGGAAAGGAAAGGAAAGGAAAGGAAAGGAAAGGAAAGGAAAGGAAAGGAAAGGAAAGGAAAGGAAAGGAAAGGAAAGGAAAGGAAAGGAAAGGAAAGGAAAGGAAAGGAAAGGAAAGGAAAGGAAAGGAAAGGAAAGGAAAGGAAAGGAAAGGAAAGGAAAGGAAAGGAAAGGAAAGGAAAGGAAAGGAAAGGAAAGGAAAGGAAAGGAAAGGAAAGGAAAGGTTGGAATACTGTCCAGGCAGGTGGCTTGAAAATAAAAATCTAGATTTTGAATCAGCTAATTTTACTAGATACAGTAGGGGTTTCAAAGCTTTTCATTACTTATTATAAAATGTTCATCATTCTTACAGTCTTATTTTGGAGCAAGGACAATCACTTATGAATTATTTGTGGAGAATCTAGCACCTGGAACCAATTAAGCAAGATAAGGCTTATAATTTGGGGTATCACTGCAAAGTAAGGGTTAAACAGTGATAGTTTAAAGCCTGAAATTCTGCACAGGCAGTTCTGAGACAGCTCACCAGAGCACTACAAGAACTGCTCGTGCACATGGCCCACCCTCCTGCTTACCCGCTTGCTTCCTTGGACGAGTCTATTAAACAAAATGAGATGGAGCATTAAGTGAATGCTCAGTAATTTAACAGCTCTGCTCAGCAAGGTTACTTACAGAGTCTGATTCACTTCATATATTTTAAAGACAGATTAAGTATTTTGTTTTTATTTTCACTGAGCGACTTGATCAAACCACAGGGTTCCCCTTCTACTCTGGCAACTGCTTCTTTAAAAATTTGTTCTTCTTGCTGGCTTTAAATGCTCCTCTGTGGTGTTGCTCCAGAGTATTCCAGCCACTCCCATATTCTGGGAGAAACAATTCTGGCAGATATTTTATTTTCCTGAGTTAGTTTAACTGGCTGCATCATTTGTTTCTCTTAAAGCATTCTTATACAGTTTGACATTTGCAAGAAGATCAAGAAATTCACATGATAAACGGAGGTCAGCCCATCAGAAACAGAGCCCTTTTATCCACTAGACAAATGGCTAAATCTGAATTGAAGGAAATGGTTCTGAGATAATTTCAACCCCTTTTGTAAACTGTTCACACTAATTGCAGGCAGAGAGAGTTAGCTGAAACTAAAATTGCTTGGACTGAAATTTAGCTCCCGGAATTTGGCAAAACAAAACAAAACAAAAAAAGGCCATCTATTTATTCAAGATAGAGCTAGAATTTACTCAACTGTTTTTCTTTTTGATTTACACTGTCTGAAACTGAATGGCTGTACATTATAAAAATGATTTCTAGAGCAATAGCTTTACAGCTTCTAAATGCTGCCAGTGTCATAAACGGTGACATTTGTAAGTTGCTAAGGGAAAACCTTGAGAACAGAAAGCTCAGAATTTCTCAGGCTCGTCTTGCTCAGATAGATCTCAAGCCATAGCCAAACTCAGAATTATACCCTCAGTAAATTCAGGCCACTGTTTCTCAGTCACTATTGACTACCTAATTAGGATGCTCTCAAATGAGGATGAAGCCAGAAATGGCTCTCCATTAAATGGCTCAGACTACTAATGTGTTTAAAGTTAAAAATGTGTGACAGTTTGCAGGATTGCTGTGTATATCTGCCTTATTACCAATATCTTGAAAATAAGCAATTATTATTTGAAATAACCTACAGTTTTATCCAGCTCTTGTCAGCTTCTAGGCTGATAAGAGAGGGGAAGAAAGAGAGAGGGTGAGAGCTCCCTTTGGTTCAAAAAAAAAAAAAGCTGCAAGGGGTATCTTGCATCTAGGAGATGAAGTAGGAGGAAATTTCACCTAAGCAGGGCCAAAAGTTTGGGTGAGGGTTTTCCCATCTACTGTTGACAGTGAAAGCCACAGAAGTAGGAACTTTTCTCTGAAACTGAACATTTAACATTCAGAACAGAGAAAATGCATTCGCATATGCACAAACCCTCTCCATTTCATGGGTGAATACTGCTTCTTTCCAGAGTTGCCTTTACCATAGATATAAAGAAACTGCAACTACACACACAAAGCTATGTGCATTTTGACCGTGTCCACTTAATAACCAAAAGCTGCTCCAAAACTTGTTATAGCAAATATTTCTGTAAAATCAGGAATTTGATCTGTCTTCTTTCCTTGTCATCTTTGCTTCCTCTCTCTCTCCCCACAGGTAAATTCTCAACACCACCTCTTATGCAGCTGATGGTTTGCCTTACCTCTGTAAAAATGAAGTCTATCTGGAAGACTGTGTTGCTAGTCCTCCTGCTTCAAAACCAGCACTGCTAATTACCTGGGTCTGAGAAAACAATGCGGTGATTCACCACCTGTTTCTGTACAAGTCCTGTGCCTATCTGCAGTTCCCAGCTGGTAGGAGGGGAGAGGAAGAGAGAAGAAATGCTGAAGTACTGGTTAGGCTACAAAACACAGGTAGTAGCACTGCTGCCACACACACCTCATGTACCAATAGGAACCGGGTTTGTTCTGTGAAGAAAACTTCAGTAGAAGCCAAACCACTGCATACATACCAACCTATAAATCTGGGCAAAGAATTTTTTGCAGTTCCAGGAAGGCATGTAAATAAATGCAGCTGTACAGTAAAACCATACCCTACCAGGAGGGAAAAAGTTTATCCACACAGAGGAAAACCAAAATATGTAACTTGATCTTTACAGTATAGTACCTGCTTTATAACAAGACTTCTGCAGAGATTTGTTTCTTGTCCTCACCAAGGGACTGCAGTAGCTTTGCTTCTGGGAAAGGAAGTGTGATCGCTTCCCTTGGCTCCCCTGACTTCCAGCTGTTCTGTGCGTGAGGGTAGCGTGCTTCAGAAGAGCTGAATAAAGGCATTTAGTATCCCTCAGTTCCCTTCTTTTCCTCTAGAGTGGAATTCACAGAGAGAAAATAAGTAGACTTTAGGCAGAAACAGTGAAATATCAGTCATTCAAGATGGAATTAGTTTGGTGAAGCAGAAATCATAGTTTCTTTAGGATCAACTCAACAACTGGAATGACATTACTAATTATTGTTTATTTTAGTTTTCAATAAAACTTAGTTTTAAAATTGCTTCTTTTCTGTATTGAAACTTCGATTTGCTTTGTTTTCTTTTTCATTGTTTTAGGCCAAATCGATTCAGCAGGGTACCTAAAGAGTTTCAGGCAATTTAAAGGAGCATTTTCAGAAGCAGAAGGGTTTATTCTAATAAAATATTTTGCCCAAATGCTGATCATCTGCAACTGAGTGCTCTTGATTGCTGAGCTGATCACTTGCACTGTGGTCTATGCACATGATTATACTTCTTCTGCTATATTTGCAGAGCTATTTCATAAAGGGCATACGTAACAGCACTCCTGCCTCATTCCTACCGAAAGTCCCATAGGAATGAGATGCAGTGTGAGAGGCACTAAAATGGTGCACTGGTCAGGAAGAGGAGGATGTCAACTTAGCAGTAGCTGTCTTCTTGCAGTACCACTTAGACAGTTCAGCCTCCCCATGCCTTTTTCCCAAAGAAAAATGGCAAATGCAGAAACTGTACCACATCTGGCTCTTCCATTTGGCCCCTTTTAAAATCTATTAATAATTATATACACCATCTATACATTCATGCAACAAGGAGCTGCATTAAACTCTACACAGCTGCTTATTTGGAAGATCTGAGCTGACCATACTGCCTTGAAACAACCAGTCATTCTCTCTCTCAGATTTCTTTTTCTCCTTTCCTCTTGATTTTTATTAGTATCACGAATTACAATATTACTTTAATAAAAAATGTTACAACATCAGGGTTGAACTTTTAAAAACAACAGTGAGCCTTTGTCTTTTTGGTTTATATCATATTAGTGCAGCCTGTTTCCCACCTCCCATCATTGCCCAGTTCCTTCCAGTCCACATGGCTTGGGATAGCATCCTAAAATAAACCTCTTCCAGCCCTCTGTCTAGGCTCTAAAATTCCACCCTGAAAAAAAGTTAAAAAAGAAAAAAAAAAGTTTCATGTAACACTTTGTTACTTTCTATCTTGGAAAAAAATCTGATTCCTTAAGCTCCCTGGCTGCACCAAGAGGGCCCGCCGCATCTGTGAAACTCATTGACTGTGCGTACCGCCACAGTATGAAGCAAAATTTCAGCTTTATGAGCTTTAGTTTGTGTGAAGCCCAGCAATAACGTCATCAGAGCCCTGTGGGCATGGCAGGGAGGACCAGCAACGATGACATGCTGTAGAGCATGTGGGAGCGGGTCCAACAGGGCTGCACGCTCCATCTAGAACATTGCTGAATCTCAGCACAATCCAAAATACCATTCGTGTTACAATATTTTGAGCTGCCAACCACTGGTAAATTTATTGACTGTCAAGCTAAAAAAATACAGAGATGTCAGCCATTTATTTTATTATACTTTTAGATGGCCGTTACGGAGGCAAGATAGAGTAGGAGAGAAAATACCTTCCCTCCTCTCTTGAGGCGTATTTCCAGATTACTGGAATGGAGTGGCTGCTCTTACTTGGATAATTTTCGTAGTATACACGGAGCTGTACAGTATGATATATATGAAAATGCAGCATGGATTTATGGATTTCTGAATAGGAGGTCTGCTTCAAAAATTTCCCCTGACCTTCACATGCAAATACAGGGAAGAGAAACACATTATGTTGGGCTTTCAGTGCCCCAAGCACAACAGCTAACTAGTTAATGCATAATTATACAACCGCATGAAGAAAAAAGATCTTCCTCTGAGAGTCCAGTTTTAATTATGCTCCAACCAATGACCCTTTTCAGCATTGATTTCAACTGGAGAAAGGCACATGACTTAAAAACTGCATTTCTCATACAGATGTAGGGACCAAGATGGGACCTGGAATGTAGTTAAAGTTCTACCTTTTATTCTCGCAATTAATTCATGGCTGTGAATACTAACCTGGGGGGAGATTAGATAGCTTCTCTCCAAGTGCTATTTGAGCTTTTTGACTATTTCCGTGAATGAAATTCCAGCAATAAAAGTGATTACCACCTCACAAATTCTGTGGAGAGGATGCACTGCCTGGCACATTAAATTGTAAAATCTCTAATTACATGTTGCAATAAGCAGCCAAATGCTGCTGTAGCAACACACCACTAAACACAGTCTCCTTTTTGAAAGGTGTAAATATAAACAACAGACTTCTGCCACAGCTGCACTGGCTGATTGTAAGTAACCAACATTTTTTTTTGTTTTCTTGTTTTTTGTTTTTAACTGTTCACCCACAGGGCCCAATTCTCCAGTGGCTGACAGCACTGTAATTTAACTGACTTGAACAGTTCAAGTCCCCTCGTCCACAAATGATGGTAGAATCCAATTGATGGAGGGGGTAGGGGTTTCCACACAGAAGAAAATACAGCTCACTCTCTTGCTCAGCATAGTGGGAGAAGAAGACACAGCAGATGTGTCTTTCCTCCTGACTCTAAATAAGCTTTGTCTGCTTCCAGTATATTTCTTCAGCTTGGTCAGGAAGCTGTCCAAGTGTACGAAGGCCAAAGAGGTCATTCAAAGCCATTGCTTTTTTATGGGCTGAAAGCAGGAGGTCACAACCCTGAGCTTTAAAAAATATATTGAGGGAAGGACAGATGTCATAGGTAAGGCAAACTCATATTCTTCCTTTCACAGTTTTCAGCTTTTCTAAAAATCTATTTCCACTCAAAGTTGTGCTACATGTTCTACAATATTTATATTGCACACTGTTTCTTGATTGTGAAAAGCAGACACATCTTCATGTTATCTAGGAGGATGGACACAAAAGTCTGTGCTAAGCAAGGCTCTAGCTTTCTACTCCTGGTTGTGCTGGAAGATGGATCATTTACATCAGAAGTGGTTGCAAGGAAAATCTGGATTTGAGAGAGCTCAGTGTGATGGTGGAGCAGCCTGCCCAGCAGGCCCGCCCAGGAAGCATCCAGACCCTGACCCCAACACTATCGGCCACAAATCCAGATAAGGCTTTATGCAGAACCTGCCCTGCTACCCATAAAATAAAGGAAAACTTGAGGCACATTTAAGCTCAGAAAATCGCTATTTCCCAAAATAACTTCAGTTAAAAAACTTGCAAGGAGTGTTATGTTCAGGACAACAGTAAGAAAACACCTCCCATCTTGAGGTCAGCCAAGAAACTGATCTACAAGGCAGCTCACAGAAAACAGTGTGATGGCTACCATGAGACTGTTTTTTTCTTCAGAGTTGTGCTACAAGGAGCCAAATTTCCCAAATAATTCACTTTTCATTTTGGCATCATAAGAAGAAAATTTCAAAAGAATTTATCAAAGCACGTGTTAACCCTCTGAGAAGCTGGCTGTTGAGCTTTCCAGACACAGCATTTAAAAGCACACTTCTGAATCCTGCAGATAGCTGTAGACCTTGTATGCGTTTGGTTGTTTTTGCTTTTCCTCTTCTTGTTGTATGTTCAATGCAATTTTACATTTGTGACACCTAGGCTTTTCTGGGGAGCCTTGTAATTATACCCATATTGTACGAATAAAGAGGTTAACTGTGAGGAAAAGACACAGAAATATCTGAAATACCCTGCAAGCTGTCCACAGAATCAGGACAAAAACTTGGCCCCACAACCCATTGGGCTGTGCTAAGGGTTGCAGTTCTGTTTCCTGTTGAAAATCAAACTGCAAAGAGGTGTTGACTGAACCAATGATCCCTTTCCTGAAGCATGATGTTGACTGATACATGGTTCTTAGAACTAAATACTATTACCTGTATATTTTATTGATTAATATTTAAAATATCATGGATGCCTAAATACCAACCTTTGCATTTTTAGTGATTTAAATATATTTTCAAGCTGGTGCTTTAGAGATGTTTTATTCTGTTTTGTTCTGAAAAGCTAGAATCATGTTAGCAACAGTTAAATCTTTGTAAGATGCATTTTTCTCCATTTTCTTTATAATGGTTACATTCTGTATTCTAAATTGTAAAATCCAAAGCAAGAGAAATATACCGCTAGAGGAGACAAATGCATGGATTTTGAGCTCTCAGCCTTCAGACATCCAGCTTTTGACTTGGGTTGGACAGACATAAAGAAGCATAAAATGTATGCCGAGAAATTAATATCTATTCCCTCAGTTAAGAGAATGTTCTAAGATGTTTTTTAGGCATGCTTCTGCATTTTATTTGTGTTACTATGCCACTGGATTTGGTGTTCTTCATGCAGGATCACTTAGGATCACTGCAGTCTTTGCCAGCAGTTGAGGTAATGCTGCAGTTGCTAAGCTCATGAAAAATATGATGAGTGGGAAATGGATTTCCTTACCTGTCTCAAGGGAAGACGGGTAGAAACAGTGCTAGGGTGTCTGCCTCAGAACGTGGTCTGAAAGGTTCATCTCTGACAGAAAAAGTGTAATTTGCATTCTATAGGCATTCATTCTGGATTATTTCAGGACATTTCTTGAGGTTGCCCCTCTCTGCTTTCCAAGAAACTGAAACAGAGAAAAAAAAAATGCCCTAAAATGTGTTAAGTCATTGCAAGCAACTGAAACTGACTCCAAACTCAATAGGTAAAGAACTTTGAATACTCATTTCTTGTGAATCAACCAGAAAGTCCCACAACAGTCTACACACTGATGGAACTGAAATTGTCACCTAACAAGGGAAGCCTCAAAATTTAAGCAGGACCCATACAGCAGAACATACTGTTGCAGAGAAATAGAATCAGCAGTTTCTAAACTAAACATAACTCATTTCATTAGTCTTGTTTTACCTTTATACTTTCTTGTTCCCACTCACCCCAGCTAACTCAGAAGAATGAAAGAATATTGTATGTATTTGAAAATCCTTAGAAGACATACAGTAGTAAAATATAAATCAGCAGCTCTGGAGAAGAAGCTCATACCTCTTGAATGAGGAAGGTACTGTTTTGCTATAAACTTGGGTTGTCAAACAATCTGCAAGGCCACTTAGATACTGGGTTTTCTGCAGTTATTCTGGTCAAGGATAAATGTTAAATGATCTGCAATTGAAAAGCTCAATATTCCATTATCAAATCTTTTAGACAGTCAATACCCTATGACATTGGATTATCCTAGATTTATCAGCAAATAAATCACTGCCTTTGCCTGAACACACTAAAAAGCTAGGAACACAAAAGATCATTTATATTTAGAACAGCAAAATCAGCTGATAAGTCTCAAACATGACCGGCTTCATAGTATTTTGTTAAGGACCTGAAAACCTTTAGTTCTCTTTTAAAGCAAACTACATTTGAATGCTCATAGCAGTTAAACTGTCTAACAAAATCTATGATGGAAGGAAATGTGAAATAATTGCTAGTGGTTTGTGCAGCAAAGTGCCTCATACAAATAAAGGCAACAATATCAATAGAAAATAATTTGGTTCAAAATGTAAGGAAACAGACCTCACAGGGGAAAAAATAAAAAATGTATACATTCATGCTATCAATTCACAGTTATTTTTAAATTTCCACTGTGAAGTGACAGCACCAGCAGAAATGAGTTCTCCTGAACAGTATACTGATCATAAGCGTGATCTGGGTAATAAAGATTTCAGATTTTGTTGGACATTTTCCACAGTCCTCTAGATGAATCCTTAGTAAAGATTTCCCTGGGGGAGAGGTTGGAAAAGCCAAAAAACATCAACAACAACAAAACCAGGAAGTTCTCCTCTGGAAGTCAATGTCAAAATTAAAATAAATGACAAAATTTGACTTAATTGGGATCACCACTTCTGTATATTTCTGCTACCACGATGACAAAGTCTGACTGTTCAAGAAGAAAATGTCAGGAATTGAATCCCCTTATAATCATGGGCCTCCCATGCTCAGCACAGCTGCTTCAATATGAGCTTTAATGTCCTTTTTTTCTTTTTTTTTTTTTTTGTGCCGCTCAAAAGTAGTGCAAATAATTTTCCAATAATGAAAGCAAGATTAACTTTCATGAAGTTCATGGTGTTTTATAGATCACTGTCATATCTCAAGAGTCTCATAGTACATTGTCAGTATCTACTGTGAAATAACTCATATGTATCACTTTTGAAGATTTCAATAAATTTGTCAGGAAGGTCACAAAAGCTTTGCAAGGAAATGCAAGTGAAAGAACTCATTGTCTGTAAAACTGTGCAAGGTTATCTGTAGTACTGACATCACCCAGATTTAAATACCAAAGCATCATAATCTTCACTATCTACATTACAGCGTTCACATCTTCCAGACCTCAGACATCCAGAAGGATCAGGTTCTTCTCTTGACCAAAATTCTTGCCCTCCAACAAATTCCATGTGAGGAATAGTAGAAGTAAACGTTATTCCATCTGCAGGGTGGGGGTGAAGACAATCATGATTCATTACCACTGAATACTGTTTGGCCAGTAAAAAGATGGCTCCTCATTATTGACCATGTACTTTTTGGTTCTCTGATGCCCTATGCAGGAAGAAGACTGGCCACTGAAATGTTGGCAGTATTTAAAAGAACTGACAGAGACAAAATGAAGTATAACAGATTTTCCAAGTCTGTTTCATATGCAAAGAGAACAGTCATGTTAGCTTTGCTGCACTGAAGTACACACTTGCTAGCAAACAGTATCCATTCTACACACCTCCACTGAAATTTATGGTATTACCACATTCCACATTACCACAATACCACATTCACCGTAAGAAGGTCCAGCTCTAAGATTCCTGTCAATCTATGCATTTCCTAACCCGTTAAAGACAGCCTGGAATAACGCCAAACCACTTACTTCAACCCTTGAGAAGCCATTTCTGGACACTAGCATTCTCCCCTCCAACCTACCCCACCATTCCTGGGTAAGCTCGTAGCGTAACTAAACAAAGGCCACTGCAACCTCGTCTAACTGATGCTCATAATCTAAACTTGGAACAGTATGAAATCGTGCCAGAACACAGAATGGAGCCTTTTTAGCAGCACAGATGATCCTCTATCCGCAGAGAGAACACAGAAGATGGTTTCTCATCTGGGGCTTATCTTCAGCATTTGACTGTGAGCTACATGGTCTTATGGAGATTATGAGAAATTTGCTAAAAAAGATGACAGGAGCAAAAGGTAATTTACTAAAATGTTTTGAGTCTTTCTGGAGTGATGCCACCAAAACCTGATGGGGAAACCTCACTTTCATCTGGCATCTATTATTTTGGTGTACCATATGATGAGTTGTCCTTTACTACCCATTCTATGGACTATTTAGAGGATAATAATGTAGATGACAATAATCTGTAACTACACAGAGAGCTACCTTTCACACATACAGTCATGTCTCTATGTATAAAGTAAGGTGAAGTGGACAAAGCACATGATGGACAAAGTACATGATGAGCCTCAGCAGGGAAGAAATTTCTTGTGAACAAACAATAAAAGCACATTCTGAAGATTTTTCAGATCTTCATTTGCTAGTCAGTCAACAAATATAGGTGGGATTCATCTGCTCTAACATAAACACAGGAACGACAGATATCTAAGGAGGAGAGTGTCACTCTAGGTTCCCTTTGTATAATCAACAGGGAAACCTCCTGAGAGCAACTCATTATATCTGTGGGTCAGATAAATCACTTTGTGGAGATGTATGCAAAAAGAGCCTAAGTGATTAGCTCAAGATAAAAAATATAACATCTAGACATCTATAGTTGAATAATTCAGGATTTCTCACTAATACTGAGGAGTGTGGTAGTGCCATGCTCAGACTACACTAATATCAGGTTGGCGAGAAAACTCTGTCTCTTTCTGGAGGAGGACACAATTGCAGTAACTCAGTGTTTATTTTTTCTGCATCTCTTCTGAATTACAGCAGTACATAACATATCCCAGCATGAGACACTGCTGCCTATGCAACTACATCTGAAACAAAGTGTTGGAACATGCCTTCAACCATTTATGCCACCAGAAACATATAACACTTCATCTCCTTTGTCTATCTTAGCCTTCCAGAATATTTAGTCATTTTAAACAGACTTAATTGTCTTTTATGATGAGATCACCCACCTAGTTGACCAAGGGAAGCCAGCTGATGTAATATTTTTGAATTGCAGCAAAAAATTTCAATAATTTTTCACATAAGATTCTTCTGGACAAAATGTCCAGCATACTGCTAGATAAATACATAATATGATGGGTGAACAATTAGCTGATGGGTCAGGCTCAAAGGGTGGAGTTCCACTGGGCTCCATTTTGGGACCACTTCTCTTCAATGTTTTTCATAGATGATCTGGATGCAGGATTGAATGCAGTAAATTCAAAGATAATACTAAATTATGAGGAGCTGGTGACTCCCCTGAGGGTGGAGAGGTCTTACAGAGAAATCTTGACAAATTAGAGGGCTGGAAAATCACCAAACCCATTAAATTTAACAAGAACAAGATTCAGCCCCTGGTTATGGGGCGATCCTGGCTGTACATACAGACTGTGGGATGAGAGGCTGGAGAGCAGTCTTAAAGAAAGGGATCTGGGTGTTCTGGTCAATGGCAGGTTGAACATGAGCCAGCGGTGTGCCCTGGCAGCCAAAAGGGCCAACCGTACCCTGGGGCACATCAGGCACGGCACTGCTAGCTGGTCAAGGGAAGGGATTGTCCTGCTCTGCTCTGTGATGGTGTGGCCTCACCTCGAGTACTGTGTGCGGTTTTAGGTACCGCAGGATAAAAAGGACATAAAACTATTGGAGAGTGTCCAAAGGAGGGCAACAAATATGGTGGAGGGTCTGGAGGACAAGACATATGAGGAGCAGCTGAGGCCCCTTGGTTTGCTCAGCCCAGAGCAGAGCAGGCCGAGGGGAGGCCTCATGGCGGCCTGCAGCTCCCTCACGAGGGGAGCGGAGGGGCAGGCGCTGAGCTCTGCTCTCTGGGGACAGCGACAGGACCCGAGGGAACGGCACGGAGCTGGGACAGGGGAGGGTCAGGCTGGGGGTTAGGGAAAGGTTCTGCACCCAGAGGGTGGTCGGGCACTGGGACAGGCTCCCCAGGGCAGTGGTCACGGCACCTGCCAGACTTCAAGAGGCATTTGGACAATGCTCTTGAGCATTGAGACATTGAGACAGATGGTCTCATTTTGGGGTGGTCCTGTGTGGAGCCAGCAGTCAGACTCGATGATCCTTGTGGATCATCGTTGGAAGGATGATCCCTTCCAACTCTGGATATTCCCTGATGCCATGATTTGGAATCACAGTTATCTTTGTAGTCTTTATTTGTAAGGATTCTCCAGGTTGCAGAAAACCATAAAAATCACCTAAATTTTCAGGATAATGATTTAATACTTTCTTCTTTGTCATACAAGAGCTATCTGTAGTAGAGGCACACTACTGCTGTTTTGTGCCGCCAGTTAAGTTTTCTCAAGATCTTGCCATAACACCGTATATTTGATTGCTTCATGTTCCTGTGGCAGTCTGTATTACCCACCATTTTCCTGGCCACTGGCAAGAACTACTCCCCTGTTCCCGGACAAAAATGCTGCCTCTGTGAAGGTGAAAGCAACCCACTAGTTCCTGCTCTGTGACTCTCATGAAAATTACTAAGCAGACCTCTACAAAAAAAAAAAAAAAAAAGTAAACCTCAGAAAGTAAGCAATTATTCAATTATTTGTAAAAATAAATTTAGTAGCTGTGCTCTACAAGAAGGGCAAAAATCATCTCAGAAGCCAATCTACAGTTGTGGAGTGGATTCCTAAGAAACTAAGAACATTCACAGCCCTCAGTGTCTCTCAAATGCAAGCCACATTTCTTTGACCTTGCCCTCACTAACAGTAATGCATAACATATGTGTTAAAAAAACACCAGAAACTTTACCAGAAGTGCTTCTCTGCCCCACCCAAGGAGTAGATGAGTGTGTGACAGATGTTAGTCATGTTCTTTAAAATGCTACTGGGAAGCATTCATATACTATAGTAATGAGTATGGTATAAGAGTCTTACTCAGAATAATAAAGCTACACCAATTTTAATGCACATTTTCCACAGAAAAGAGCTTTCTGCTACTTATTTGTCATGCCTTATGATTGGAGAGTAATAGTAAGAAAGGTTCTCAAAGCATCATCGGGTTTAGTGAGCAAAAGGTGAAATAAAAGGAGAAAGGTTCTTAAAGAAAGGCCAAAACCTGCATCATCCCTTAAGGCTTTCTCTTAAGATACATGAATCACAAAGGTAAATCAATTATTCATTGTGTTGCAAGAAGCAGCATATCCATGCCTACTCCCCAGACACCCTTCTCTTCCAGAAAAGAATGAATCCAGGTGAGAATATGCAACCAGGAAACTGCTAGTTTTTTCATATCCTCCACTCTCAGAACACAAGAAGGGGTCCAGGTTTAGAGAGCACACAAAAAATAAATCTAATGCTAAGCTGAGTAACAGCACATATAAATGATGCTGTTTATAGATATCCTATCAGTATTACATGCTGAATAAAAGATAACAAAAACAAAGTTTTAGCACTACTAAGAATGAATTTGGGAAGGTAAAGTCAAACTTGCACGTTCTGGAAGAAAGAAAAGAAGTCCTGAAGACAATGTTGATATTGCTTTGAAGAGGGAGAGGGACCAAAGAGACTCCAGAGATTCCTTACATGCTGAATGACTCCACGATTCTGTGTGAAAAGCTACAAGAGTCCTAACTAAAGTGAAGGTTATGTTCTCAGTGACAAGGCATTTCTGTAAAACCATACATCATAAACCTGTAACTTCATTTTGCTTCATTCAAAGCCTTACTGGTTTTAAGAAACTCCTTACACTACTATTTTTTATTATTTTTTTTTAAATAAGAACTTACATTTTCCCAACTTTAGAATAGCCTGGACATTTATTTGAGTTGTCCAAGAATTGCGCTTCTCAGTATACTGTGCATGGTTGTCTGAGTATTCACATTCAGCCAATCTAATTTGTTTTACTGTTCTCGAGTTCTGCATATTTGAATGTCTGGATTTTTACAATGGACTAAAGCAATGCCGGAAAACACAGTATAGCATGACATAACATTAGATTTTGTTTTCTTTCCACCATGATAGAAAACCTGGATTCCAGTTGTGCAGAAACCAAGGGCAGCAAGACCTGAAAAGCAGGTTGCCTGTTGGTTAAAAGCTTTGTTAAGCTGACCTGTTGCACTATCATTTTTTGTAGATTTGATAGCACTTATGTGTAATTTTAGAAGCATCTTCCAATTTTAGGGTATTGTGTTTTTCCTCCCCACTCAATACTGGTGCAAAAATGTGCTAGCAAAGTGTCACTTTTACATTGCCATAATGGAACTTCTTTTTTTTATCAGTAAGCTACTATGTTGAGGCAAGGTGTTAAAGTCCTGTGAAAAATGGCTGCAATAGCTTAAAAACCTGACATCCGAGCTTGTAGTGGCAGTTTCTAGTGAACAGATAAGATTTCTCTTTAACTTTGCCTCCAAGAGCTCAGAAATATTTATCTTTGGACCTGCTAGCCTTAACATTAAAATTTGGACAAAGAGACTGGAATGGTCTTTAATTGTTATGACTTAGATCATTGCATTTTCTAAGCTTTCTGCGCCAAACAACAATGTATCCTCTCCTTGAAAGGACTTCAGTGCAGCTGTGTTATATGCACATAAATTTTCCCTGGCTATAAAAGCATTACCAGTAATAATAGACTCTTCCCTATTTAGAGGACTGATTTAAGGCATAGTTAATTTCAGATTTTTGCCTTCAGTTCCTTGCTTCTCTCTAGTAACAAAATTGTTTCCAAACAAAGCAGACAGCAGTCTCAAAGGCATTAGTTAAAAAAAAAAAAAAAAAAAAAAAAGAAAAGTAGTTATCTGTGCTTTCTAAGACTTAATGTGAGTAAACGTGAATTCAGTATGGTCATTATTTCTCAGACCCAGAGGCTATTGATCCACAACAACACAAAACCCTGAAACAGTGTGTGTTCACTGTTTCACTTCAGAATTACAAACCAGTCACCTTCAGGGTTTTTCTTGTTTTGGTGGTGGTTTTTGTTTTTATTTGTGTTTTTCTTTTTGTCATGAATCCTAAGAAGCCCCAAAACTATGGGTTTTGTGTGTAACTAGCACTTGTCACAGATTCAAAAATCAGCTGCATAGCAGCACCTCTCCTGTTCTGCAGAATGTTTATGCTGGTCTGTCTCAGCTCAGCTACATACCTGTTGGTAGGTCCAGCAATACACAAACACAGTAATAAGCCAAGATCTTTGTAAGTATTTCTGAAACAGTACATTGAGACCTGTCTCTGTGAAGTCTGTTGTCATATACACATCACTACGGACTGACCAAAAGAAAAATATTTTGGCCTTTAGATTTTATAGCACTGCAAAATGTTTAAAACTGAGATAATATGTAGTGCTTTGCAAGGAGTGCTCCATGAGATGGTAATACGTTGAGTCCCTTCACACTGCAATTTACAAAACATTCAGAAACAGGAGTTTAATGCCAGCCATAATTTAGGTGTTTCCTTGTGTTTCATATAAGCAGCGGAGTGGTTATATATTTGGATGAAGGTTGGTTTGAAAAACTTCTATTTGTTTGCAAAGATGTTTTGGTTTTTGTTTTTTTTTTTTCACTCATGCTTTTGACATGACGCCTCTGGTTATTTGGCTTTCCACAATTTCTGGAAAGTACTTTCACTTTTATGTTTTCCTCTTTCTTTGACATAGTCTTTATGTTTAACCGGCTTTTAGTTTCTTCAGAATCAGACTGGTGGGAGTTTCTATTCCATGATACGAGAGCGTGCCTTGGTGTCCATCCCCCAGAGATTTTGAGATTTCCTTTAATCAACTGTACCAATGAACATTTTGCTTTTTGCCAGGAAACAAACACAATTATTTTTCCAGACAGCAATTTTGTCCTTTTTTGATCCTCAAAGTCACAAGTTATTTTTTTCTAGTCTGTAGGTGGAGGTCGCCATGCCTGTGCCAGTCTGGAACATTTCAGAAGACGTAGGACAGCAGAAGGAGAAGCTTGTAAACAGCAGTAAGATGCCATGCTGAGATGCACACACAGTCTCTCTGTTTCTTCCCTCCCAGAACCTGAGCATTCATATATAAACTTATATGTACATATACATGTGTATGTATGTGTCTACATATATATATACATATGTATATATGCATGTAGTCAGTTTAAATGTTCTGTGAACAATTTTAGTGCAGAAAGATCCAATCATGAGGTATCAGTCTTCCAGTGCATTAGCTACACAAAAGTACATGTTATTAGCTGAATATATAGGGCCATTTTCAGTGAAACTTCTGGTATTTAGCTGTCTCACTCCCAAACCACTGAGGAATAGAAATGCTGCGACATTTCTTTTCTGATCTGGAGAAAGGAGACAGGCTTCGTGTCACCCATCACCAGTGACATCTGCTGATCACTCAGAAGCACAATAACAGAAGGGAGACATGCAGCTAAACATTCTGTGCAATTGCCTTCCTCATCCACATCATTGCAAGCAAATCTGTGCTTTCGTCTCTATTTAATTCCTCTTTGCTCTCATGTAAATTTATTCCAGAAGCAGCTCCAATGTATTTTCCACAAAATGACACTGTAAGACTGCCAGATTTCTTCCTGCTGTCACAGTGCCTACTATAGATCTCTAGCCCTGCCATTAACATTTAGGAGAGCTCTAGAGAAAGAGGTCAGCATTAGAGAGCCATTTGTGTACAATTACAATTATGGCTTTATCAGGATTTCTGATAAATCTCTGTTTTGGGGGAGGGTAACCCAGTAGGAAATCAAAACAAGCACATGAGCTGCTTCTAGGTACTTTTCTGAGCTGAAATCACATATTTTTGACTGAATATTTCACTGTGGTTAAAGAGCGCATAACAGAGCTCAGGATATAGATGTGCCAAGTTTTTCACGGTCTGATTCGGCATAGAAAATTTTGGACCACACTTCCTACGCAAGCAGCACAGGGGAGGAGCAGCTGGAGGTAATATAATGCGCTGTGGCTGGCTGCTTTGTGCTGGCCATTTGATGCAGAGTCATTTGCCCTGCAGCATAGGATTGGGCTCCGTTGTTATGAATGGTTTTGAAATGCTTATATGCCCCAGGAGACCAGCATGGAGTGTTTTAGTCCATAATACATGCCTTAGCCCTGTCTGCACTTGGAAACAGCCCCATTTCAGCAACTGGCTCAGCTGAACTGGAAGGAGGAAGACATAAGGGGGTTCATTACACAAATGCATAGTGGCAGAGGAGGGTGTATTTATATATGTGCAAGCGTTGTTCTAAATATATCTATCAGTTTGTTCTATAAGTTCAATCTATCAGTTTGTTCTTTTTGAGAACTTTCATTTAAACTATGTGAGGTTTTTTTTTAACATCTCTGAAGCCTGGACTATCTTTTGTATTGCACCTGAGTAGGTCTTTTCTGTGATTATTAAGTGGATTGAACCTTCATCAGACCTTACTTACTTAATTAGGGCCAACTGTCATGTGGAACATGGGTTAATTCCAATCAACCGAGGTAGGAATGGCCACTGGAAATTTTATCAGTATTTAAGATAAACTGTTGTCAGCACCAGACTGGACCTTTCGTTGCAATGGCTGAAGAGATGTGACTTTTAACCCTAAAGCATGTCTATGCATAGGCCATTTAAAAACAAAACAGAAAGTATTTCATTTTTTCTTCAAATCGGTACACAATTTCAATCAAAATTTTAAAAGAGAATTGCTTATTTCATCTTCATTTGTATTTCCATCACATCACATTTGCACCATGGCTTAAAACACAGCCTTGAATTAAGGCAAGAACAGCTTTCTGCAATTTCCCAAAAAGGTCTAATTATTTCTGAAAGTGTGTTTAATTATTTAAACACACTATTGTTCTTCTTTCTATTGAATTTCTCCACAGTTTCACAGAAATTTAGGTGCACAAATTCTGCAAATTAGCCACATTCAATGCCTGTCCCCTCTTTCCCTCTGGAATGTTAATGGATGAACTCCAGTACTGACGATTCAGCCCTGCTGCACCAACACTTCCTGCTGAGGGCATTACGATATCACAGAAATGTCCCTGCCTTTCTTCCTATTGCATACACAGTCGGCACTGCTACTTTCCATCACATCACAGCAAGTCGACATGACATCATTCAAGCATTTACTTATCAGACAGCATGTCAACAGTTTAAAGGAAACATTTCCTTCTACTTGCCTATCCACTATCTGAACCAAACTGTGGTAGGCTTGTGGTAGATCATGCATATCTACAAAAGCAAGTAATTGAAATGATCCGTGGGTCAATATCCAGACATCTGTAATTTGAAATTACAGTGGCTTGTGCTGCACATGTTTTATAGATCAGCTTCTTTTTTTCCACCTTTGCATGATAAGATTATCATCAAGATGCAGCAGCAGTGTCGACATACTTAAATATCCCTGGAGCTTTTTATTTTAGATTGAAAGTAGCTTTTGAAGTTTATTAATATCTCAAGTGGAAGATAGAAAGACCACATTTTCAAGATAACACAATGTCAGTGCTAATGTTAAGCCCCATTCTTGTCTAGTGCTGTACCACTAAGTCACACAGTCTGTGAAAGTGTGTGCAGGAGGGTGTTAGGAGGAATGTGAGAGAATACTCTCTCATAAAACCCTAAGTACAGAGTGAACGAAAAAGGGAGCTGTAAGTTTAGATGGGTGAATGTAACAGCTGAACTCCAGTCAAGATAAGTTCTTCTCAAATACAGAAATTCTTCTGCTTCTGCAGTTGTGAGAAATAACAAAAGAATCCTCTACCTCTACCTGTTTTGTTTATAGCTCCACTAGGGAGCAACATCTCTGTAAATAATATCCACACAAGAAGAAGAAAAACTTACATGCCTTTTTTTTTTTTTTTTCTGACTACATAGACTCATTTAGGGGAAGGGAGCCAAGAAGGGTTCAGCTGTCTGTGTTACATATATTTCCAAGTAACTTGCATATATTTGCTTTATATTTTCAGAGAATTCCAAAAAAAAGTGTAACTCTTTGGCCATAAGCCTGCAAATAAATCCTAGCGTTTTCTCCGTCCAAACTGCAGTCATTGAAATTCTTGCAGGCATGCTCTAACCTAATTTTAAATTAAGTCTTTTAGGTTCGTTAGTCAAGCCAGAGATGACTTTTCAGTTGCTCTACTATTTGCCTGGTTTCACAGATGGATTTGCAGCCCAAGATACACCTCCCAGAACAGGTCTAATAGCATTTGCCCGGCTTACTGGGAAAGGACTGTTGTAAAAAGAAAATCATTAGATGAGTTTCCCAGGACTTAAGCTATAGCTTGGTATTCTGCCTGTGTCTTATAAGTTATATGAAGCCAAACAGGAAAATCCATCACATTTGCATTTCTCTTCCAGGAACACACTGGCCTAGACTGCCTTTGGGAAATGAACAGCAACACCTCCACAGCATCCCATAGCTCTCCCCATCATACTCTCATCGATGGTCCTTCTGTGATCCCAAGGAAAAGAAACATAAAGAAAAGTTCAATTAACTGTTCTCATGACAACCACTCTGCCTTTCCTTCTTCCAGAGAACAGACACGAACATGGAGATGTACATAATGGTCTGGTTTATACAGAGGTGAAGAAACTGCTTTGTCCACCATTGCAATGAACTGTGTGCTGTCAAGGGAACATCATGAAAGCATCCCTGGTCATTCCAGTCACCGAGGCTTAGCAAGAGTGTCCTGGCATCTAGTGATAGCTGACAAGGGTGGCTGCAATCATAATGTTCCCATGGAAGAGATATTTCTAACCATGCGATCTATTGTCTCTGCAGGCCTCTCCTGCAAAAATGACACACCCCAGTTTCTAACCTTTTCTACTCTGTTTCTAAACTACTTCTGTCTTTCTGCTTGCAGAAAGAGCAGGAAAACTTCCAAACCAAGAGAGATCTTCTCTGCAGGAGACTCACAGGCAGCTACAACCCATTTTGTGCCAACCAAGCTTTTCTTCTCCACATTCTCTGAGGGACTCCAAATTTGTGGCAATTTGTTGTGATTTAGTTGTTATACCACCAATTATTTCCCATTGTGTATCTGTAATTTAATTTTGTCTTCCTAAATAGAGCACTGGGGACTTTTCCTTATCAAATTCCATTGTGATGATTTGGGCCGTCTTTCCTAATTTTGAAACATGGTTTGAATTCTGATCCTTCCTCCAAACTTCTAATTTACCCTAACAAGTTTCCACATGTTAAATAAGTGAACTCTGTTCCATCATGCATGTAATGACTTCCATTTAAAAGAACATAGGCCAGAACAAACCCTGGCAAGACCTCATTTGAAGCATCTTTCCATATTTTCAATAAAACGTCATAACCCTTCAGTAAGGATTTTCCAGCTTTAGGCTCTCCCTTCAAAATCAAATTTCATTAAATCAGAAAAAAAAAATGGACGGTATCAATAGTCTTACTGAAGACATTTAGCAAATAGACTTATCAAAGAAAGAAGCCGGACTAAACTGACATGTTCAGAATAATGTCCTAGATATGCTAAATTTCAGCTCTTTGTGGTGATGCTCACTTGTCCTGCCAAAAACCAGTCATCTTTACTTTTCTTCAGGTCCTTGCCACATTCATAACATGTTTTCTAATACTTGCAACAAATGGAGTAGTAGACAAACGTGTCCTTCAGCTCCTCCCCGCTCTTGTTCTGATCTCTCAGTCTCTTTCTCACTGTTCCTCACACCTCTGCTTTCATGATAGTTTAGCTGGGTATCCTTACCTGATTTTAGTACTTAAGTTGTCTGCAATAACAACTAACAGAATGACATAAATGGCTTTGTTGTATTTATTAGGGCTGAAGGGAACTACCTTTTCTTTTTTCTAATTCATTCAGTTTTAGTTGTTGCTAACGTTTGAATCTTACACTGAATGGATCATTAACACATCTAATGCTGCATAGGGAATCTATTGTTTCTTGGCTGTCTTTAGCCCATTTCTCCACTTTGTTCTTGCAAATAAATGAACCACACTGAGTAAGGTAAGAGCTAGGACTGCAAACTGTATCAGTATGCTGAGGCAGCAGGTATTGGACACAGATGAACCTACATAAAGTATTTACAAATACAATAGAAATTGTTTATGCTAAACACAAAACAATATGAAACTTTGTGGACAGTGTGCCAGAAAAAGACCTAACTTGTTTTACCACAGGGCATTGTGCAAATTACAGTGCTGGTTCACATGAGCCCCTACTTATGTTCGCTTTGTAAGAATGACACATACACAACCAGACCCCACATATTTGCACACAAATACACATACATACAGGTCTTTAATGTGATTCTGAAGACTGCAGAAGCAACAGCTACAAAAGAAGATAAATGCATGAAAAGAAGTTAGCCCAAATATATACACAATGTACTTGCTATACTCTGAGGAAAAAAATCCTTCCCAAATCACTTTTGAAAGCCAAGTCTAAACAATATGAAAGCCTCCAGCAAAAGGATAGTCACCCAAAATCAATCAAATCAAAACAAACTCAGTTAAAAAAAAGTAAGTTAAGTGTTTGTTTATCCCAAGATTATCTTACTGTGTGGTTCCTTAAAGAAAACTCGTAATTAAATCCATCAAAAGAAGATTTACAATTTCATTGTGTTTCCCTATCTGCACGTTTCCTTTTTACAAGGTAAATTCCTTCTCACAACAAGATCTCCAAGGCACAAAACCTTACAACTCAATTTCCAAATCAGTCAGTTCAAAAACAGTCCAAGTTAAAAACAAACAATCCAACACAGGGTAAAAAAAATGTTAGACCCCACTGCTGAGATAGGTTTTTTTTTTTTTCAAAGCAATAAACAGTCTCAGCTCAACAAAAGTATTAATTCATCGACCTATTCAATGGTCTCCAGTGTCAGAAGATTAATCAGTCTCTCTACACTTACTCTGAAGTCAATTCTCCAAGTCTGAATATCTTCCAAAAACAGTTCCTTACTTGAGCTGTACTTGCAATAAACATTTCCTCTTCCAGTGTGCAGTTTCAACACATTACTAGGAAATAGTCACTGATGTCATTCCAATGGCTTTACCACAGTGAAGGACAAATGGATCTCGTGCAATCTTGCCAGCTGACTGGTGTGAAGCCCTGGGTAATCCAGAAGCAGCACAGTGATCCCTGTATGGCATACAAGGTTACTGGTAAACTACTGTAGCCCAAATTCCTGCACAATTGCTGTCCGGCTAGCAAAGCCATTGTGTATGCAGCATGTAAAAGCTGATCAGGGAGGTGTTGTCCATGCAGATTAAAACCAGCTCATGATTCTGAAAATATGTCAAGTCTCCTAAGTCTCCTAAGACTTTCTCTCAAGTCTCCTAAGACTTTTTAACTGATCCCTAATAAAGGAACTACTTCCATGTCAACGGATAAACAGCAAATATTTCAAGCTACTTTTCAGTTCCTATAGCAAATATTTCTGTGTACTGGCAGAACTCCACCCCAACCATATTCTCAGGCATGAGTTTTGCATACAACTTTTAAGACTAAAACAAACTGAAACTACTGCCTATTTTGGTTAATATCGACATGCCCTTTCTAATACATATAACAGAGACACGCAAAAATGGAGCTTCAACAGTTAAAGCCTGAACAGCCTAGCTAGCCAGCTGGCAAATTCTTAGTGATGCTGCCCATTTGTAAACATCTTTATGCTTTGATGAGGTGATGCGAAATGGTAGCTAGTATGTGTTTGTCAGAAGGAACCATATCAGATTAAATTAATCAATTTCCTTAAGACCAGAAATAGATTTGTGGTCTCTTCCTCTTCTCACAGTAATTCAATCCCACTTACTTAGTAGCATGACGGAAACCAAATGAATACTTAGGTGAATGTGCAGTGCAATAGAAAGCAAGGGGAGTACTTTTCCCATTGAAATCTTTACACCACGAGTCAGGCTTATGGGACTGGACCCTTAAAAGACTGGGAATGTGAGGAATTTAATGAGTTAACATGAACAGAGTACCCTTTGCTAGCTATGCAGAATACTGTTATATCATTGCATACAAAGGCTCTTCCAATGACAGTGTGTGCAGTGACCACAGCTGTGCACAGCTGGGATGATGACACAAGTAAAGGGCCAAATTTATTCCATTGCACAGCATTATCCAGCTCTGCCACAGCACAGGAAGGAATACGGACTGCATGGCCCTGAAGGAAGCTTTTCCAAATGAGAGGACGCTTTGATTACTTCTAAAAATACCTCAAGCAGTAGTCATAACATTTCAAGGAATTCCATAACAATACTTCATTTAATACTACTTTTCCCTTGAGTAATTCTGAATATTTGTATACCAAAAGAGTTTTGAACATTCAGTGAGCAATGCTCCAGTGAGCAAATAATTAAAAATTCTGAACTTGAACATTCACTAAATGTGTTGTAAAGAAAATAAACGTTCTTATCCTTGTTTGGATATAACGATCCTTCAGGAATGCTTCAATATTGTGATGTTTCCAGTCCTGGGAAAATGAAAATGCGCCTATTTTCCTAAAATGTTTCCTGTAAGTGCACATAGGCTCATCACAGAATAAAGCATCCTCAGGTCTAGATTTCAAACTGCTGATCCATAACTGGATTTTAATTTTCTCTCACCAAAAATTTAGGTGTGATGTTTAAAGAAAAGATAGAGTCCCTTTTTTTTTTTTTTTTCTATTGATGAAATTATTAAAAGAGGAAAGGGTGCTGTATAAAAGAGGAATTTTGTTGAGCTATAGTATAAGCAGATTTAAAAAATCCTGAATGCATATCTGGCTGATTGTGTTGGTAAATCTATCAATCTCTGACATAGCACCACTTCCTGAGGGCAAGTCCAAAACTGCATAATAAGGAGTAAACAAGAAGAAACATATTGTCAGACAATGCATGACAACTAAATACACCAGACGAAAAAGGAAATTGAATTTTCTTATTGTCAAAATCAACTCCCATCTGCACTCAGAGAATACATGCACATGATACAGAAAACCGTCCCCACGACTACATGTAGGCAAGACAATGCAGATGACTCTTCCATCATCCTGAAGCAAAATACAGCTACAAAACTGGAGACATACAATACTGGAGGTATTCACTTATTCAGTTAGTTACATCCTACATCACTGTGGGTGACACTTCCTTGCCTAATTTGGAAAGAATTTCAATGGTAACAGTTAACAGCCTCCTGAAAAATGATATTAACATATGAACAAGTTCTGTATTTGGTACACCATATTCCTGTCTAATATAACATTTATAAAATCTGTAAGAGTTTCTGAGATAATGCATTGCATTTAAAAAGTAACAACATAGGAAATTATAATATCTAGATTTCCTTTGTCATTTTAAATACTTTTCTCAGTTTGCCTTGAAGTCAGTGCTAATAGCTCTTCCTGAATCCCCTTTAATCCCAGATACATAATTATTTTTCACTCTCCTGGCAATGTGCATGTGTATGTTCACACATATTTGGTCCTTAGCACAGACATGCAAGGCAGAACTTTCTTCAAGTTGCAATAAATTCTCCAGCCTGTACAACTGGCAGAGCTGAAATGCATGAATGCATAGGATTTGCACTTCCTCTAAAACTCTGAGGGAAAGGTCATAGCAACGTAGCTAAAGAAAATGAGGCCATGGTTCCATAAAACAGCAAAACCATTTTAAGGAGTTGCACACCGGTGACACAGAGTGCTGAACTGGAGCAAACTCTGATAGACAAATTTGTAGACTTCATGCAGATTGGAGGCAACCTGGTGCAAGCTCCCGCTCAAAGCACAGCCAGTTAAACCAGTTGGTCGGGCCCATATCCAGGCAGGTTTGAAACATCTCCAAGGACAGATAACCCACAACCTCTCTGGCCACCTATTGCTGTGGCTGATCACGCTCATGACAAAAAAATGTTACTTACATAGGTTCCAAATTTCACACATTCCAGCTTGCGTCTGTTGCCTCTCATTCTATTGTGGTACATTTCCAAGAAGTGTTTAGCTCTGCCTTTTCTGTATCCTCAAACCATATGTCAGAGAATCATAGAATGGTTTGAGTTGGAATGGACCTTAAAGACCATCCAGTTCCGACCACCCTGCCATGGTTCTTTTGGTGCAGCCCAGGATACGATTGGCTTTCTGGGCTGCAATATACACTGCTGGCTCATGGTGAGATTCTCATCAACCAACATTCCCAAGTCCTTCTGCTCAGAGCTGCTCTCAATCCATCAACCCAGCTTGTATTTGTGCTTAGGACTGCCCCAAACCAGGTGGGTGCAGGACCTTATACTTGGCCTTGTTGAACTTCGTGAGGTTCACACAGCCCCACCTCTCAAGCCTGTCCAAGTCCCTCTGGATGGCACCCCTTCCCTCCAGCACATCAACCACTGTCATCTGAAGCTGATGAAGGTGCAGCTTCAAAAGTGTTGGATAGAGGGCAGGAATCACTTAACCTGCTGGCTAAGCTCCTTCATCCCAAGATGGGAATAACCATCTTTGCTGCAAGGGCACACCACTGACTCACGTTCAACTTGTCATCCACCAGGACCACCAGGTCTTTTTGCTTTCCAGCCAGTCATTCCCAGCCTGTACTCATGCATGGGATTACTCCATCCCAGATAGAGGATTTTCCACCAGGCTTTGTCAAACTTTATTCGGTTCCTCTCAGACCATTTCTTCAGCCTGCCGAGGTGTTTTTGAATGACCCTTCAGTACATCAGCCACTCCTCCTCAATTTGGAATCACCCAAAAAGCAGCAGATCGCACTCTGTCCCATCATTCAGTTCTAAAAGAGAGGTGTCAAAAGTACTGGCCCCAGCACTGACCCCAGTAGACACTATCAGTTCCCAACAGCCAGTTGTTTTTTTTGTATCACTGTCACTACACTTTCAGCCCGACAGTATAAACAACTTTCTACCCCACCTTCTTGTCCACTTGAAGGTAGGGGTTGGAACTAGATCGTCTTTAAGGTCCCTTCCAACCTGAGCCTATCTTTGATTCTAAGATTCACTTAACGAGTTCATCTCTCACCAGTTTGTCTAGAACAATACTATGGTAGACAAAGTCATAGGCTTTTCTAAAGTTAAAGTTCACATTTGTTCAGTGTTTTTTTTTTTAAATAAATAAGTTTGTCTTGGCAGAATAATGATGGATCAGATATCATTTGCCTTCCCTGCATCAGAATAAAGCCTAACTGTGGCATAAACACCATGTTGCTTGTGTTGGATAATTTAGCAAAAATATGATGGTGTGCTCACTCCCCATTCAGATTAATTTATATTTGCTGTCTAGTCTGACAGTGCACAGATCCAGGATTAATGTACATGGAGCTATGATCTAAATTAAACATGCTTATTCTCCACAGCTCTGCTGACTCCTAACTCTCCAAGAAACAACATAATGCATTATTGTGAATAAACATGGGAGGCAACAGTTCAGACAGAGAAAAATGTCTGACCATGAAATGTAAAATTTATTTACCCAGCTTCATCCTTATAAAAATATCTTTTCAATATTTTAATGAAAGAACAAATAGGATGTGATTTGACAATTTGTGTAATTAAAAGCTAAGATAAGTGCGGCACTGCAAAAAGAAAACTTTCAGGTAAAATAACAACGTCACAAAGCATTTTCATTCCCTTATACAATTAAACAGAGAATTCTCATTTTTTTCATACAGAAGCAAGAAGGACAAGCCCAGAATAATCAGAATTTAAGAACCATATTTTTTCGTATTATATTTAAGTGCTACAGCCATCAAGCTCTCAGCTTGTGCAGTTGCTTTTCTTATGACCAGGTATCCATCCTAGAAAAATGAAACCACTGACATTCTCATGAAGACCAGTGTATTTCCAGGAAATGGTGGATTTTCCTCCAATTCCATTACTTGACAGAACAACATTCACAACTGATGATTTTTGCTCTTCGATAGTTATTTAAATTTAAAGCCCTGGGAACAATGATATCCTGGAAATATTTCTCCATCTGTATACTACAGCCATAGCTTAGCATTCTATGTGCCACAGGATCCCAGTCTTCATAACACCTGGGTTAAATGTGACATATCAAATTTGTCTCTAACAGCCTCCTTTGACAAACCTCTGGCTTGTAAAATTGAATGGGTTTGAGGTCAAAATACCTATATAAGGTTGCTTATTTGTTTAAAGATGATTTTTCCTCTCCCACTAAACCAGGGAAGAGTTTGCTGCATAATTTAAAAACTCTTTTATTGACAGCAGCACAAAAAATCCTTTCTTAACACCAGTCTCACCCACAGAGCATTGTGTGATGTGACTTGATACACTGGCAGATTCTTTAGGATCTGTTTTTTGCTTCAGTTTTTCCTTTACTGTAGCATGACTAAATATATTTCAGTGTTTTTTTTTCTCATTTATTGCTTTTTTCCATTTGTGATCTATCATACTATTAAAATGTTTACTTTCTTGTTTATATATAGTTTTTTGTTCTTTGGGTTCCAGGGAACTACTTTTATCCAGCTTTACAGGTAATTTTACTTTGTGTTTGGGCTCATAAATTAAAAAGGAGAGACGGAGATAAAACATCTCATCTCATTTTTCAGTTGGCATACCCAAGAAGGTGAAGCTTCCCAAACTGCTGGTGGCACTAACATAATAAAAATATTTCATTTTTTACTAATAATTTATAATGATCAGCCTTAGGAGAGTTCACTAAGCCACAGTTCAGTGAGCTTGTTCCCAAAGCTTCTGGGCAGATAAAAATGTTTGGCATAATTATATGACTACCCTGTGTAAAAAGCCTACATAAAGTTGCATAAAATGTTCGGTGTGTTAACAGCTTTACAATAAAATATTAACTTTTGCATGTTCATATGTTGTTATATTCTTTTGTGTCAAAACACATAAAGCATGTAAAGCCTCAGACTTTAGCCTAGGTCCTGCAGTAGGATCTTGTGGATTTTCTTGTAATGTCGCTCAAAAAAAAATTCACAAAACCCATTTTGTTTTTAGAACGGGGCTGAATGGCCCATTACAGAATGAGAGTAATAACAAAGTATTTCTATTTGCATTTTCACATATGCTTTCTTAATGTGCACATTTGCTTTGATCTATTTTTCTACCCTCGGCGCATTAATAGACATTTACAGGGCTGCAGGCTCTCCCTTCAGGCAGGTGGGGAAGGGTTTTCAAACTGCGGTTGCTGAGGAACACGTGACAAATCCCCCAGCTTGCAATCGTCATAACTTTATCCTAATCAAAACCGCCTCGCTCCATCCTGCGTGCATTCCTCCCCTTCCTGTTCCAGGCTGTCTGGGGCTCTTTTCGGCAGCAGGCCTGCAGACATAGCTGGCTGGGCGCGGGGCTGACCTCATCTGCACGCCGCGCAGCTGCAGCGGCAAGCCGCGTGCGCCGCGCGTGAAACGGCGCATTTCTGGGCAATCCGCTCGTTCACACAGGAACGAACATCGGCATTCAGCACCGAGTTGTGGAGGGCTTGGGCTTGGTGGGAAATGCCTGAGTGCAAGGTTTGTATTTCACTGTTAGGAATGAGAAGTAAAGCACATAATCCATCCCAGCAAAGGCATGTGAGAAGCAGCTGAGAAAAGCCTAGAAAACCCTGGAACACGAACAGCCCTGTGCAGGGAGTCAGACGCTCCGCATGGTGCAGTACACGCCAGACCAACACACTAGGTGTAGAGGGCCAAATTTTAGTTCACATAAATAAATGACTTAACTAAAACGACTAAGTTGCTATATATTAAAAGCCTTCTGAGATTTCCTGTTCCTGTTCGCTGCTATAAGCCTTTCACTAAAGCACCCAAAGGGCAGAACCGTGTCCGCCCACCTGCCTGCCTTTCATCATGTCCCTAGGGCACCACCACCCCGGGGCTCCAGCCCTGCCGGTGGCCCAGGACCCCCTGCCACCCCCAGGGCTGTTGGGGTTGGGAGCCAGGTGCCAGGGCTGGCCACGGGCAGGGGTCCCCATGTTGAGGGCCCCTGATGGCAGCCCCCGCAGAGTGCAGGCCAGCCTTGCGGCCTAACGTGGCAGCTCCTGCACTCCTAGGCCTCACGCACGAGCTTCAAAAAGCACTTTTTCTGAAGAAATCTCCAAATGCAGCCAAAAAGGCATAGCCATTGCTTGGTTCATGGGACGGGGATGTGCCTGAGAGGTAAAGGCTGTAGCCTGGCTTGTGTTGATGTGAAAAAGAAAAAATAATAATAATTAAAAAAATCCCACTCCAGGCTTGACCGCTCCAACCCCTGCACCACAGAAACTGGTGCTGGTTGCACAACTGCACCTTGCAGGGACAACTTGCGAAGAAAAAGCACAGTTTGCAGTGGACAGTATCCAAAACCCAAGGCCTCAGGACTATATAGAAAAAAATAGAAAGTAAACAGACTGCTGGAAATACATTTCTCTCACTGAATTTTCTCCAATTCTGTCACAGGATGTAAGGTGTAGGGGAAAGGTGCCTCCAGCTATGTGATGGAGGCAGGACGGACAATTGGCAGTCATGAAAATTGTGAAAATCAGTGTTTGAAAAGCGTGGGATAGCTGTGGAAGTGATACAGTATAAAGGGAAAGATATGGAAAACACAGTCGTCAGACACAGACCGACAAATATCGTGGATATTTTTAGTCTATGGCAATTCTGAAAAAAACACTGGGGGAGGAGAAGGGAATGAAGGAAGAGAAAGCAGTTGTCAGTGAATTGAAATTCCTGTCAGTGTTGCACAGATAATTTCAAAGTAGAGCTTTTTTTTTTTTTTTTTTTTAATGAAAGTAGAGTTCTAGGCAGGAAATCCGTTTGAATTTAAAAAATTGAAAGTTTCATTTTGAAAGTCAAAGCAAAATATTCAGATTATTTTGGCATGTTTTAGATTTTTTAAAACATGAAATTCAACGAAGTCTCACAAGTCCATAGACTATTTTTGTGCCACTGAATCTGCATCTTTCCATGGAAAATGTTTCAGTTTTAAATATTTATCCAAACCTCATAAGAGAGATGTTTTGTCATGACAGGAATTACAGTAGAAAATTCATAGCATTTTGTGTCCAAACATTGCAGTATAATTTGCACAATATGCATTTTCTTCTCTTATATACCACCAGAGTACCATGTGTCTTCACTATAATATAATGAGTTTGAAAACAAAGATTACTCAGTGTATCCATCACAGCATTATATTATTTTTTAACACTCCAGAGAAATCATTGGAGTTTCAAGAAAAAAAAAAAGTGCAGAAAGCATATTTAAAAGCAATGTGAATACAGATAAATTTCACTAAAATTGTAATGGATCTTTCAGCCTTCAGCTGATGTAAATAAACACCATTTCTTACAGGAGTGAGGAAAAACAGGGATGCAATGTAGCCAGTGCAGCCCAGTGAAAGACCTTTGGTTTCATTGTCCACAAGGACTGCAGGAAGAAAAAACTCTCACACTCAGCTATCAAAACACCATATCCCAACATGCCCGGGGATTATCTAGAAGCCAGGCAAGGTGTTTGACATGAAAGAATTATGGCCAGCCTTTGATCATCTGAAACAGTGTCCTGTAACTGGGAACACAGGTCATGTGCTGTCTTGGACTTATGTCAAGACATCGCCATAGGCAAGCACCAGAAACAGATGCCCGTCATCTTTGACTCTCCCAGATTCCCAACTCAAAAGGAAGGAAGCAAGAATCTATCTGGTGGCAGACAAAGACACCTCTTCACATGTGCACACCTGCACACCCCCATGTATGTATACATACATGTATATTCATGAGGAAATTCTTTGGAATGCTTTCCATGGAGATTTTTCCCCCAGCAAAGTAGGGCAAATGGAGAATAGAGATTTATTTTTTTTCTTACCTCATTTTCCTTTAGATTGTATTTAATATGGAGACTGAAAAATTTTCATCTGCTGACATGAAATAGTGCCTATGCCAGGATTTCTTCATCATAATTGTGCTACGGGCATAGACGTATTGCCCGTCTTGACTGCTGTAGTGATTAAAAAGCTCAACTCGGCCTACATCAGCCACCCTATTGCCAGTGACTAAGCAGCATCAATACTGGCAAAAACGTGAAGTTTCTTCAGAAAATAAATAAATAAATAGAAGCACAGGCATAATCCCTATTTTCATCACCTCTTATTTTTCTAGGAGATCTGTTAGTGATTTTAACATGCTGTTATATGGATGTTCATTGCCCAGCATTCAACTGTCTTTGCCGAGCTGAGCAATTCAGACAGCGGGGCGTAAGCCACTATTTTTCTGCCTTCTGGTGATTGCCAGATGTCACCTAACTTGCAGGACAAAGTGCACAGCAAGGACCAACCCCTGGAGGACTCCACTTTAGGCCACAGCATCTGTAAGACCCAAGCGGAGGTCACCAGCTGTTAAATATGACAGAGGCCACTGCCACCACTGCCACCACCCATGGGACCAGCCTCCACAGCCACAGCCACAGGATGCCCAGGAAGCAGCAGCTGGTCAATGACGGCCCAACAACAGCACAATGTGCTGCGCTACTTCCTCCTCTGCTCACCTAGCCTCCTCCTTTGGGGCTTCTTTTGAGATCCATCAGCGAAATCACCTTTAATCTATCCTGTGAGCAGCCTGTTGATGCTTTGTGGAAAACAGGGTATAACAGCCCTGTGTTTTCACTCAAAACCAGACTTGCATCATGTTGAGTGCTGAATGACTACAGAAAAAAAATCCCCATTCTGTCAGCTTAACCTCATGAGGCTAAGCACTTAAAAAAAAAAAAAAAAGCATCATTCAAAATACTTCCTCTTAACAAGAGTAGAAAAATCTGTGTAGGGTAAAATTACCAAATTGGTTGATTCTTTCAGAGCACCATTCTGCATTCAGAAATGTAAAAAACGTGTGTGTGCTTTTTCTGCATTCTTTTTTCAAAGCTGCTGATCGTTCGTGTGTGTGTGTGTAAATAAAGCTTTCACATTTATAATCAACCACCTCCTCTTCCTTCCCTCCTTTCCTGCCTTATTCTTTTCATACTGCTTCAATCCTTTGTTAGTAGCCGTATTCACACAATGAGATTTGCCTTAGAAATTTCAGGAGAAGAAAAAAAAAACACTTTTCTGCACATTTTCATAGAAGCATAACATTTCAGGCTGTTTTTCCCCTATGACTGAATGCAAATTCCTGCTTCTGAAAAACATACCTTTAAAATTTGGGGGCAAAGGAAACTAAAATGTTTTTCAACAGAAATGCAAAAATGATAGTGATTTTACAAAGATATCTGTGTAAAAATTTCAAGAAAAGAGAGTTTAGTGATGAAACACCCTTTTTACCTCAGAAATATCTGGGTAATGAACAACTAGAATACAGAAAAAATTCAAGACAATTATTTAAAATTATGCATTTCTGTTTAAACCATACATAGTTGTTTTTTTTGTTGTTGTTGCTGTTGTTGTTGGTTTTTTGTCTCAGAAAAGGTGTTTTAAGAATGGAAAGAGTCCCCAGCTTACCCTGTTCTGAGTAGGTGGAGTTCATTGCAGAAATGACTTTATGTGGATAATATGGATTGCTTTTCCTGACTCTGCTCTTCCCCATTGTCTGCTCTACCTCTATCTTCTAATACTATCTTGTATCTACTGATATTATAGAATCTATTTCAAATAACCTTTTACTGCTCTTGGTTTTGGTTAGAAGGATCTGCTTTTTCTTATATAAAAAGCAGCTTGTTTCACTTTTGGCGAAGGAAAATGGAAATGGGAAATAGGAAAGGGAAATGGGAAGGGGAAGGGACAAGGAGAAAGGAAGAAAGAGAGAAAACTCAGAGTTCCATTTTACGATTGAGTGATTCTCCAGATTTGTTTTACAGATGACAGAAGATGAGACAAAGCTACCTTACAAATGTAAGTCTTTTCATCAAGCTTTTGCAATGTCTTTCAAACTCTAAGTAATATTGCAGTCCTCATCACCCACAGTAATTTATGTTCATATGGCATTTTTTGTAAGATATGTAACTTTAGCCTAGCTTAAGACTGGACAGAGTATAAGTATATTATTGTTCTCTAGTTACCCATCAAAGTCACTGTTGAATCAACGACTTTTTGTACTAACTTGACTTGCTTTCACAGGCCAACTAATTAAACCTTTACTTTAAACTGTGACATATAATATATTAAACATCTAAAGACCTAGAAAATTCTCTACGAAAAACCTTTAAAATACAATTAATGCACTAGCTAGAAGTTAAACAGCTTGATTTGAATTGAAGACTAAAACAAAGAATAAGATGGCATTTTTAAACAAAAGAAAAATGTGGCATATTTTCCCCCAAATCATACAAAACCATTTAGATTAATCAATCCCAAATTCATGAGGAATTATAGAAACTACAGTTTGGGCAAAAATATGCTGTCATTTACTGTAGACTACAGAAAGATAGCATGAATTTAAAAAAAAAATAGTTTAAAGCGCTTGGAATCATGATTGGATTACATACTAATTACAGTAACACAAAAATCAAGATGCCATTGACATAGACAATTCATTACTATAGTTGCAAGAAAATGAATTTGTGGAGTTTTCCTGGTAGAACATTGTGTTTGTTGTTATAATAGATTGTCATAGCTGTCTGTTAGGCATTTTTATTTATGTATTTTTCCAAACTGCCTTATACCATAAATAAATACATAAATAAATAAATAATTTATCTTATAATCCTTTCATAACTACTGCAAGATTTATACATTACCGTAACCTAAAGTGCAACAGATGGATTGCCAGCAGGAAAAACAAAAAGTCATCAGAAAGACGGCAAGAAAAGGAGAAAAGGAAAAAAAAAAAAAAAAAGCAAGAGTTCCTATATATAGCCTTTGTTTGATCGAGTATACTACTTTTCCACTATTCTTGTGAATACTTGAATACTTATTCTCTCAGACAAGTATATTCCTATTCTACCAGGAAAGAATAAGGGCCCCAGCGTTTCCAGAATTATGAAGAGGGGAACTGCAGCAGCGCATTGACTGTGATGTGCTTTAATTATGCTGACTATTACAGTGCATTAATTGAGTGAACTGAGATGCATCATTATGACCATATTTCTGTAATAATTATTTTATTTTCTATTTTTCCATCTTTAGATATGTAGAAAATTGTCTGTGTGTGCCATGACATAAGAACTTTTTCCCACAGTATATCCAAGGACATCAGAACAACTCTCGAGGCACAGATCTATTCTTCACATACAGCTCAGCTAAAGCATTTTGTTGATGGCACTTACTCCATGGAAAATAAACATACTTGCTAAAAAAATAAAAAATAAAATCCCTTCATGCCTATACTGTTATAAAATAGTCGGTAAGAAGCTATTATTCTTGCCAAGTATCAAAACAGGTTATGAAGAAGAATACCATTCATTAAGAAAAAGCCCAGATGTATAGGGAGACCATATAAGGTAACAGTGAGTAGCTGAAAGATGAATCGTTTAAAAAAAAAAGAAAAAAAAAAAACGAAAGAGGGCTGACAGGAAGAATTTACAGAAAGAACAGACTACTTTTTAGATTATATTCACAGGCAGAGAGAATTTATTTTTAATTACTAGAAATGTAAGGGGATTTTTTTTCTTTTTTGAGAGAATGGATGGTTTGCATGTTTGATACTGATGAGCGGAGATTTTTGTGCACAGTGCAAACGTTTTAACCGCTCTGGAGGCTTGCTGTCCCCATCAGCAATACAGGAGGCTTATAAATCAGGTTATAGACAGCTTCATCTCTCTTGGCATCAAGCGTCTGGATGCTTTGCAGGTATAAAAACATATGGTGCTTTTGACAGCAGTGACCACAATTGGGCACCTGGGGCAAAATCTCCTCCAGGTTTCTTTACCCTCCCTGGCCACATTCACAGGGAAGGCCAAGGCAGATGCGGGACCCAGGAGACCCGTGAAGGAAAGGTTAGAAGCAGACATACACCGTGGTGGTGTGGAGACAGATCAGAATGAGATGCAGAACGCTGTGGCTGATGTGCACTGGCAGAGCCTCCTGACGGTAACGGGAGCCACAGGAGAAAGCTGCGAGCCTGCAGAGTGCTTTATGAAACATTCAAATGACAAAATCTCTGTTCCAAGGAGGGCTCATTCTCCTCGTTTCCACCGAGCCAGCCAACCCCACCTCCCGGAGCCAGATCAGACACCACCCCTCATCTCCCCGCACAACCTCGGTGTGCCATTTTCCAAGAGGTAATCTATTTGCCAACTTCTATTTCTGTCAGATCAACCTGTTCCCTGAAGCATAATGAAAACTCCCTGCCAGATCAATTTGTTTCTGAAGTTTCCCGGTTGCCAGCTCCACTCTGAGTTATTTCATTTTGTCTGCATGTCAGAACCATTAGCCTGGCAACTGCTTAAACCTTGAATTATTGTCACAGGTGTGTGTGTGGGGGGGTGCTGGACAATAACGAAGGGAAGCAAAATGCCTGCCCTGCAGAGACACCACTCTAAGTGACGTGGAAGCAAAAGCAAGCACTGGCAGTGGGTGTTGTCACCACACGGTGGGAGAGGTGAAAGGTTTCTTGGCTTTCATGTCCAGCTGTGCAGGCTGCACAGCGCTGGTTTCTGCAGGGAGAGAAGGAAGCGGTGCTGAGCCTTCAGCAGGACCAAAGCGCCATGCATACAACAAGCAGCCCTCTTGCAGAGCCCGAGGAGACACCAGCTCCCAGTGCGGCCGAAACCTGCCTCTCAGTTGGCATTGCGATTAGCTGAGTAATCCTAAAACGTTAAAGTCCTTGAGTGCATTTTTTTTTCTTTTCTTTTTGGAACCAATGTGATATTTTTTAGCATCAGGAAGCGAGTGGCAAAGGCCAGTGTCCAAGAAGAGATGAGTCACGTTAAGTGGGCAGACAAAGGAAGTGGATCTGCAACCCTGCAAGACGAGCAGCGTGTTAGAGGAGAGAAGCATGGGGGTTTTGTGAAAGGCCGTGCTGAGTCATGAATGACAGCAAGGAGACAAAGGGAGGCTGGAGGTGAAATAGAGTATACACAGAGAGGATTACCAGGAAAAAGCCTGCATTTCATATTATCCCTCCCTTTCTTTAGGGCTTCACAGGAATTTATATGCCTTGCTTTCTTAAAACTGAACATTGCGGAAGCTGTTTTTGCTCTGCGCTCGGTTCGTTCTGCATGCTTTGCTATGAACTAGGACAGTGCTGATTAGAGTTAGACAGCTCATAACCCTATTCAGGATTTTTCCCCTACGGTGAAAAAAAGAAAAAAAAAAAGAAAAAAAAAAGAAAAAAAAAAAAAAGAAAAAAAAAGCTGATGTAATTCCCCAGGGCTCCTTCTTTGGCGTTGCTATTGCATAGCTACACAGTCTCCCAGAGTAATTGTCTTGAACAACATCCCAGCCCCCTCGAGACTGAAGGTCCTTCTGGCCGCTTTTTCTTGCATGTGTTTTCTTCTTTATGTAAGGAATGAAAGGGGAAGAGTGAAATGAGAGGAATAAAAAAGGTGATGAAATTTTCAGTTCAGCCACAGAAGGTACATTCAGTACTGGATGTCAGGGGGAAATCCAAGAAAGTAGCTCTTGCATTCCACACTCTGGCTTTTCGACTGATGGGGTGAAACTGCAGTGGGAGGCGGCGAACGACAGGCTGCTGATCCTCCAAGGCAGAGACCATCGTTCGAAACGGTATCAGCCACGCAGAGACAGAGACTCGCTGGGTTCAGACCCCTGCCTCCGTCTCCAGGGCACCACACCGTCATTCAAGTGATTTGGAAAACCCGCTCCCTGCTCGTACCCACAGGTCTCATAAATGCACCACGGTTAAATTCATCCTGGTCTGGAGGCTGAAGGATCACATACATAACCAAGCCCTTGTCTGATCTCCTCCGAACATGAGACTGGAAAAACAACAAATCTGCTTTCAAATAAAAAATGAACATGGTAAGACCTGTTCTAAAAGAGCAAATTCACCTAAAACCATGTCCACTTATTTTAAAAACATCAGAGGAATCAAAAGAGACACTCAGATTTGGAAGGCCAATCATATTTGAACACAAATAATTGCTTTATGTACTGGTGGAGGGAATTCATTTTACAGTGTACTAAAAAATAGCTTGCTGCCTCTGTGTCTCTTTTTTCCACCTGAAAAGTAGGTCAACAATCCTTACAGCTTTGAGAAGAAGAAATGAGTAACGCTTGTTGAAAACATGCAGGATTTAATTTCAGTCGTGAACAGAAAGAAAAATTAGTTTTGCTTTTTGTATGAGATTTCGGTGTGCAGCTAGAAGTCAGGCACCACTGCACGTGATGTGGTGTTCACATCAAGAGCCAGCTGCACCCCAACCTTTCATTACTCTGCCTCAGTGTGAATACAAACAGAGGAGGAAGGAGAATAAGGTTAGAGACGGGCTAGGGCAGCCTTAAAAATGAGGAACTACTTCAGAAGAGAGAGATGGCAAGGTGGCCAAGAGACCCGATGATTCAGCATATCCCACCACAACTATCCAGAACGGAAGCTTACTTCATCACAACAAAACCCAAAGGGAAAATAATAATTACATTTCTTGGCTTCCCTTACAATAAATGGCCATCAAGGGCATTATGGATTTTACGGTACAAAGCCCAGCCCAGAACCTGTATTTTCCCTTTGATAAACGCACTTCTCAATTGAAAGGAATAGCAATTGAGATATATTTAAAAGCAGTGATCTGAGAAGGTTTCTGTTTTCTTCTATCGGGCAGCTTCTGGTACCAAATGTGAAGCACTTGTTATGGTATAGCAGGAGAGTTCTTTACAGAACTGAACATGTTAACGCCTACGCCAGTACTCACTGACACAGGCATGCACACAAACACAGCTTGATCCATAACTATGACTGATGCCATTACACACTTTTCTTCTTTCTCTTCCTGATAAGCTTCTGAGAATACTTTATTTTACTGAAGCAGAGAGAGAACTTCCAGGACCCTGTTGCTCTGGCCACACTCCGTCGTACAGTAACTACTCAGAAAGATCCTGGGCAAAAACTGAAACTTATTTATAGTTTAGCTTAGATAAACAAGACTGCATATGCATTAGTGAGGCAAACTGAATAATAAAATCACAAACAAGGCAGGATGGAAAATTGTATTTTGTTTAGTTGTACGATGAATTTTCAATAGCCCTTTAAAAAAAGTATTTTATGACTTTGGTTGAGATTGCAAGCATTAGTGCTGTTTGTAATGTGTCCAGTGATTCTGGTGGATCCTCGTCGAATTACAGCACGCTTTCCATTTGGATTTTCTCCATCATTAGGTCTTATTTTCCTGTCAGTTTGCCCATTTTATCATGAGCTTCTTTCAGACAACAGACTGGGCAACATACCTCCAGCAGCAAAAGAAATCAAACAGTCTATAAAAATAAAAATATGTTTCAACAATTTTTCCACAAAAGATGGTTTGTTAGAGTGTGTAATATGAATGATAGATTCATGTTGGCACTTCAGTTTTCCCAAACACACAAAAAAGTTTTGCTTTTCCTTATTTTCTTCTTTAAAAGGGTCGATACAGTAGAAAGAATTATATTTTGGATTCCTGAAGTGTGCTAAACCAATCCAACAGAAGCTAACTTGCCAAATTCAACTGTGATGTGAATCGGGGTTAAAGGTACACAGCAAGTTTAAAAATGGGGGAAATATTAATGTTTTTCCACCAGTGCCACTCTAACAACTCAAAGCAAATTCTGAAAGCTTTTAAATCGCACTGATAACTTCTCACAGGCTAAACTGCCCCTGTGTTAATTATGGACATGATTATTGTTTAAGTAAACATCAGTGTACAGCAAGCCTAAATTTTGTAGTCCCCTTTATTTGCTTCTGCTAAAGGACGTCTCTCATCGTTCCAGGATCAGAGTCACTTCTTGCATTAATAAGAGCAATTTTCTGAGATTACTGGAATGGCATTAGATTAGGTCAGCAGTGAAATTGGCCCTCTGCATGTATCCTAATTTTACATCCCCATGAAATACCACATCACTCACATCAGCCTGACTTTTACCCTTGGAATTAGTTTCCCAGCACACTCTTGCGGCGCCACTTCACAACATCATTTACTTCACCCTGTTATCTGTCCCTGAATCTCCCGAGAGACTTGCTTGAATCTGCTGACTCCAGGCAGCATTTGACAGACTTTGGCTTTTTAATTTTTATTTATTTTTTCTTAATTTAGTGGACATTTAGGAAAGCTTCAGGAAAGAGGTGATGCATTGGTACTACAAAGAAATTATATTCCTTTTTTTGTTTGTTTTTTACTGATGCCGCAGAGGGCACTGCAGCCGTATTGCTTCACAGAAGGGCACCCAGGAGTACCCGTGATGACTGGCAGCTCAGCACACCATTTCTTCTGCCAGGCCCTCCTGGGCTGATGTGAAGCTTATGGTGCTGAAGAGCTGGAGCAGGGTTCAAAGGTGCTGGTGCCGCATTGTGCAGCTCGCAAAGTGGGGATGAGTTCACAGTTTCACAGCTATGTGTGCAAGGAGTCACCAGGGCTACAGGCCTTGCATCACCTGGTGAGGGAAGGATGGGGCCTTGCCTCATCCAAATCTTTAAATTCCCATTACCTAAGATCCCCAAATATTCCAGGTGGGGCTGTCCCATGGGGGATTTCCCCTGTTGTCAGCACACGAAGTGCTGCAGTACCTACACACCACTGCCATCTGAAACAGAACGGTGTTCATGTGTTGCCTCCTGGGCCTGAAATCCAGACTTCTCGAACATTTTCCCTTTTCCCCACCTCCTATGCCTCTCAAAAACGTTGAGGGAAATACTCCAGCACTTCAGCAGAACGCAAATGTAACTGATTGAATGTATAGCATTCACTCAAAGTGCACTCTCGGGACTGTGTTTTGAGGTTGATTATCAGGATGCAGAAAGTGCTGCCACATCCAGGCACAGAAACACACATCGCTTCTGGCTGGGTTTTGAGATTGACCATGCTGATGCTGTGCACCAACAGCCCTGCAGAGCGAATCAGCTGAACGCCTAACAGGGGATGCTGGGCTGTGGCCTGGCCCGGCCTGCCCTGGTTATGTGGGCGAGAGCCCAGCCCCATGCCAGCTGTGTCCCATTACCCCCGCCCTGGAGCCGGCTGGCACTGACACGGCACGACGCGCCATGTGGAGGCCTTATTACCCAGCGGGGCGGCACAGGGCTCGGGGCGGGCTTTGGCCACACAACCCCCCGGCCTCAGCCCCGGCTCGGTGGTGGCACAGTGCGGGCCTCCCTGTGTGCCAGGACGGGGCTCAGGCAGCCTGAGGGGAGCCGTGGCACACAGCACGGCACACAGCAACATGGCGCACAACATGGCGGGCACGCAGCAAGGGCACACAACATGGCGGGCACACAGCAACATGGCGGGCACACAGCATGGGCACACGACATGGCGGGCACGCAGCAAGGGCGCACAGCATGGGCACACAGCAACATGGTGGGCAGACAGCATGGCGGGCACGCAGCGACGTGGCGGGCACACGACGTGGGCACACGACATGGCGGGCACGCGACAGGGTGGGCATGCAAGATGGCGGGCACCTCACCGGGCGGCGCAGCACACACCCTCCCTTCCCTAGATGGCTTTTTATGAGGTGTTTTGTTGTTGTTGTTCATGCTTTTTGACTTTATTATTATTATTATTACTATTATTATTATTACTATCACTGAGCGGCCCCACAGGGAACCGCCGCGTCTCCACCGGCAGCCACCAGCCAACATTTGCCGTTCGCCTCTGCACCGTGCCCCTCCCCCCCTTCCCCTCCCCCCTCCCCTCCCCCTCCCCCCGAGCGGCGCGGCGGCCGCCCCTCCCCCCTTCCCTTCCCCCCCCTTCCCTTCCCTTCCCCCCCGTTTCCCCTCCCCCCTCCCCGCGCGGCCCCGCGGGGTCACGTGCCCCCTGCCCTCCCCCCCCCCCCCGCCCCCTTCCCATCCCCCCGGCGGGGCGGGGGAGGGGCAGCGCAGCCGCTCTGTGCGGCGGGGCCAGCGGCGGGTACCGACAACCCTCTAAGAGCCGGGCACTGCCGGCACGGCGCCGCACGGCACGGCACGGCACGTCACGGCGGGGGCCTCCATTTTGTGCCCGCGTGTCCCCAGCACCCCCCCACCTCCCCCCCAAGCCGCACCGAGCGGCTGGCACCTGCCCTTCGACCTCTGCTGGGGCGGGGAGGCGGGTTAAGGGGTCAGGGAAGACAATCGAAAGGCCGCCCGTGCTGGAATAGCACGGCAAATCAACTTATCCCGGGGGCTCGGTGAGCCTTTAGGGGGGCCGCGGCCTCCCCCAGCGCTGCAGCGGGGGCACCCGCGGGTATTTTGGGGAGGGGGCGGCAGTGCTCGGGCTCCCCTCAGCGCTTTTACTGCAGGGCGCAATAAAACGAGGAGGGCCCCCCAGCCCAGTGCAAGCCGACTGAGCTTCCCTGAAATCTGTCAGTCGTTATCTTCTTCATCTTTTAGTCATTTCTAACCCGTAATGGTGACATCTAAAACCGAGCAGATCAAGAGTATGGGCCCGGCTCTTTTTTTTTTTTTTTTTTTTTTTTTTTTTTTACGCAAAATCCACCACTGAAACTCCATCCAGTAGTGAACTTAGTGCTGATTTACGCAAGGGTACCTGAGAGCAAAAGTCTCCCTGTGTATAAAATAATATTTTAGAATGAATAGCTGCCTGGAAGTCATAGGTACTGCAGCTCTCTTTGGAAGGCACCTCCACAAGTACATTTTCTTGGCCCTATGCTGTTCAAATTTCTGCAGTGTAACCTGGCAATCTCCATAAAGGAAGGAGTCGTGTAGAATAAACTCGCTCACATGGCTGAAAATTCATCAGATTTTTTTTTAACGCTTTCACAAAATATTTTTTCGGATTATTTTTAAATTTTAAAACAATGGGCCTTTTTTAGAAAACTTCAGTCCCTGCAGACAGAAAACTTCATTCTTTACTGTCAGTGTTTCACCCGGATCTTTGTTCTTTTTCCCTTTTTGGTGAGAAATCCTGGGAGAGAACCCCAAACGTTTCCCCAGCTGCCTTAAGAAAGCCGCTGGGCATCGCCAGCCCTTTCTAATGGCCATCCATCCATCCATCCATCCATCCATCCATCCATCCATCCATCCATCCATCCATCCATCCATCCCCCTTTGTGCAGGGTTTTCACATCAGGGCCACGCCACGACCATGCCAGTCAGAACAACAGGGGGAGTGCTAGTGAAAGGGAAACCGGCTGGGCAGTGCCTCACCATCTCGTTGGTTTGGGTCAGGGCCTGATCTACCAGTCGTACTGGTTAGCGTGAGGTTAAAAAAAAATAAAAAAAAAAAAAACCACATTCAAACCATCAGCCTATGTGTGCGAAAGACCTAGTTAAACCCTGGAGTCGGAATAGGCTGGGATGCAACCAGTCCTTCACACCGACTGCAATGTGGGCATACCGGCACTAAAGATCTCCTGCATTTGCATCGAGAGGAGCTGGTGTTGGCACTGCGAGCACAGTCCTGAAGGACTGCTAACGTCAACAAAAAGGTCCTTGTGATGTACAGGACTGGTTGGAAGTACGGGATGAGGGAATTGCTGCAAAAACAGAGTCGAGTAAACAGAAACTGTGCTTAGATAATTAAAACGTTAATGAAACCAGGCATCTTTCAGCTAATATTGAACATGCAGTAGAAAGTATTTCATTGCGTTGGAACTGTGTACACCGCCCTAATGCCTGAGTGCAGATGCAGCACATGCAGATAGCATGAACTCATGTTTTTATTTTTATGTAAAATTTGTTCTTAAAAAGAAATGGCGTCGTTCGTTTATTTGTACTGGGAGATCCTGGAATAACAGAAGCCAGATATCCTGAGTGACTTTTTCAAAGTATGGATACATGAATTGTTTTTTCTGCTTTTTGTTGTTACGGCCCATTAGAAAGTACTGATACATTTGTGCATAAAAGCCTGTTGTAGATAAAACACTCCCGCTACCCATCACGTTTCTGAGGGCAACGACAAAAGAGCAGGTAGGTTCATCTTGAGCAGGGAGGGTCCAAGCAGGCCCACCTCCCGCCCCCAGGTGCCTGTTTCTGTATAAAAGCGAAAGCCTGCTCGCTGGGAAGCCACTGGGGAAGCCACGTGCTGCCGACAGCAGCAGCAGCAGAGCTGTAGGGACCCCCAAGGTGGCTGCAGAGACACGAAGGCCCTGGGGAGTAGTCCAAGGGTTGGGAGCAGAGCTGCGGCTCCAGGATGGGTGGACCCCGTGCTGATTTGGGGGTATTTCCATCAGGAGGTGGTCAAATCCCAAACGAGTACCTCCGTCAGCAAGCCTCGCTGCTGGCCCTACGTACAAACCCGGGCGTCGGTGCGTGCGGGCTGTTCTTGCATTGTTCTCGGTCCTGAGGTTGAAAAGAGATTTTGTCCTACTCGGGGCGAAAAGGATATAATAATTTTAACAGAAAAGGCAGTCGTCTCTTTCCGGGAGGCAGGGAAAATACTGCCCTTCTGTGTGTAATTGTGGAGCCATGCGGACCCGCTCGGGAAGGGCCGATGTGCCCCCGTTGCGTGTCGTTGCTGTGCATCCACGGCTGGAAGAAAGATAGTCCGTCCTCTCGGCTGTTGCTATGGGAACTTTTTCAGAGTTCTTGCAACTCCTTTTCCAGGGCTGCTGGAACAATGAAGGATATTGAGCACAGAGCATTAACCGTCCTCCAAAGCATTTTAATAAATACCAAGTTTTATTTAAAGCCGCGTCTCCACCAGCCCTTGCCAGCTCTTGTCTAATTACTGCTGCATCAAATATGGTGGCTTTCCAAGAACGCCGCTGAAGCTCCCCACAGCTCTGTTGCTCATCCGTTTGGGTCACCTACTGAGTTACATTCTGCCTTGTGGTAAAGCAAATTCCGTGTGTGTTTCCTCATGACGGTGCAATTAATTTATTTACTCAAGCAATTCACTGAAACATTAGAAGGGAAAGGCATATGGTGTGAACTGGTTGCACAAGTCAGAGTCGATTTGTTACTTTCGGCAGCGGTAGCTTATTATATTTGATACCTCTCAATTGATTTGCTTTTGTGCTCAACTTTGATCTTTTAAGGCATTAGCCTTAAGAAACTGTGACTTTATGCATACACATGCATTTTGCAGTGGCGCAATTGATTTCTCGATGCAGTTGTTCCTTCACCTTAATTCTTTGTACTATGTGGGCCACGTTTTCACAACCTTCGTCCAGGAAGCCACTGCAGCACTAAAGTCATAACATCCCTCTGGATGCTATTCCAAATAGGAATCAGTCACAGATTTAAATCGGGACATTTTTTTAGTTTTTACTCAAGGTGAAGTTGAAAATTTTTTTGATTATTTTTCCTAGATCTACCCCATACGACAAGTCTGTAGGAATTTTATGATTGATCTTCTCTAAGGTTAGAATTAGTATTTCCTAACATACTAATTCTAATATTACTCTAATCTTATGCAACATCATGAGCATGCCTACTGACATCATCACGGTACTGATCTCTTGCACTAAAATAGATTAATTTTTTTTCACAGCTAGATTTGGGGAGCAGGAAAGAAGAAGGTGGGTTTTTTTTGCATTTAATTTTGAGCTCTCCCCTTCAGAACGCTTTCTGCTCTTAGGAAAGGGAGAAAAAAATTAATTCATGACATAGACGGTAAAGGAAACCATAAGAGAGATGTATTGAATGTGAAATTATGCTGTTGCTAACCACAATTTCAGAGGTGCGGGTGTGAAAAAGAATTCACATTACCAGAACCAAAATGTGTGTGATTCTTTAAAAAAAAAAAAAGAGTAAAAATGGAAAGCTCTATATTAGTACAATTTTTTGTGAGATTGAGCTTTAAATGCAGAGTGCATGGTTTTATGCCAGTGAATATTTGAGAAAACAGTTACCAGCTGCTGGGCTGCACTCTCCAAGGCTCGCATGAAGGGCTGCTGTGAAGATTAGAAAATTACATCCCTCAGCTGCAGTTTGCATAGGTGCGCACACCGTGTGGTGCCTTGGCCTTTTGCCACTCAGATTCAGGCAGAGAAGGAAAAACACGAGGCTCTTCCCTCCCGGCGTTTCGGAGGAAAAGGGTCCTTCTAGCAGCGCCTGCCTGTGCTGAAGTGGGGAGCAGGACGCCTGATTGCATCGCGTTGGCACAACCCTCCTCAGAGGGAAATGAAAATTGAGGTTCACTGGGAGATCTGCTGGAGATGAATGGGCTGAGGGTTGCTGTTGTGCGGAGAGCAGTGCCTAATGGCATTCTGCTTCAGAGAGCTCCCACGATCTGCGAAACAATGTGCCCATTGCCACAACTGCTCAAGGTGGCCAAGTTACTCCCCCGCCGCTCCGTGCAGCTGATGCACATTTTAATCAAGCCTCTCTACAGTGTACAGAAACATAATCAAGGATTTCATTTTTATACTTGGTGCTGCTGCCCCTCGTGGGTCCTCATCTCTGTCACCCCCCATTTGTTTTCCCACACCGAGCAGTACGGTGAGCACTAACGACACGCACCAGTAATTATACACGGGGACGGGCCGAGACAAGCAAGCAGTCTTGTTGCTCTTGGTTTGGAAGAGGAAGGCTTGGTGGGCAATTCAAAACCCCAGTAGCACCCCATTCCCCCCCACAAAAAAAATATTATATGGTTGCACCTCTGCTTGACCACTCCATGGCCAAAGTGAGGAGAAAGGAGAAACTGCCTGGCACCCTAAGGGGACTGCGGTCAGGTCAAAACTGTCTCAGAGAGGCAGAGAAAAGAGAAACTGAAACTCGATTCACAGATTCAACTCAGCTGCACGCATTTTGTTCAAAGATGAACAACTCTCTTCCGGTCTAGAGTATCAAGCTGACTGCCTCTGCTCACAGGATTTAGCTGAAACAAAATTAAATGTGTCTGCGGAAGGGGCAGAGAGTGAATGAGCTGTGAAGCTACGGTTTGGGAAAAAAAAAACAACACAGTTTTGCATCAGTGTGGTTGCTGCTGCAAGGTCACACAGCAAAGAAACACTCATTCTCCATCCTGAAAACTTTGTTCTACAGATAGGGATTTTCCAGGGTCAAGGGTCAGGAGAGGTAGGGGTGATTTCGGGGTGGTGTTTTCAGGAGTGTGGCTTCAGCCAACCTCGCCAGCAAACAACCCATGAACTGCAACTGCAGTAGGAAGCAGTGCTGAGTGCCTTTGAAAATCCCACTTAGGCTGCCTAGCCAAGTTGATAGCAGCTGTTTGCATATTTGTTTTTTAAACAAAATGGTCCTTTGGTCTCTGCAAACTTTTCTTCTACCAGCAGCAAGAGCTCCCTACCTCATCTAATCCTATTCTTCACCCTTTGTGGCTGTCATAACAATGGATTCCACTTACGCAAGTTCATCACATTTTTCAGAGTTCATCTATATTTATTGTTACTGGATTTTTTTCATCTCTGTTCAAAGAAAATGTTGAAATACATTCAAAATGCACTAGAACTCAAATTCCAATTGGAAAATGTGCTGGGAAGTGTAGGCACACTCTCAGAATGCCATTTGAAAAGGCAATAACTTAAAAAAATGTTTTTGTAAGTTGTGGGAAAATGAAAAAATACAGATTTTCCATGAATTTCACACTAAATACATAGTGATGTCCAGTTGATGAACACATACCTAACATCCCTACAGTATTTTTCATACTGTAACTGTTTCCAGAAGTAATGGGCACCAAATTCTATTTTCACATTTTAGCCAGGTTGGAGGAACTTCTTACTTTTAAGTCTCTGGAGTCCCAGAACAGCTCAGATTGCTTGTATTGCTTTTGCTACTCTCTGTTAGCACTTTGAGTCAGCAAAACAGGAAATGTCAAGGGATTGTTGAGGTACGCTGCAGGTATAACAAATGAGTAGAAGCAAACTCTCATCTATTCTGTGCATTAAGAAATCTCTGCTGGATTTGGGATACGCTGCTGAAACTGAAGGACATTTCAGGTATTCTCTGGATAAAAGAGAGATTACAGTTCAGAGAGCAAACTAATTCAAGGGCAGTCAGATGTTTTCTAAAAGTAAAATACATAGAGGAAAATTTTCCCTCAACTACCAGTCTATGCATTAACTTGACTTACATTTGTGAGGAACAGTTTTTTATAATTACCTAAATGCACAAGAGATCACCAGGCAAATCTGGACTTTGGAATTACAGGGTACTGTAGATCTCACAGAAAGACTCTAAAATGCAGTTTTGGGTCAGATTCACACGTGTAGTTATCTCAAAATTAACATGAAGTCTCTCTACCAGAGGCAAATAAAACAGATTTACAGTGGACTGAGATCATAATTTGGCTTGTGGTTTCCTATTTAGACTAACATCGAGGCTTGCTTTGAATAAGAAGAGCTGAGAAGTTATTAACGTGAACAAAACATGATCAACAACAACAACCGTAATGTTCAGGAAGTGGAAAAGTTTACAGTGCCCACAACTCTGAAGTTTAAGTGATGACGTCATATATCTGCATGTGTATAAGAATTTACAAAAAAATAAAAAATAAAAAGTATTCACACTGCTCTATCGTAGTCTGTATCTGATACCGTTTTTAAGCAGTACCAGTCTGTATCTGATACCATTTTTAAGTATGAGGAAATAGCAGTACCTCAGCTGGCCCAATGGCAAATCTCTGAAGATCTGAACTTGTGGTGGTTATTAAAAGTGCATAAAAATATAAGTTTATTTTATTTTTTTCATTTATAGCATTTACTTAACATTTGCTGGTTGCTTCAAATGCAGAATAAGATCCACCTTTGTTAAAATCTTTGCTTTGTTACACAAATTTGGTACTATCATTGCTTTTGGTTTGGTCAGCAATCGCTTCAAGAGATGTCTTCTCATTTCCAGACATTCTCTTAGAGCCATAAAATTATTGTGGAAAGTTCTAAAGTTACTACAGGCAAATTATCTTACTGCTTTTTCCCCTTTTCTGTTTAGGAGCCTCCAGAAGCAGATGGCAGCACTAAGGAACTGAGGAGCAGAGAGCCACTCCTGCACTATGAGACAGCAATTCTCTATTTCCATGGCCATCCCACTAGGTCGTCATCCTCTGTGAGTGAAGATAAGGTGTCTGCAGGTTAGTTAAGGTGGTCCCCAGCATTTAGAAGAGAATGGCTTCCTCTGCTACTCGTTGCCTGTGAGATCTGTAAAGAACTCAGCTTCCAGAACTCAAATTAGGCATCTACATTTCATTTCCTCCAGATCATCTATTAAAATAGAAGAAACATACAGAATATCCTACTCAAAGAGACATTCAGACACCAAAGCAGAGGTTGTGAATGCTAATGCCACACTGGCACATAACTCAGACCTGTACAGAGATGCCTAAACCTGGAGAGAGGCAGGGCTTCAGTATGTCTTTTTAGACACCTTTAGAATCCCCACACCCACCATGTTGTCCTGATGATTCATTCCCAGGCGTTTAGCCATTCTTAAACAATGCGGAACTTAGGCATAAAACTTCATCTTTTTATTTATATCCTGAGAGCCAATCACCTGAGAATTGTCATGCCTAAACCCCTTTGAGAACTGAGTTGTAGCATCTGTTCAGTTTTGGGCCCCTCAGTACGAGAAGGACATCGAGGCCATGGAACATATCCAGAGCAGGGCTAGGAAGCTGGTGAAGGGCCTGGAACACAAGTCCTGTGAGGAGCGGCTGAGGGAACTGGGGGTGTTTAGTCTGGAGGTGGCTCAGGGGAGACCTGATTGCTCTCTACAGCTACCTGAAAGGAAGGTGTGGGGAGCTGGGGGGGGGGTCAGCCTCTTTGCGCAGTAACTAGTGGTAAGACTAGAGGAAATGGCCTCAAGTTGTGCCAGGGGAGACTCAGGTTGGAAGTTAGGAGACATTTCCTCTCAGCAAGAGCAGTCAGGCATTGGGAGGGGTTGCCCAGGGAGGTGGTGGAGTCACCGTCCCTGGGGGTGTTCAAGGAAAGGTTGGACGTGGTGCTCAGGGACATTGTCTAGTGGGTGACATTGGTGGTAGGGGGGTGGTTGGACCAGATGATCTTGGAGGTCGTTTCCAACCTTAATGATTCTGTGATTCTGTGATCTCTGGGATGCTTCTAAACTCAAAAGAGCAAATACCTGTCATATGATAGGACACACGATCCTCCCCTGCAAATCATCCAGACCAATGTATCTGCCAGAGTACACCAGGGCTGTCCCCCCATCCAAGCAGTCCTTTTTTTTTTTCTTTTTTTTTTTTTTTCCAATTGGATATCTGGTTGGGTGAGGGAAGAATAATGTTCACTCGGGTCTCATGGTAATAAGCTCTTGGGAGGCATCTGAATGTGAAAACTGAGAAGCTGTTCTAGGTATTTGGATATGCATCCTATCTCTGTTCTCTGTTTCCAAAATGAAGAAAATACCAGTTTTCAGTATATTCAAACAAAAAATTACCATTTCTATGGCATGAGGATAATGTGAATAAATATTACAAGGAACTCAAGTGCTATGAGCTTAGCCTTTATGACTTAACCCTGAGGGCCATATAAGCCTTTGACAGCTTAAGTGTGGAATGGATGGCCTCTTGTCCTTCTTCTTTCCCACCTGCCTGATCAAAGATAAAACTATTGCAGATCCCTGGAGAGACCCATATACATAGGTCAGGGAAAGACCTATAAATCCAGATGTTTATTTCGGATCTTGGATCTAGCTATCTGGGATCTACTCTATCCGGTAAGTTGAATTTGTTTCTACTGTCCGTGTGTAGCATTCAGCACAGATTTGCATAATTATAGTGTTCAGAATGTCTCAAATGTTCCCTCTTGTAAGATCTTTCTCATATAAACACTTCCTAAAACAATTTCTCTTAGGAAACCTGTGTTCCTATACAAACCTTGCTTCTGTGTGAAAAAATACATATAGTTGCTGTGTAAAGTTCCATCTCAAAACTTGGTCATCTGAAGTTATCTTATCTGAAGTAATAAGACCAGCAAAAACCTGCAGAGTGACATACATGAGGCAATGAAGAAGCACGCATCACTAGAAATGCTTGTTCTTTCAGTCTTAGCTTTGGTGGCCCTTCTGTTTCCTGTTTCCTTTCTCGTAGGAGGGAGTTGCTGTCTCTTGGTTGGCTGCATTTGTCTCTGTCCTCCTGCAGATAAGTCTGTCCCTCTCTGATAATACAGTTGTGAATCTTCCTAGAGTTGACCAGCCTAAGCGTGGGATTTGAGGTTCCTAGTACAGGCAGTGGAGATTTACAACTGAAGTGATGAAATTCACTCACCTGTGACAATTTAGCCCACAATAACAATTTTAAATGGCCTTATTCTAAAGGCTGTCATTCGAAGATTCAGTAGGTTAAAAATTAGCTTGCTTCAAAAACACCTGTATTTGCAGCAAGGTTTTCTTCAAACAGCTCAGATCAGTCAAATTGTCTTTGTCAAATCTCACCAAAATGCCACAAGTTGATTACATTTCCCCAAATATCTACCTTAATTACATGGTTTCTGAGCTGCAACACTACTGCTCATAGTTCAGTGGTTGCATAAACTCCCCAGCGAGAAATCTGAACAGTATTTAATTAGCCTGGTCCTGCTGTGTGATACTCCAAACACCCTGTTTACCCAATTAAGACAAAGGTTGCGTGATCTTATAGTTAGTAAGTGCCCGAGCCTATGTACTAAGCCTTGCAGCTGGAAACTGGAAATGTAAAATGTACATCTCTCCTTGTAAGCCTTAATTGTGCTATGTCTAAATAACACAAAGCAGATACAGAATAAAAGGAGTCCTTTTCAAAACTCCTGGTTAAAACATCTGCAAGATCCAAAGGAGGCTTGACTAACAAAAGGGTGCAGGTCCATGACATGTTCTGTCACAATAAAATAAAACAAAGGACATTACAGATCGGTGTTTAGATCTCTAATAATACGCCCAAGAAAAGGATCTTCAAAATAAATGTACTCTCCAGCACAAGGAATGTAAGAATATTAATGTATGTGAAATGTACCTGAGATGCAGATCTTACAAGGCGATGGAAAGGAAGGAAGGAACTGCTTAGCATTCATATCTCCTCTCTGCTTGTTCCAATAACATGTTTTTGTCCTGAATACAGAGTATATCCAATTAGCATAACACAGCTTTTGCAAACACTTTTATTTCATTTCACTAATGGTGAAATAATTGCCTCACTTATCCGCAAGATAGCCTTGAAAATGTCTCTTTCAGTCTGGAGATCTTCCCATCCAGAACGGAGATCACAGCATGTTGCATTGCTTCAAGGAGCACCACAAACCAGGCCTGCTCCTCTGACTCATGTGGGGTCTACTGCAGTATGTTTTGCTTTTTCCATGGGAGGACATTGCTTCAGCCTCCATTTTGCTATTTTTTTTCCCAACAGTGGGCTCCCGATACCCTTACAAAAATCTGAAAGTAATCTTTGAGGCCTATTTCAGTGTTTAGTAGAGGCAGCGATTAAAGTTAGGTCTTCATTTTCTTACACTGCTTTGAAAAGCACTGAAAATTTGAAAATTTGGGGAAATTTTTTGGGAAAAAAAAAAAAACAAACAGGAAAATCTGGGTGAATTTGATTTTCCAATGAAAAATCAAAGAAAAAAATCACCAAAATATAAAAGTCCATTTTACATCAGGAATCTATTTCCAAGCAATTCTATGGTAACGTACATACCAGAAATCAACATGAGCTTTTATTCAGATCACAGTAATATTTACATTTATGTGGAAAATCTGAAAGGATAATCCTGGTCCTTTGAATAAAATCCATGGGATGCTTTCCCTGAATATTTAAAAGAAAATTATGTAGGCTGTTTTCAAAATAATATTATGAATGAAAAATATTTCAAAAGCTGTGTACTTTTTACTTATTTGCCTCAGAATATATCTGTGATATTAATCTTGACTTTCCAAAGGTTTTCTTAATGAAGATGTGTATCATTAGTTGTGTTTCATCCTAGAAGTCGCTCTTTTCCATCAGTGGGGAATTAATGTGCTTGTGCGTGCGGATGTATATGTGGGTGGGAGTCATCCACTGCCCAGCCACACTGGTTGAAGTCACTTCTACTAGGTGGCAAGGCAGCTAAAACTTAGGTGTTGCCATGGCTATAAGCAACATACACATATTGCCACAGTCCTTCCTGCTTTTTAAAAGTTTCTTTGATCATACTTGTGTCTGTCTTCAAAATTACTCTTATACGAAGCCACAAGCAGTCTGGCAGCATTGGAAAGATTGGGAGAAACAGCCTGGGCAAAGTGTATGTGTGGGGGGGTGTCATTGTCACTAGCATTTGTAGTCTGCAAAAATTGTTTGCCTGAAATTTACATTTTGATGAGAGACTCTCAAAACTATCCTTGCTAGGTGGGTGTAACGCCAGTGATGTGTGTAAGGACTGATGACTAATACTAAGAGGATGCATAATCCCTACTTTTCAGCGAGTTCCTGAAGTGAAGAAAAGCCAGCCGGATTATAAAATCTTGTCCGTTCTAAGAACCCAAACGTAAGTACTTATCAAAGATTTTTCATTAAGCCTTGCTTTCTGTAATTGCATATCTAACATTTAATTGTCTAATAAATGAGGCCAAAATTGTGTTTAAAAGATTATTGAAAGACAGCCATTAATGTTACAGGTAAATTGATCAGCAGATCTCAGATAGTAGGAGGCGAAGAAAAATCACACTGCAATAATTTTTACAACCTCCAACAAAAAACTATCCAAAAAATCTTGTAGGAGTGATATCCACCACTCAGCCAGTTGGAGCTAAATTCAGGAAGAGCTGTTACGCAACCGGTTTCCCTTTTAGACATCTGAGCCTGATATTTAGGCAGAGCTAGCAGTTAAAAACTTCAGGCTCAGCTGCTGTCTAAATTGCCTTGGCACATATGGCTACATCCATACTAATAGCTTCAGCTGTGCCAGGGAAAGTTCCCAGGCACTGGAACTTGAACTGTTTATTCTCTTACACTGTCGGCGTGGTCTTTGGCTTGTTTTGGGTCCACCATCACTGTCCCTAGCGTAGTTCAGGGCTTTGCACAAACCAGAGAACATTTCCACATGACAGCTCTGGTGTGGGTATCCTCCTTGGTGGCTAAAACAGCTTAATGGTATGGATTGGGATATGGCCACAGGGTCAAAGGACAGTTCAGGGAAAGTTCAACCTACTTTTATAGACATAGTCTAGGCATACGGGAGAGAAATTCCCACAGAAACATCCCATATACTTCTGCTTTGATGCATACGCAAATTTGCACCCAGTTCCTGGCCATGTTCAAAAACTGGTGGATTGATCTGGCAAAGAGAAGTATCCCTCAGCACTAATTTGATATAAATATATCAAATATTTAAACAGAATTTCTACCCAGGAAGAGGAGAGACTTGAATTTTCATGCCTGTAATGCGTGTAGTTTGGTTCAAACATTCCTGGTCATCTCAAAGAGCTGGTTGTTAGTTGAAGGGACATCAGGCCTCAGACTAGCTAGTTTATTATCACAGCACAAAACTTGGAAGTGAAAAATAAGAGCTAAATATATGCATGTGTATAGCCAAGGCAAAGGAAAAACTTCTTTCACAGAGCTCAGAGGATCCACGCACACAGACCATCTCTTCTCTTAAACAAAGTGGTCTTTTACCTCCATTTTGAATACTGAGACCACATCTAGTTACATGAATAAATTGCCTTCTCTTTCAAAAATGTTGAGTGCTCTTGAATCCCACTGCAGTCATGTTCCCACATATTAAAAATGCTAGGCTGGAAAAATTTCTAAGCACTGTTTAGTAGACAAAAGCCTAAAGGTTTTGTTTACAGACTCTTTCACAGGAGAATAATCAAGCTCTGTAGAGAGCTGCTACTCCATTTACTTGCTAGCCTTATTTTGACAGCCTTTGCTAGTCTGCCCTACTTTGAAAAGGGTGGGTTGATGTGGAAGCCAAAAAAGTGAATCATATTTACTGTCAAAAAAATAAGTGTGTTTTAAGCTTTCATCTGCCACTAGCAAGTAATCAAAGATGGCAGTGGTAGCAGCCCTTGTAGTTAACCCAGTGCATGTTCATTAAACGGCAGGGGGTACCCAGAGTGTTTATTTCAGTAAAAACAATTAAGCATACATATATATATATATATTCCAGTGTTAATGATTCCCTGTTGACAGAGCTGAAAAGGGAGTGCTTCTTGAGTTTCCAAGAGTGATTATTAAAGAGAAATGACTGTCAGTCTTCTAATTTGGGTGAATGCCAAGCAGACCAAAGGTGACAGAATAGGAGAAAAAAAAAAGAAAAGAAAGAATATGCAGTGCTCATTATCAACATACTCTGTCTGTTTTATTTTTTTACATTGTCACAAATGAGCTTCACAGCTTTCCCTTTGTTATGAAACCGGCGGCCGTAACATGATCTATTTTCCATTACATCACAGTGCTGTTCCACGTAAGCCTGAGATGATTTCTTCCTAATTTCTTTCTTGGAATCATTCATCATTTTCTTTATAAAATATTACCTCTTATACTGCTGTTTCTCAAGCTTGTCCCCCATCTGTGGAGGATTTTGCTTGCACTCCAGCTAGCTGTTTCTGAAAAAAGATAGGAATTTTCAGGCTCTCCAAGGCTGTAGAGAAAGAAAAACTGTCATGGTGCCAGCACACCATATTCTCTGAAATCGTGGTTGTTAGGACCCAGGCTAGGAATTGGTTGCACAAAAGATGAGGGGGAAAAGACCGTGCTCTTAGCATTGTTCTATAAAGGAAAAATATGTGAATGAATAAATGCATGACCCTACAAAGGTGTGGTACAGTTACAGGTTGGCTCATCCTGTTATTCAGAGTTAGTAAATGTTCATACACCACTTTTCATATTGCTGCACACTAAGTTCTGCTGGCTCATCGTGATTGTTATCTCTACTGGAAAGCAAGCAAACCTCTCATCTGTATGAGATTTGATGTGACATTCTGCATTTTAGCCAATTCCAGCTGGCTGCTCCAAAAAGGCAGGCAATGTTTCATAGGTACCACAGCTATTTCTCCTTCTTCAACCCCCTGAAGTAGTAGCCGTGGGGCTGTACGTTAAGCTGTGAGGTAAGGAACCATAAATTCACATTCTACTATATATAGATTTTCTTACCACCTCTTTTACTGGCTTTGTAGTAATCCAACTGCAGTAGATGACCTGACTAAAAGACTCCTTCTCTCTCTGACCTCTTTTCACAGTCTCCTCTCCATATATCCCTGACTACATTGTATCAGTTCTACGGACATTATAATCTGTTTTCAAGCCTAAATTGTCAAAACCCAACCATACAAATGCCATGCCTCTCTGTCTTGTTCATTCCTATCTTAAAAACAAGTTAAAGAGAGTTTGCATATGATCATTTTAGGAAGAAATGGGAAGGCAGTGCAGGATAAAAATCCTCTGCCAGCATAAATTTCAACTGCAATCTGTTTATTTCAGTAGAAATATGGCTAAGAATGAGCTTCTTGTTAGATCATGTTCATTCAGCCCTTCAAGCAAATGTATAAGGCACAAAACTGCTACGATCAGCCTATCATGGCATAACTATGCCATACCCCTTACTAGAACCCAAAATAGATTCAGGAATATAATTTCCATTGACTCCTGTCAAAGAGGAAAGTTGGCGTAAATTTGAAGATAAATGGACATAGGCAGCTATCATGTGAAGTCACAGTATCAAAACAGATTGTTTGGTTACACACAGTCATCAGTTAAATACTAGAAGATTTAGGATTCATAATGAGTTACTGGCCCTTTTAATCATGGATGAAATGTTTTGACTGGTGTGTATCGTTTCTCATCTCTATAATTTAAAAAAGGCTGGGTTGTTCAATTCATACAGAATAAAATATATTTTATAACATGAAATGTTGTAACCTTTATATTAAACTGCTTTCTTAATTAATAAAAATCACTCATTTTTTTTTGCCATTGTCATACATTTTCTGTTGATGCTGATGTTGCCAAATCAGTTCAAGGGACGTTTGTGGTTATAGATATATATGTGAGATCATGTAGAAACAGGGGCAGCCCTGTCCTTCAAAACACCGAGTTTTGCCAGATGGTTTTAGCTGGGAATTTTGCTGTTATCTGAGTCACCAAGAGGTCAAAACTGAGGAGAGTTCAGCTTGATGTTTTTTGGATCAGGAATGACATGTCCAGCTGTTATGTAGCCGTTCTTTACTGAGGATCATAAGAATAATGAATAAACAATTCTGCCTCACTTTATCCTCCTGAAGAGCAAGTAGGCTTCTGTGAGGCTGCTGCACCCATCGGCTGGGGCAGTGCAAACAGGCGAGCCGGGCATCTCGGCAGGTTTCTTCAGCACCATCTCCTGCCATTCCCACTGTTACCTGGTGTACCTCTTCCTAAGTGAAAGCCACGGTGCCATATGGTTTTGTTTTGCCAAAAGGAAATCGGCCAAGCCTACCCCACCTTAAGATAATAATTTCCTCACTGCTAGTCATCATTTCAAGGCTGACACAACAGAGATGTGGAAAGCCATCACCCTGCTGGTGAAAACAGCCTCATTGTGTGCAAATCCCCAGCTGAGCTTGAATTGAGTCATAAAAAGGTGAGGGTCATTCTGTGAATTGGCTGAGAAAAGAATCTGCTAATGCCTTGAACCACTCTAGTAAGGCTTTCAATGCTCTAATACAGTTGTAATTCATTCCAATATTTTCAGTCTGGAAATTGAAATCCGAGTTTTTTACAACGTATTGATTCTTTGAATGCGTGCATTATAGAATGAAGTTTCCCACGCGTAAACTCTGGGCCAAATCCTAATACCACACTGATGTAAATTCATAGTAAATGTATTTATGTCACCAGTGATTTCAGAGTAACAGCTCTATTATAGTTTCTGGACTCTGTAATGATATTTTGATTTAAAAATATATATTTCCGATGTGACAAGGTCAGAAATGTGTGGTAATATTAAAATAACATGGCTGATCTAAATAAAATGTAAACAGAATTTTATTAAACTTTGAAATATACTGGATACAATAGAAACTAAGTTACTCCCATTAAAAAAATAAAAATAAAAAAAATAAAAAAATAAAGCAGAACTGCCCCTCATTGCTTTTCATTTTTACTTTAACATTCTGCATCCAGTACAAAAAATAGTGTTTCCTTGTAAAACAGTAGTGACAGATATGCTTAACAGATTCCATCTCTTTGTATTTTATCTGCTGCAGTACCTATATCCTATATATAATACAGTTTACAAATGCGCTAACTTAATTTGGTATGTAATACAATAGTAAAGAATAATTATTAACAAAGAATGGCCTTTAGCTAAAGCCAGGATTCTTTGCACTGCTGAAACAAGATATATTAAATGCTGTAAACGAGGCAGGCTTGCTCTTTACTATTATTATTTACTTAGGGCTTGGAATAAAATTCCATATACTATGAAGACAGTGGGAGGTTTTCTCTTCTTTTTGATATACTAATATTGGATATTTGATTTCCTATTTAGGATATGGGACATTAGTCATAGGTAATGACTCAGCCTGTTGCTTAATGAATACAATTTTGCCTTCTGCACTGAATGCTTTCCTGAACTGGCCTGCTCTGGGATCTAGAGCAAGTTCAGATGACGCAGCTTTGGCCCAGACTGCATCACGGCAGCCTCTTGGGATGCACCAGCGATAACAATCCCAACTGGGACCTCTGCAGCACACTGTGTTGAAGCTGTTAGTCCTCCACACAAAGCTGCCACCTATGGCTTAGGAAGCTTCTGAGGTACAGCTCTCTAAATTGAAAGAATATTAGGATGTTTTGGCTGTTCATATATTCTTCCCTAGGCATCTGCTGTAGGCTGCTGTCACTGGACACTGTGAAATTTTCATCTGACCTGGTCTGGCCGTTCCTATGTTCTTTTGTACCCTCTGCTTTTACACGAGGCTGTACCTGGCAGTCTGTTGTAGGGTCAGGGCTGTGGTGCCTCTGCAGGGCGGTAATGTCCTTCTGTGATGCTCATTCGCTGCACTCACAAGGAAGGGGGTTATTATTGACCTTATACAATGGGCCTAGGCTCCACTTACAATGTATGCCTATGCCTTCGTATGGGAACACTCTTTATTTAGTCTCGGTTTTCTTTAGAACATGTTCTCAAGTTGTCAAAGTATGTGCAGTCCAAAATGGTAATACAGGGAGTCTCTATTACCAAGGAATTGAGGCTTTGAATTTTCACAACTTTTCACATCCTCTTCAGAGGCTCACAAATGAGAGGAGAGGCATTTGCAGGATATAACCGTATTAACTTATTTATTATTGTGGTAACAAACTTTCGGGATGATAGTTTACGCTATCACATTAGTTTACACTACAACGTAGTGTTCTAGCTCTACTCTCACCTTCTACAGGCCATGTAATTAGGATTGATTTTAAGGAAATCATTTCTTAGCTCCCAGCTAGGCCATGACATTTGGTTATTAGAAAGAGACCTATCTGTAGATAACGATCTTGTGATCTAAGATGCAACTTTGCGCCAGGCCTTAAAGCACCCAGGTTGTCCTACTTCACAGACACCTTGATTTACTGAGTCTCACACTTGCCTAAGGTGTTTTTTTCCTCTTTGCCTTGTTTGGGCCTTTATTCTTTTACATTGTGTCAATCGTAGCACAGTGCCAAAACCTGACCCAAAGATTAAACAAACAGAGAAACTTAAAAATGTTTTGAGTCTGACTGTGGAGCCTCTCCTACACAGGGCTATGCTGCAGTAAGGAAATTCTTCAAAGTGTGTTCTGTTTTCACTCTCTTCTAGTGCTGAGTGTTAAACATTTCTCTTTTTTTTTCTTTTTTTTTTCTCTTTCCCTGTGCTGTATCACTAGTGCCAACTCTGATCCATGACGAGAGCAAATTTCCTACTTCTGCCTACAACGCACTTGAGAACCTTTTTACTAGAGCCAATAAGAGCACTTTTACACCTTTTACACTAAGGATTAAAAAAATGCCTTTTTTTTTTAACATAGTACTTTCATACACAAAATGCAGCGAGCCAAAGCATTATACATACCAGGAGTTACTATGGCAAGCTCCTCCCACTGTTTCCCCAAAGGTCACAGCTCAGAGTTGAAAGCTCTGCGGAACCAAATGCTTAAATGCTGCTGCTGCTTTCTGTGAAGTGGTCTTAAAAGTTGGTCCCTCTGAAGTTGGGCCATCTCTGACAATGTAAGGAATGGTTTGTTTTTTCTCTCTAAGTACTGCTGATTTCACACAAAGAGGAGGGGACATTGGCTTTGTAGATGTGCTCCTTGATTTCAGGATGCAATTCTACTAACTCTACAGCATTTTGGGGGCTCTTACAAAGTATATCCATGACATTTGCGTGCTCAAAGATTGTAGTTGGCTTCTGTCGCACAGTGGTACCTCAGCATTTTCCTTTGCATTTGCTGAGAGTAAAAGTCATCTTCTAGTTTGAAGTACTGTACTGCAGAGGGAAGGACAGGGTAGGTGGGGTCTATCTCATTTAACTTTAGGTGTCCACACCCGAGCTAGTCACTATAATCTTCCTTTAGCATCAGTGAAGGAGTAGAGGTAGTTCTGTTCTGGTTTTGCCACCCAAACCTAGTCAGACCTAACTCAACTACCTGTATAGCACTGCACTGTACAGCACCAGCTTGCCTCTTGTTGTAAAACATGCATAATGCTGCCCATCATTTCACATGTAAAGATTTTATTTTCAATTTTTGCCAAAAACATTAATTGAACTTTAATTAAATTTTCTTGGAAATTTCACCTAACATGAATTCTTCTTTCCCAAGCATGACGTGACACAGTTTCTTTGTTTTTTTCCACGTTAGATATGTCCTTATCCATGTTTCATTGTGAACCTGATGTGTTACAGAGGAGTGTAGCTTAAGTACCTTCCCAGCAACTGTGTGTTTTTTTAGCTGTCAACATCTGCTACCACTGCTGTGATGCTTAATGTTGAAACTAAGAGTAAGGTTTGTCTCTTGAGCTTATCATACCTCTGCGCATCGGGAAACTAACTCAGTGGAGGAAGGTGGTCACTTGATTATATGCAGAGGGTGAGAGACACGGATAGTTAAGAACAAAGAAAACAAAAGATGTGGGGCCAGAAGAAAAAACTCTGAGTGGGTACCGGAAACAGAAATAGGCAGATAACCAGTGGAGATTTAACAGAAAGATAGGTAGCTGAGTGCACAAGCCAGGTAAAAAATGGTCAGGAAAGAAAATAAAAGAAGGGCATGTGCATGTAGTAGACTGGGGCAGGAGGCAGAAAAGAAAGTATGGGTGGCTAGAGAGACGGGGCAGAAGCATCTCGTACCACTAGAGCTACAGAACCTGGCCGTGCCTCTGGCCACCAAGTTTCTTTACTAACAACCCTAATGCTTTTTTAAAGGATTATTCAGGTCTGCAGTAAGACCACACCTATAAATACCATTTATTTAAAACTGGTTATCCGTTGGTAACTTTTCAATCTCAGGTTAATTCTGAATATGCATTTTGCATATAAATCTATTCCCTCAGATTTCCTTTTCCTCACATGTCATTGGATATAGTAGGAGCCAGAAAGCAAAACCCCCGTCAGCACAAAGAGCACATGCAAATGGGTTTTGTCTGTGCACATAAAAACATAGCCATGAGAGAAATTCCCACACGTTAGATGGAAGAGGTGTAGAAACATGTAGAGGGAAACTGAGGTTACACTAAAAATGCAAAGCTATTGATTATTGTATACACTGAGAAGAAATATAGGAAGGTACATTATTTTTGCCTTCCATTCTTTTTGTAAAGTTCCAGTGCAACCCTTCACAAGCCTCACTTGAATGAAATATTCCAGTGAAAGCCAATTCAACTTTACTTCACTGGGCTATAATGTCTTTGAAAATTGTCTCAATCTTTCCATTACATTACCAGCAGAGCCAAATTCTTAATAATATATTGCATGACTCCAGACAATACTTACTTATGGCACAAATGTATAGTTTAGTCATGATTCTTCTCAGGTTGCCAAGACAGAGTGGATAAACACCAAAAAATGTCCATGTTATTCATGGGATAAATCCCAAGTAAATTTTCACATCTACCACTGTTGTTTGCAAATGAGTTAACTTTATGTTGAGTAGTCAGAATGAGGGCATTTGGTTTGAATGTATTCGACTTCAGGAATAAAATACTCTTTGGGTAACGGACATTTGAGTAGTACACAAATCAGATGAATTTTGGGGCAAAGTTTAAAGGGGCTGAGGAGGTGGATATTGAAAGCCTTTAGCCTATTGACCTGTCCTCTGTCCTTCAGCAGGACTTAGAGCTGACCTTTCTTTCAGCAGATAAACCAAGAAAACCAGTCTATAGCCAAATGCACGTGCACTCCAGCTTTAAACTCTAGAAGCTTACAGCTTCCTCTGCTTCTCTTGGAAGTTTTTCCTTTTTCTTAACAATCATGGAGGTGACAAAAGCTCTGCTTAATACCGCTTTTGACCAACATATATTGAGGGAAATGTATTAAGTCACAGTTCACTCTGGTCTACTGCAAGTCTTTATATATTATGACTCCATTTCCAAGCTTTTAAAATAAACTTTTTTTTTTTTAATAACCTATGAATCTTAAGATTCAGTTGGAAACTTTTGAAGCTTTGCAGGATATAAGTGGACCTGATTTATTACTCTTGCTTCTTTAGCCTACGGGTCAACAATCATTACTTTCTGTCTCTTACTCTAATCTTGCGCTGGTCTATTTAGTCTGCCAACTGTCATGTTGGTGGATTGAGGTTTCCTGTAGTTCTACATAACAGAAAGTTAGTCCAAAGGGTAAAACATTTCGGAATGAAAATGCATGATTTGTTAAGAAAGCTATTAATACAAACATTGTTATTTTCTAAATAAACGCAGCAAAGCTACTGTCCAGTCTGATGCTGGTTTCTGCCGTTCTAGCTTATGAAACCTTGAGCAGGCCTAAAATTAAAGAGCCTGATTTCTGTTGGCTTTAAGACAAAGACCAAAAAATGAAACCCATTTGCTCTCTAATCTGGTTTCAGAGATTTTTTTCAAGGTCAGAATAAATCATTAGCTTTTAACGATTAAAGTATGTGATGGTTGTAAATGTGGTCACTTGCATGAAAACATGTGATTTAGTATCTCTGGCAGTTGGAGAAATATGTTTCCCTGCTGAAGTTGTACGGCCTTTTTAGTAGGGGAAGTACTGGATTACCAGGGCAGAATGATGTTTATTGTTTTTTAATCCGCTTTTGTTGCTTGTCTTTTTGGACAACAGCTGGATGAGAAATCGGTGTGAAGTATCAGGTGTCTCTCCTGCTCTTTTTGTGTTATGTCTCCGTCCCTTTTACCCAGTGGGTGCTTTGTTGTGCTGGACAGATGGCCCGAGTCCTGTGGGCTGAAACAGAGTAGATGTCAGGTGCCTCTTAGTGTCAGGTACCTGACAGGTCTTTCTTCCAGCCCTTCCTCCATCTGTTCTCCATGTGTGCGTGCAGGCGTCTGTCACATACATACATATACCTATACTACACATACACACCACATGTGCACGTGCGTGTACACTGAATTTGTGCAAAGCTTGGAAAGCAGCACTCTAAACTGCAAGAGCAGAAAGCAGAGGGTGAAATGCCCATCCTTGAAATGTTTTGTGGCCAGTATGAGAAGTGTGGCTTCCCGGTGGGAGAGCCTCTGCTGTGCGTAGTAGAGAGGAAAGATCAGCAAAAATGAATAGGTAACTGGTGACATGAAGAGTAAGATGAGATAATCACTGAGGAGGAGTGGAAGGCAACGCGGTGTTACTTCTTAGCTTGTTCTCATTTATACTGATTTGTAAATTGCATAGCCCTGAAAGCATGCTGGGAACTTTGCAGAAAAATTTTAGAAAGTATTTGTAGATATTGCATAACCAATAAGATTTACACTGAAGGGATGATGAAGTGAGAATGTAACAGCAAGAGCATGAACCTACTCAGGCTTCTTGTGATCATCGCTCAAGCTTTTTACTCGAGGCAAAATCTTTTCAGGGACAATGCACGAAACATGGATGTTGAAAAGACAGAAGCATGTAAAAGAGGAAGTGGGGCAGAAGTAAAGGATGACCGAAAGTGTCCAGGGCATACAAAATAAGTCTGGGGATAATAAGAAGACAGGCAACTGAACTTACATGAAACCATATTCAAAAAATTTTGTCCAGACTGACAAAGAGAAAAATCTGTAACCAAACAGAGTGGTGCTGTGATGGACCATGTGGCAGAAGACCTTTTCTACAGTGGGGTTGTGTCTCTTCCCACATCTCTTAGCTATATGGGAGAATTAGACTACGTTGAATTAAAGGTCTGCCTGACTGTAGCTGTATAGATTGACTAAGCCAATTCATTCAAACTTTACTCATTTTTAAGACAAAGGAGAACTTGGTGACTGTGTGGTATGAGGTTCACAGAGAAGTGAACAAAAGGCAGGAAAGAAGAAGTTGCTAGAACTAGGAGATAAGCAGGCAGCAATTTTAAGAGCTGAAACAGGTAGTGTATGGTCGAAAGGGAAGTAAATGGGAGAAAGTTTAAAAAACTTTGAAGTAATGATTTCATTGGAAAGAATTATACATCTACTACAACCGCACATGGGGGACAAAGAAGATAGGAAAAATAAAAATACATGAATACGGAGGGGATCTGACATCACATCGCATCTGATCAGACTTGATCAAACCATAGTGGCAGCAAAATGTGAAGACTGACACTTTCAAAGAGACAGAAGTAGGTGGAAAGGGGGAGGGAGAAATGGACTTGTCTGTGATGAGAATGAAGTAAACCACCAGGGTAGGAACTCTAACTTGCTCAGACTGCTTTAAAATGTATTAACCAGTCGTATATGGGACTTCACAGCCATTACATTGTTCCTGTAATATGAAAGGATGAGAAGAAAGGCAGACCTTCCTAACAAGAAGGCTTCCCATCCGGATGAAGGTGTTTATACAAGGCTAGTTACCCCGTCTTTGCTCACTTGTTGGAGACAAAGGTGCTCGTGAATAGGAACAGCCAAAGCACAGGGCACCTGGTCTGCCCTGATTGTCCCCCAGGGATGATTTCAGCCCAGGTGCAAATTAGAGCCGCCGAAAAAAAAGGAGAGTCCCAGAGGAGCAGGTGGGCTTTGCATGTCCAGAAGGGTAAAAGAGGCTGTTAAAATGGCACATCTGGGTCTCTGTCAGGTAGAAGATGATGAGGGAGGGAAGCCCTAATCCCTTTTAAAAGGCAACCACAACCTGGCCTTCGTGAGATCTAAGCAACTCTAGGTATTCAAGTACAGAAAGTAAACAGAGAAAGATGGTATTTATCTGATGATTTGAAGGAAATAAAGCTCAAGGTAATGATGAGATGTATTCAGTTTTAGGCAAATCTCACATCCACTTGAATTACTGGGAGAGTCTTATTGCCTCGAAGGGGATTTAGAATATTAAAAAGCCTCAGTTAGATTGTGAAGACAAAAAAAAGTCACTGGTACAACTTTTTGAACATAACATGAAATGTTAATCCTGGGAATTCTGGAAAGGTTTATCTGATTTTGGTTCCAAAAAGCTGCCGGGGAACCTATCCTGAAGTTTTATTATCCAAACACTATATTTTCTAATTTTTCTGTAGTCAACAATCTCCTCTGAACAAAGGTAAAATTATTTTGCTAGAGCTTCCAGGACTGTTGTTAGATCTTTGTATCTGCCAGATCTCAACTGTGCTTTCTAAAACCACATAGCAGGTTTTTCTGGCCTTTTTTGGCATGCAAGCTCTTTTCAGTACCAATTCAACAGAAATGTGAGCTAAATGCTGTTTCAAATATAGTAGTGCACAACCGTCAGCTCAAATGTACAGTGCTCCTGTAAGAGAGTGTAAACCAAGTGAATAAATTTAAACATATTCAAACGTATTTGAACATATTTTACCCCCAGATTTTACTCCCTTACTACTTGGGGATAAGCATGGGCACCTCATCTCTACGTATTTCTTTTACCTAATCTGTTTTGACTGCTGCCTAAGTGATAGCTACGCAGTAGTGTAAAGTCCTTGAAAGAAGAAGAATGTTAAGCTATTGTTAGAGGAAACAAGTAACTGTTGTATTTCACTTTGGCAGTAACACAAATGCATTTTTAATACCCATTTGTTTCATCTAAAACCATTAAGGGAGTTTTTTTTCCTTTTCTTTTCTGTCTGTTAGAAGCACAATCTGCATTTTCCATCACGATAACAGAAATCCTACAGAAACTTTACAATTAGTGTAGCTCAGCACTGCTACCAAATCCTGCAGGAGCTGACAGTTCTGTTGCTTTGTGTTGATGGATGGCTGAGCAATTCAAAACAGTAAGGGGTTTTAGATTTAAAAATGAAACATGCAATCAACATAAAACAAGTTTAGTGCCTTAAAATATAATGTAGCAAACCCTTTAACATTTTCACAATTTTTTTTCCTGGTTTCCTGGTTTAGCAAGGGCCCGCCACCTGGCAGAAGCAGGCTGCAGAAGTTGCCATTCTCGCTTCACATTCCAGGTGCACGGGCTACAGAAAGCTCCCTTTGTTCATGCCTCAAATGTGAATGAACAGTAGCAGCTTTTATAGCTCTGACACCGAGTGTGAGCCATAACAAGAGAAAACATGAAATGCTGGTGTACTCTGAGGCAAAATTATGCCTTGCATAAAGATAAAAATTTTAAATATATATATGTAGTATCAAAACAAAGCACAGAGATTTAAACACAAAATCGCAGTGACTGGAAATTCGGATTTGCAGGGAAAAGAAGGGAAAGAAGTTCAATGATTGTGAAAGAGGAGAGATAAGATGGGATTAAAAAATAATAATAATATTAGTAATAATAAAATCCTATCTCTTTTAAAGGTTGTACAGAAACACTTTCTGTACTCTTGCATCTTTTAAAATGCTCAGCCTCTCAATTCAGCCGATCATCAGCTCCTATCTCATGCTCTAAACAAATTACCCACATTAAAAATGCAAAGCCAAACCCCATGCTCTGCTGGCTGGCATCGCTCCCCTGGCTTGGGTGGCACCGGTCCAATGGCACCATCTGAAGATCTCGCCAAGAGGCTGAGTGAAAGTGCATTCGCTTGGGGCTGGTGCTGCTGCACGGCTGCTCCCTGCCTCCGAGCCAGCACCAAGAAACATCCCCGCGCCCTGCAGCCTGGCCAGGGGCAGGAGGACAGCAGCCTGAGCTTCCTTATGACGTTCCTTCCCTTCCCTTCCCTTCCCTTCCCTTCCCTTCCCTTCCCTTCCCTTCCCTTCCCTTCCCTTCCCTTCCCTTCCCTTCCCTTCCCTTCCCTTCCCTTCCCTTCCCTTCCCTTCCCTTCCCTTCCCTTCCCTTCCCTTCCCTTCCCTTCCCTTCCCTTCCCTTCCCTTCCCTTCCCTTCCCTTCCCTTCCCTTCCCTTCCCTTCCCTTCCCTTCCCTTCCCCAATAATGATTCCATAAATTGCCCCAAATATGACTTCACAGTTACAGAGCCACCCCTGACTTCTGTGCTTAGAGCAGATCATATTTCACCACTGAGATTTTTTGAAGCAACATTGACAGCATTTACTTTTCTAAATTTCACTTTTCTTTTGAAGTAGGAGTGGATTTCTTTAATCCTTTTTTTTCTTATCAGAAGCCAATTAAACAAAGAGCGATGCTGAACCCCTACACTGAGTAAAGGGAGGGCAAGAGAGAATTGAAAAAAAAATATATAGGAAAAAGTGGATTTTCTCTCCATTGTTTGTGGAGAATCTGTGGTAAATAGTTTGTTGCAATCTCAGTTTCAATACAATCTGGCTCAAACGATAGGCTTTTTCATTATATGGCAGCCTTGCAATCAAGTGTTTATCTTTGTACCCCTATGTATTCTGTACAGATACTGAAGATGAAGCTTTGTTCTGTGCCTATCCAATATTGAATTAAGAGCTGGGGGAAGGCAGGGTGAAGATGCTTACACTCAGTATGTTTTGATGACTCATTTTACACTGAAAAGTTGCCAGATATGCATCATTTCCATTTGCTGGGAAATGCTGTTTCAGTCAACTGAAATTGTTTTTGATCTAGGGTGGGGGTCTTCAACCTACAAGCAAATGGAGGCCACATGGTAATTATCCTCATGTTGATGCCAAAGCCAAAAAGCAGTTGTTTAAAAAAAAAAAAAAAGCTGAACCAAAAGAAGAGAAGCTGTGTAGCTAAAATCTGTGTACATCTGGAGTATAATGAAAGAGATGTCGAAGACCACAAAGTAGATGTGATGAAACAAGAAAAATTAACATTCATCTTCTCTAAGTGATCAAAACCTGAGTCTATAGCACTGGAGTACCTGAACATCAGTAATGCCTTAAGTACAGTAATACAAAAAAAAAAAAAAAAAAGTTGCAAAGGTAATTTAGGTAGCTGGGAAACTGGGGCACATTCTGGTTTGGAAGGAATACATGGATTTTACATAACCTCTGTTCTTCCCACTATCTTGAAGATGAAGATTAGATACTTGTCAGATATCTGATTTCAAAGAATTTCTGAGGCATTTTTATTGCACTACTTTTTAAAGAGGTGGAGCTGCTAGTGGTTTTATAATGGAAACAGTTGCTATTTATGGGCTTTAATTTAATTGCTTAATTGCTGCTTCAAAATGCAAAGGACTAGAACTTGAGCCAAGAGTCATTTTTCTCAAAGAAAATATTTATTAAAAATGAAAGCCAACCTTCACCGTATTATGCAAGCTGGAAACTGTAGCAGAGCTGCTTGGGGAAACCGAGTCAACTGCTCAGCCACAGTGGAAAAAGAGACCAAATAAGAAGATACTTCTTTGAATTTCCCCCCGCCCCCAACAGCCGCACGTAATTTCAGTGACTTTGTAGAAAGAAATCTCAACAGTTTTCTCCCTCTTCAGGAATGTCCATTAATGCAGCCTTTAAGTTCCTTAGGGTAAACATACACTCTCCGAAGGGCTAAGAGCAGGTCAGGTAAAGGATTTACAGTGTTGCCTAAGGTACACATCTGCTTAGTGAAGTTCAGAAGGAAGTGTAAATGGGTGCCGTGCCTAACTTCTTTTGACTGGATTGTCTCGTTAGGTGGCTTGCCTATCGAATATGTATGCCTACGTACACGTGGCAATTCACCATGTGATTGCAGTAGTATTCGGATGGGCATCAGCTAACAAAAATTCATATCCATGGGGTTTTCAATGAAGGATAACCATGTCTAAGGCACAAATGGGACTGCCTGGAAAAAAGTCCTCTCTGTTCAGATGCCTGGTTTGACAGTTTACAGCTGCCTCTACGTATCAGAGATAACGAGAAAAAATAGATGTATGGAAATCAGACACATTATAGAGATAGGAGCTATCTTATTTCACAAGGCTACCTCACGAGATGATCTTTTCTTGGCTCAAAGCTCATGTGGCAGGCACGCGTGTGAGCATCCAGCAATAATGGACTCCATTTTGAATTCCTGGCATCCTCAGCTGGCATCTAGCTGAAGAACCCAGGTGATTCCAGATGGGTTGTTCTCATTGCTTCTCTTCTTTGGAGAGCTTCATTTTCAGAAACTTTCTAGTGGGGGGTTTATCTTCAAGCATGGGAAGCAGAGGTGGTATGCCTACTGATTGTTAAAGAAGTATTTAACACACCAGCACAATCCGTTATGGTAATATATTAAGGAATATCTTGTGCATCTGTGCTATAGTAGATTTTAAGAATGAACACATTGACATCTGAGGAGCCTAATGAGTCATCTAACCCATCCATGCAATATGCAGAATTAATAACTGTGAGCCCTCGGATATTATCCTGAGAGTAAGCTCAGGAACAATAAATAATTTATAGTCCATTTATAGTTGCAAGTCTTTCATTCTTACAGATACATTTGGAGCAGGAGCAGAATTTAACAGTGCAAGAAGCACAACAGGGATGGCAGCAAAAAGCTCCTCTTTGGTGTTATCTTTGGACACAATGGTCTGCGCCGAGCTCTGCATAACTCAGCCAATTCTCACCCTTGCACATTCAGGCATGAAGTTTAAATTCTCAGTAGACCATTATAAGCTCTCGTTGAAGTTGGTGTAAATCCAGAGCAGCTCCGATGAAGTCAGTGGATGAAGTTAACCTGAATTTACTGCCGTGTAACTGGGAGTGGGTTCTGAGCTCATCCACACATTTTGTTCTCTAAATTTCTAGGCCAAATCCTGATAGCCTCACAGAGGCAAAACTCCCGCTTTGTCATCAGCAGAAATTCTGACTGGGCCAACAGTCCTAGGTTTGCCCTTTAGTCTCTTCTTATTTTTGTAGTTTAGCCATGCACTCCTGACAACTCCATCTGTCAGCTCCCCACTCCTTTTGGAGACTGACAACAGGAACTGAGGGCATGGAGTCTGGAGATTACCAGAGGTATTTTCAAACTGTATGTCTACCAGAAAAGCAGAGGTGTTTGGTAGGGCGATGCCTGCTATGCCACCATCCCACCCCTCCCCTCAAGGGCTGGAAAATTTTCTGTTTGATATCTGATCCATCCCCACTTCTGAAAAATTCACCTTTCATTTCTGCTTCCTCGTTATTCTGCCTCCTCGTTCATCTCTTGAAATGTTATTCAGGCGATCTACTTTACTTCTGCTGTGGCAGAGCAATGCAAAGATTGGCAACCTAAAACTCCATTTTTCCAACAGAGCTAATCTGCCACAAGCTGACAGACCACTGCACTTCACCGTGCAGCCTGGGCATCAGGCATCAGTGAGTAGCATGTCCCTTTCCTGCATCCTCAAAGTCCTTTTCCCCTGGGAAGCAAGCTCTAAATTGCACTGCATCTGAAATGAAACTCTCTGGGCTCGTACTCTGAAGAGCTATTACAATTGTAGGTGCTGTAAAATAGATGTTTTATACAACAAAATACTGTTTTTTCATGAGAGTTTTATGTTAATTTCTTCCACTTAATTGCTATCTACAGGGGGATCTCTTTTCATTAATTTTTTAACAATAGCCTTATTACTCCATGTTTTTATTAGATCTAAAATTGGTATAAAGTGACAGATGTTTACAGTTTCACCGTACAGCAAATGGAAAGAAAGACTCGATACAAATACAAAGAAATGATATCAAATCTAGCTAATTACTAAATGCTAAACACGTAGGTTTGGGACAAGAAAGTAGCGCAGGAAATAGTGAATCATAAAGGCAGAGAATAGATATAGTATTGTGAATTGTAAGTCTCTGAGAAATAGACAAATGAAGGACACTGACAATTGTCCACAGTAAAGTGTCTTCTTAATACACTGGAACCAAAATTTTACTTAAAGAAACCGAAAATCCTTCCTAAAGATGGGCCTGCCACTCTGTTCAGACTCTGACAGTATGCTTGAATGAATTAACTGGCCGTAACCCAAACCACCGTGACTGGGAATTTATGGAAACATGGCATATTCCCTCTCTTTCCTTGCCTAAATTGTGATAATTTGGTGTTGAAAAATGCCTCTTGCTGTGTTTTGAAGCCCATTCCTGAAATGATCGACGATTGCAAAATTGCTCGTTGCGACATCTTGAATGTCTTAAGTTCAGTTTTTAAATGTCTCTGATCTCAAGGGCCAAAGAAGGTTTTCTATCGACTCCTGCACAGCCCGAGACCTGTGCTGGGGGGGTCCCAGACCTGCACCGACGCAGGTGCCCGGTGGCGAAGAAGGCCGGGCAGACGGGGGGGCAGTGCCAGCAGGCCGCGTGCACCCCGGCTGTGGGGACCACAAGGCCTTCATCAAAGGGGCTGTCACAGAAATGTTTCGGAGTGACACCACCGCTGTTCAGACACCTGTGACGACATTAGGGTCCAGCGGTGCTAATAATTTTGTACACAGGGTGGGTTGTGGCATGTCCCTACCTCACGTGCTCTGAAGCACACCTGAGGCAGCGGCAGCGCAGTGCAGGCCCCCTGCCGCCCACCTGGGCACACCAAGGGGCAGATGCCAGAGCTGCCAGCACAGCCCCAAGCATCACGGCTTATAGCGAGGACACGGCCACCCTCCGGAGTCCCAGGGATGCTCTTTTAGCATTGCTTTATCCAAAAGAAGCTATTCAGTGCTTCAGAGAAACTTTTGCCATTCTTTCTTCGCTCTTGAAACTTCAGCTGGAGATGATTTTGTTCAACTCTCTTCATCGGTTATTCAGTGATACAGAGGGCAAATGAGTCTAGAAGAGAACTGCAGAATTCTTTCTTTGTCTTCCTACCAAGGCAAGCCCTTTTCCAAAGCAATCCATAAAGGATTGCTGTGCTCTTTTAGATGGTTTTGCAATGCCAGGCCCAAGCTGGTGTCAGCAGCAAATGACAACAGCCTTGCCAAAAAACTCTCCTATTTCGTTTACAAAGTGTCCACTTCTGGAAAAAAGATCTAAGGTTTGCAGTTCAGCTACGATGTTACTTAATCTAAGTGATTTAGCTGAAGTCACAGGGGCTACATTTACATTTGCAGCTTTGAAACAATTGGCTTTTGCCAAGCAGAGATAAAGTTAATGCTCGTCTGCAAGTTTGGAGGTTTTCTCATTGTTTTGCTCATCAATTTAACTATTTTTTATTAACTTTGGATGACTGGAAAGATATAGCTGGCTTTTTAGCACCAATGCTAGAAGAATATACCTCCAGGGTGATGGTCTAATTTTATTTCTTGACATGCATTTTATTTAGGGAATGATATATATCCAGCCCACTCAGCACCTGCTGTCTTCAGACACATCAGCCATTTATGTCAATTATGTAGGGTTCCCCTCTAGACTCAGAAGAGCAGCTCTTTCACTGCAAAGCCGCCTTCTGCCCTCACTTGGTTTTTATCAGATTCTCATCTCAAACTGCTACCACAGCCAGTTGTGCTGGAGAGGTCAATCCACAAGGAAAGGGCATTTTTCGATTTTGAGGTGAGATACCTCAAAGAGCCCTAGCTCTGAAACTTAGACTCTGGAAACGTGTCATTCCTTTCCTTTCATCCCATGTTCCTATTTGCTTAATGCTGTGTTCATAGTTCAGTTTCACCAGCCCACCAACTGGCTTTACTGTACTACGCAAAGCAATGCCCGACTCACTGTAAAGATCTACACAAACCTGCAGCAGAGGCTTTGGAAGTCATGCAAAACTACTTCTGACAAGGTTGCTTAAAAAAAAAAAAAAAAAAAAAAAGACCCGTATCTTTGCTTCTTTATGGAATTTTAGGGGAAAATTCATCCCGTTATAAAATGAGAATTACACAAAATGTTTCAACTGAACAAACGAATGCAAATTTGTAGTAACTAGTATATAAATGAGAACAGCTTTTGCAAAGCACTCCGATGACACGTGGATTCATTAAGAATGACAGGAATAGGGAACGTTTCCTACTTTTCTGCCGTAACGCTCTTAGCTCCCCAATTAAGTGCACGCTAACTCTGCTGTACCACAACTACGTATATGTTTTACATGCTGCTCCTGTGGGCATGTACTTCAGGCTTGCCATTTGGGGCACCAGCGCTCACAGGGGCCTTGGTTTCTGGTTTTGCCTGACATCTTTAGCCCTAGCCCCACTGGTACACAGACAAGGTCAGTGGACAAGAGCAGCATAAATGCATACATTTGGGCACAGAAAGCAATAAACAAAGTAATAAAACAAAGCATTGGCATTGTGTCGACAAGTAATTTAAGAACATAGCTTCAATTTCTTTTTGCAGAGCAGTAAACACTGATAACTGTTTCTAAAATAAATCCTGAAAGATATACATTAATCTTCTGAAAATGTTTCATCACTGTTATTCTACTCGTAGACAAAAATGTCTGTAACCTGCCTCAGAGAAGCAGTAAGGGCAGATCTGCACTAACTGCCTCTGACTGTTGTACTCAGCAGGCATGTACAGCTGCTGGTCCTCAACTAGCTCTGGGTTCTTCTAGCATATTTTTGGATGAGCGGGACGCATAGCTTTAAAAAGAAAACATTTGCCAGACCACACATCATTTCATTTTTGCAGCCCTTATGTTTAATAAACTATTACTTCTTCCACAACACTGTAATATTTTCCACAACACTTCACTTTTCCAGAGCATTGTCCAAACCTCCTCTGGGCTCTGCAGCAGCCAGTACTCAAATTCTCACATGATTTATTTTCCCAGGCACCTTTAGTTCTCTCATGGATATTAAAAGAGCAAGAGTTTTAAATATACACACATATATAACAAAATATTTTTCGACAATTACAGAAAAGTCCTACCATTTGTATTTCTTTCTTAAGTGTGATTCGCTGTCTTTATTTTAGTATGGAGTTAATGTTCTGTGTTTCCTCCTGCAACAACATACCCTGCTTTTCCTTTGATTTGTTACTTAATCCATCCTACAACTAGTGTTTTTTTAAACAATAACAATTAAAAAATAAAAGAAAAAAAAAGCAATTGTGCTTCTTGGAAGACCTGCTGATCAAAGAATGACTGCATTGTATTTTTGTTCTTCTGCTCTGTGAGTATAAGGATACACAAAGCAAAAGTGCGAATACAGATACCAAAACTATTATGCTCTGCCAGCTTTTTGGACTGTAGAATTTCATTTTTAAATATTTCCATAAGTGTATTTTTAGGCAGGAAAAGTTAGTCCTTGTTTTCAACAAAGCATTTTAAATAACTTCAGAAGAAAAACTTAAAACCAGTGTCAAGCATGGCACTTCAAACAAAATATTTTATGACTTGAATGTCCAGAATTCACTTCAATCATTTATTTTTTTTTTAAAATCTCCATTACTAAAGTTTATGAAAACATGTATCCACCGTTCATTTCAGGTATATCTGAAATTATCCAAGTATGAGGAAACTCCACATAAATGTGGAAGAAACTGCTAGCCCTTTGTCGACAAGGTCTGAATTATCTGACTTGTGAATGTGATGTACAGCACTAATTACCTAAGACTAAAACTCATGGAGCTTGTAAACAACAACGAAAAAAATTTAAGTGGCTGTACTCAGAGATTTTTAGACTGACCTGACAGTGCGTATATTTTGAGTAATGCTGAGGAAGCAGAATCAGAGAATCATAAAAACGTTGTTTGTAAGGGACCTCTGGAGGTCATCTGGTCCTGCCTCCCGTTCAGAGCGAGAGGATCGCCAGCGAGCTGCTTCCTTCTCGATGCACACGTTTGATGGAGCTAATTCAGAACTTCCTCCCGAAAAAGGCCTAAGCCGGGACATCTGGAGCGTTGGTTGGGTTGCTACTGCACATGACGGGATAAGATCAGCACCTTTGTGCGAGTTCAGCAAGGCGTCCCAGAAAGCAGGAAACCAGATGAGGGGCCGCCGAGCTCGGCCCGGGGAGCGCACAGATTGCAGTGCTCATTTCTCAGCAAAGGCATTGGCCACAGTCCATACGTCAATAAGTCCAGTATTGTTCCAAAGTCAGGCATTCTTAATTATTTTGGACATTTTTAAAGCCAAAAGATCATCCCATAGAGAGATCAGACTCTCCCCACAGATTCTTACCATAATCTCATAATCCTTTGCTAAGCTAGGATATATTGTAGAGAACACTGTACATCCTGATTAGAAATTTCAAGTTCTGAAGACTCCATTGCACTTTAGTAAGTAGTTTCAGTGACTAATTAATCTCACTACACAAATTTTGCCTATTTTTATTCTATCTTCTTCTAGCTGTAGCTCTCCAGCGCTGCATTTTCCTAAGAATTTGTTTGCTGGAGCAATTTACCATAAAAAATTAATGTTGCTGTCCTGATGGTACCACAGAACAAGATGGTTTTTTACATGATGTATCTTCTGGTCACGGTCCTATTTAAAGCACAGATTTGTCTGATTACGATTTATTAGTATGTTATTTATCCCCTCCACTGGAAAAGTTAACACACAAGTCATACAGGCAGGCACACACACACACACATACACACAGAGGTATTTTGTTTCTCTTTAGCCCTCTTAACCTAGCTAAAATGATTTATAAGGTTCAGAGGCAGACTGCAAGGTATTTTACTATGTCAAATTCCAAGGATTTTATCATTCACAAAAAAAAAATAAAACAACACTATGAAACCATAATGGCATGCACAGCAATCACATATGAGTACTTCTGTTTGAAAAATTATCTTTACATTTTTTTGTCGCTGTGCACAATTACAGAACAGATGTCATGGTGCTGACTCAAGTAATTTTCACCTTAGCTGTCAGGTTATTATCCAAATAATTTAAAGGAATGTTTTGCTAGAGGAGGAGTCAACCAACTTGTTCAGCCCTCACTGAAGGTGCTCTGTGGAGGTGTTAATTTCACAAGCAGGAATTTTTGGTCCTTGTGGCTCTTACCTCTCCCATCATGAGCAGATCTAGTAGGGATGCGGGGAATTTAGGTGAGGAATGGGGTAGTTAACTCACCTGTTGGTATCACCTGTACAGACTATTCTCTATGTTATTGCCACTAACTCTACTTCTTTGAGCAGCCTAACTCCCAGCAGTGAATGAAGTACCACGCTGACTTCCTACTTTTTCTTTAGATGTGTGTGAATGCTAAAGAATAACTTGAATTCTGCGTCATACGCATTAACAACATATTAACTACCATAGCAACTCAACATCTTTTTGCAATGATTGCTCTTCTGAAAGGGTAAATAGCCTACGAGCTGGATCATAACTTGTAAATACTATCCCATATACATCCACAAAAGTAATAATACAAAGGTTAATCTATCCTTAATATATTTGCAGTGAGTTTTTTAAAGGAACGGGCACTTGTCATGCTTTTCACCCTCTGCAGTGTGAAGTGGGAGACTACTCTGTTCTGGGGCACTTGCCCAAGGAGGAATGCTTAAAAACTGACATTGCAAATAAAATTAAATAATCTTGTGCCTCATATATTTGACAGAATTAACTGCAATTTTGTACAGTCGGTTTATTAAATTGAAATGTTCAACTTTCAGACTGGTGATACTCATATGAAATGATATAGCTGTGAAATAAGGGTGACCTGGAACATTATCAAGTGACAATCCTCAAAATAGCAAATAATATTAATGATCTAGGATAATTTCAGTGTTTGACTCAACGTGACATTACCCTGAAGTTTTTTTAGTAATTTTGATCCATTTTAACCAAGATCTGTTTCAACACTAAGAAACAACGACACCTAACAATGAGGAAAGTTTAGTCTGCACTAGTACATATAATAAGTAAATATTTTTCCTTAAATTATAAGAGACAAACAGATTTTATAAATGGGTGAAGAACCAACGGTCAGAACAAGCCTGGCATTCTGAAGTAAGTAAGTTGTGGATTCATTTGAAGTTTGAAATATGCTCTAACACAAAGAAAGCCAAAATAAATAGCTAATGTGATTAGATATTTCAGTTCATTAAACGAATATTTTAGTATGGACAAGTAATGGATTTGTAGTAGAATATTATTGTAGTCTTCATTTAAGTTTACTTATTTTTTTTAATGATTTCAAGAGTAATGATTTGATTCTTGTCATTGTATAACCCTTTACATTAACTGCTTGGTATGATCATTTACATAAACTCAACAAGCAGATAAGAACCAGTGTCGTTCAGTTCATACAGAGATGTTTCTTAGCTAGTTTTGTTGGCTTTTTTGTCTTTATTTCATATGAATATGTAGGCTTTCTTCCATACATGGAAGTCAAATTTGAAATCGTGGCTGGACATACAAGTCTTATAATTTCTTGAGATGCTAAACCATGACGGCAGAATGGAACATTCAGTAGAAAGGTGATGGCGGGAGTTAATCATTTTAATTACATCTTATTCAGAAGTTCCATTTCTCAAACTCCACTTCCCAGTGATTAGATTTTATTACGCCTTTGTGGAAAGGTCAAAAAGCTTACACCAGCAAATAACTGCTCAGTGTGTAAATGTCTATCCATAGTCATCTTCTCTTCTAAACTTGTAAGTTTAATTCCTTGCATGAAATGAGACTTGACTCTCAGTTTTTACATCATTTTATGTGTTTTTATCTTTTTCTCATATTTCTGATTTCATCCTGAAATGCAAGTCTCCTCTCTGAATATAGCATTCTACATGCAGCGTTATGTGTATGGGCACAATCACTTTTTGGCTTGGTACCCAATTTTGTACCTCCAAGATCACAGATATCTCCTGGACAATTTCTTTCTTGCCCATGGCGCTCCTCTGAGTGGTCACTTAGAAGCAATTACCAAATAACTCCCCGTGTGACTGCTTACCAAGACAGTCTCCTGTTCTCAAACCATAACCTGAAATTCTGCTGTGTGCATTTTTTTGTATTTACTTTTATTAAAATGCATCATGTTCATTGTGACAACCTAATTAAGCCATTCAGCTTGCACAGCACAGGTAACCTTCTTCCTTATTTACTACCCTGCCAATTCCTTTGTCATCTGCACACATTATTAGCGCAGATGCTATAGCAGTGTCTAGAATGATTGCTCATCAGATGGAACCACTCTCTAGCAAACCTACCAAAAAGGGCAGATATTTTTATATATTCCTAATAATAACTCCATTTTGGATCTATATGTGACCCAGGTTTCAATTATTTCCGCATTAATTCCATGTCACGCATGCTTTTTAATTAAATCATCCGCAGTTCTAAACTGATATTGCAAGCTCAGATAAAACCTTGTCTTCTGGGAACTAAGCTTTCCCATAAATGCTGTGTAGGTGGGGACTGATGGGGATAAATACTGCCTTACTGCATCTTCCTCCTTCACTCAGTGCTGGGGAAGTCCAGGAGGACTGTCCAGGCTCAGAAACACACCAGGAGTTTCCCACATTGGTCCCTGCATGTCACAACGTTGCCCAGGCTGCAGGGAGCAATCTGAGAAAAAACGCGTTCAGAGGGCTCGCAATACCTCGTTCCTCAATGGGCCTGCTTCGGCAGTATTCAAAAGCAAGTAACTTCTTCCATTAATTTACTAGGATTTACTTCTGTGCTCTAAGATAGATACCAGTTTAAGACGTGGCTAGAAGTTTTGTATAGATACCAGTTTAAGACGTGGCTAGAAGTTTTGTATGTGTGTACGCACTGCATTTTGTTGTCTAAATGGTGAAAACAGATAAATGCTCTGGCCACAGAGCCAGGCCTAAACGTGCTGTGTGTTAATCAAACAGCAATGACAGAGTAGTCCTTGTCCAAAGGGACTGCCATTGCCCTAGAGCCCAGGTATCCATCCTTTTCGAGTGCTGTCAGCTATATGTGAAATCTCCCATTAGTAACCTTGCACTTTAATGCATCGAGGCCATTACACGTGAAACTATCAAACAAAACGCAAGACACCAGCTCTGTTTAATGTGAACACAAAGGGCCTGGTCTTCCACAGTGCCAAACCTGCTCTGGCCAGTTCTGAAAGCCTTCGAGGTACATCATTTCCAGTGTCAACTCGGGACTTCCAGCATTTCTGAAGAAGTGTTTGAATCCTGCCAGGTGGGTTTCAATAAATAGCTAGCAGTATATTAATAAAATCACCCTGACAGTGTGAAAGTTTTGGCACAGCATGAGCAAAAAAGAGCCAAATACTCACCTCAGGTAAATGGCAATATTCCCGTCATATACAGTTATGCCAATTTATACTATTTCCTGAATTTATGCATTTTCCATTGGACTTTAAAAGAGGCCCATGGCTTAGGCATACTTATATTCACACTTTTCAAAAGACTTTATTTAACTTCATAAGAGTATCTTTTCCTGTTTCCATTACACGTCTGAGTAAACTGCAGCCAAAGCAGGAAATGCCTACATCCACAGCGAGGACGGGTGTAAATCAACATTGTCCAAACAGATTCTGACAAATAATAGTCTTGCAGCCTTCTTTTAATTATTGTTTTTTACCTATGACACATCCCACTTATCTTCCCTGTATTTTTGGCTATTCACTTTTGGGGAGAGCTATTATGTTCTGCACTTTGTCTTGCTTTTTTTTTTTTTTTAAGTCGTTCATATCCTGGCTAAAAACCTGAATCCTGTTTCTTCATGCACCTTAAACCATCCTGATTTGCAAGCTAGTCATGTTTAACCTTCTCCTTACATTTCATTTTCTCTGGTCTCTTTCTCTTCCCTTCCTCTATTCCTAGGCAAATACGTCCAAAAGGCCAGATCCAAAATGCATGCTGGAATCCTGAGTTTTATATCTTTTCTTTGTTTTTCTTTTCTTTATTTTCTTTTCATAAAAAAATAAGTCTTTATTGTGGTTGGTTTTGGATTGTTTTTATACACTTAGTTATGATGATTTCTGGCCAAACCAAAGGAACTTCAGTAAATATTTTAAAAGCATTTCCAACAGTTGTGTTAGAGGCTTCTAACATTTTTTCTTCAAACTTTCCCTGCATTTGTCAGCCTGAAGTTAAATTTCCATTCTGACTTAAATGGACAATGTACACCAAGTGCCTGCCAAGAAAACCTATAGATGTATCTACCCCAAGCACCGCAGAGTCATACGAAGCTATCAAAGCCTGTCTAGTCTGGCTGCTGGCAGCAGTAGCGAAGGAATGCCTGTGAAGCAGTTGCTCTGTTTAGCCCTGTGAGAGATTCCACAGCGCACTGCACACAGCAGCACGCACACATATGCCCTTTAGCTGCTTTCAAGTCTATTACTGTGATTTCGAAGAGTTTTCAAGCAAATTTGGGAAACAGTGGCCCAAACTAGAGTTGAAGTGGCCAGTCATAATATTTTTTTTCATATAAAAATTAAGTGAACAGAGTTATACTGTCACTGAAATATTCAGAAGGCAGAAGGCCTGTCAGCTTTACAGAAACAACCCGTCCGAAGTACCTGATCACTGTCTTCTTCTTGGCCAAGTTGTAAATGGTTATAAAATGCCTAATAGTCACAGTGTGAGACAAATCGTAATAATAAAAAAAATATATTTGGCTTAAAGTCTTGAATGTCAAGAGCTTTTCCTGAGGTCCACGTCTTATTAAATGCAGTCAAACTTTGTAGATGAATTGGGAAACAATTTAGTGGAACGAATAGGGGTATCTTTCAGCAATGCCAGAGAAATCAGAAAATTTATGCTATCCTTTACCTCCAACTTGGCGCCCCAATTAGGTGACCTAAGCTACTAGGACATCTATCAAAGGTAACTGCTAAGTGATCTTTTAAAGCACACACCTGTCCAGTTAAATACAGGAACCTTTCATGCTGCGGCTAATATGGCTCTGCGATGTAGCTAGACAGAGATACTGATACCTTTAAAATTGTGCTGTTCTCTTGCTCCTTTAATGTATTTTTACACTGACCGCTCACACAGCAGAGGTGGCACTGGCAGAAACCTCAAAGCCAGTAGAATCTGCTCCAAGGGCTAATGAGGCTGGTGGAGAATCCAGGCTTCGGATGAAATTCTAGAAATGCAATACAATAAAATGTATAATGCAAGGGATTTGGTGGGTAAGGGAAATGTGATCCATGATTAATCTGACCTTCCTTTACCTTGTTGAATCAAGCTCCTTATTTGGTGCGGGCTATAATCAGTTCTGCCATCTGTGGCTCTTTGTTAAACCAGTGCTGTTTATGTTTAGTCAGCTGTGAAAAGGGACTGAGAGAATAGTTTCTCCAGTGCAAGGTGTTAATGTCATTCTCCCACCCACATCCACTTAAAAAGAGAACAGAATTTCCTGTTAGAGGCTCTTCAACTTAAAGGCGAACCATCTGAATCACAGCTCCACACACGGTAGATTTAATTTCTTTTGCCTGGCTTACACGAGGACAACCAAACTCAAATATCACTGCTATCTTTTTTTTTTCTTTTTTTTTTCCTCTTCCTTTTTATTCAAGTTTAAAAGTCATATGGAGGTTTTGTTTTAAGATTGAAGCAAGAGGCTGATTTACGTTAAAACATTTTGCTAGTTTACGTTCAACTGATACAGCTAGCAAAACTCAGATACAGATGCAGTCATTCTAGCAAAATGCATGCTCTTTACCTACACATCTTGGCTTGGAGAGCTGATTTAAATGCATTAAAACAGAACCCTTTCTATGGCACAAGGAACACCTCCAGCTACAGGGTTTGCCATTTTAATTTCATACGTGTGTCTTTTCAAGGTATAGACTAAGTTCTAGTAGCCATTAAGGCATAATGATAAAATAAACCCTAAATGGTGAATAAATCCTGAATGCGCAGGCTTTTTCGGTGGAATGTCACTTTAAACATTAATTAAATGCTATAAAAATATTTTTATTGTGTTTCCATAGACAGTTAAAAAGGGGAAAGCAATGATATAGACAGAAAAAAAAAGCAAAAGTTTAAAAGGTCAAAGTTTCAACTACTCTTAGTGCCATAACTCCACGGACTGCAGGGGATTCATAGCAATGTACACTTGTTGAAAAGCTGGCCTCACTTTAAAATGACAGAATTCATTCAATGGGGACATCATGAGAGCCAAGATGCAGCAGTGTACAGGATGAGTCAACAGAGATATGTGGGGGAGGGGTTTTTTTGTTTGTTCGGTTTGTTTGTTTGTTTGTTTTTTTCCTTTCATTAAAACCCTCCAGGAAAGAAATCTCTCTTGGTTTTACCTAAAGTGCTTAAGCAAGGCTACCCCTCATTGTAAAGTTCATTGCTGGCCTCACTGAGGTACAGTGTAGTAAAAACTGTATTTGACACTACAGGGACTTTAGAGCTGGATAGTAATTCATATTTTCTCCCCTGCTTTAAAAACACATCTTTTTGGTCGTGAAGAAACACCAGTCTCTGTCCCAGCTGAGAGCAAATCCCATAGCAAATGGGACCATTTGTTATGGCTCATGGAAATGTATATCACTCCCTAATGTGGGAAAAAAGCAATAAAAAGATGGATGAATGCCCATCCGTTTCTCTATTTGTTCAGAAATGTAGATTAGAGTGTTTTAAAAGATAAACTATTAATTGGCACATTTCTCAGTAATTTATAAAGAAGGTTAAATGCATGATAAAATGTGTCAGAGGAAGGGATTTTCTTCTTGTTTTTTTAACCTTTAAGCTACCAGGAAGGCTAATTCTCTCATAACTTTGCTTGAGGAGTCATTGGAGACCACACATGCTCGCTTTGAACTTTTCTGCCCTGAAGAAAGAGAGAGAGAGAAATTTTCTCCTGAGTGTTTTTCAATACTTGAGCTAAAATCAAAACCAAACAGTGTGAATAAAACTCACCTTCCTCTCATTACTCAGGATTTATTTGCATAGGTTTTTCTGATGTCATTATTCTCGCCTGATCTCCTTTGTCTAGAAGCCTGGAGACTGCGAGGAATTGCCCAGAAAAGGGTGATATGAGATAAATTTCTACCACAACACAAATGGGAAACTTCCTTCTCTTACTTTTCAGAGATATATACATCATCTGATCTTTATAATTAAAGAGAAGGCAAAAGAACATAAACTTAACCTTCCCCTCCTTCTTTCATAATCCATTATTAGTAACAGTACCGTTTTCTATAGGGTTCTCACATGTGTCCTTCATTATTCTGAAAGAATAGGATAAGATTAGCTTGATTTATCAGTGACATTTTTCCCTGACCTTAAAAAAAATGCTGTCTTTTAATCCTCCCCATAGAAAAAAATGCTGAATGAGTTTCTGAAAGGTGGGTGAAATAGCTGCCATGGCCTCAAGGCAGCAGCAACATAAACGCTAACAAGTTATTCTGGTTTTACATGTCTATTCACCTTTATATAGATTCTACCACCTCTGCTTCTCAGGCTACATGTGTTAATGCTTGGGAAGTTCTTTTGGGCCCTATAAACAGTCCCGTAATATACTTGAATGTAAACTGAAATAGTTTCCTCTAATTCTCTGTTGCCTATTTAATAAGCGTACTCTTGCTCTGCACAACATTTACATAGCGCCCAGTTTTGCCACCCGTACACATTCTCCTATTTTATAACCCTCTTTTTTTTTTTTAATTTAGCACAATAGCTTGGATTGTGACAATTGCTTATTCAGGTTCAGGGAAAGTAAAAAATGCAAGATCTCCTTCTGCAAGGCCAGCCCACATCTTGAATCCATCTGTTTGTGCGTGTAGGAAAGCTGGAGCTGATGCCCCCGCCGTGAGAAAAGTCAGTCAGGAAAGGGTTAGGATAGTGATAGGGAGGGCAAGGAGCGATTGCGGTTGAATCTACAGCCTTGTTCTTTGAAATGGCTGGAAGGAGGCAAAGCACAGGGGAAAGATGCTGTATGTTGTTACGACCCACGGTATAGAAGGTTTTCCTCTTTCCCTAGTCAGAACACGCCAGTTGGAATATTCTTACTGAAGGCTGAAAATTTAATTTCCAATCCAGGACAATATTTGCTTCACTACCCGTTGGAGTAAGAAACTTCCCAGAAGTAAGAAACAATTTCTGTGAGCTGAACTACATTTTTTTTTGCCAAAGCTTATGCAGATCCAGACGGGCCCTTATCAAAGTCAGAGCTACGATGTCTGCTGGTGGCCAGGCGCTTCACCCAGAAGCGAGGAGAAGACCAGCACCAGCCACGTCCCTGAGAGCCCAGCACCAGGCATCCCATCTGTGGCAGTGCTGCTGCCTCTAGCAGCTGCAGGACAATCCAACTCTAAGCGATTTCAGCATCACGATCAATGCGATGTGGTCCTTTATTTCTAATGGGGACACGCTGTTTAGGGAATAAGTATGCAAACGTCAAGGCACCGTAGGAAGAACACAGGAGCAGAAAATAGAATATTAGCAGCAACCGGGGGGGAAAGAGTAAAAAGACAAGCTGGAAGATGGCTAGGAAGTGACAAGTAAACAACAGAGCTCGCACCGTGCCGGGCAAGCTGCACACCTGCAAGCACAGGCTGGGAAGGGACGCCTCGAAAGTTTAACCAGACACTATATTTGGACAGGCAGCTGCAGCCGTGCCAAACCCAAACACCTCAGCAGGAACCCACCTGTACATGACCCTGCGCTAGATTTTAGCATGGGAAGGGGCAGGCTGCAGTTAGGACTGCTGAGCCTGGTCCCGATCTCTCTCGCACAGAGCACACGAACAGCTACGGGCCGGCAAAGGCTGGGCAGCGAGGAGTCAGCAGCGTGAGGGAGGTGGCCATTCCCAGCCCAAGTTTCACAGACGCAGGAATGAAAAATAACAGGCGAAAGAACAGGCTTCACGTTAACAGAGCGGCTGGAATTCAAGCCTGAAACATTTCAGGGTCTTTCTTTTTTTTTTCTATTTATATAAAATTTATAATACAAATACAACTGTATTTTTGTACGCGGTGCTTCTCAGCTCTATTTATAATTCGACCATCATTTTCAAACCTGCCTGATTAATACTAGGCCATTAAAACCATGCTCACATTTCTAAACAAACATTCTCCTTTTCTTATTGTTGTTGGAAGCATTGAACTCCTGCCTTTCCCTAGGACGGTTTTGCCTTTTAGCAGACTCTGAGGGCGAGGTAAAACAAATACTTTGCCATCACGTAAGAATCTCAGAAATGAGGCCTCTGAGGATATCCTGGTTTTGGCAGAGGCGCTGCTCTTGCCCCACCTCCCTTGCTCCGGCAGAGCTGGCGTGTGAATGCAGGGCGACAGGGTCACCCAAAAGTTGGGATGAAAGGGGGTCAGGGGGCCGTCTGCCCAGCCCCTGCCCAAAACCCTCGTACCCCTCTGGCTGCTGCTGCTGGGGCTCACTCCGGCCCCGGGGCAGGGCCTTGCTCCGGCCTGTGCTGGGGATGGGGAGGGTGAATGCATTATTAATACAGAAAGCATTCAGATTCGGGGGGTGCGAAGCACCAGCTCCAATGAATCATCTTATGACTACAGGATAAATTAATCAGCAACTATACGTCCTTCTTACAGAGGAAAGGAGAGTTTTTGGCTTGACTGAGCTGACGGGAAAAAAAATTAAACCCTAAATCGTAAATGTAAACAAAAATGTAAATACAAATGGAAATACTTTCAAACACCTCATTGACAAGATTTGCCCACGTCACGTTTTACTTTAACGGTAACTTTGTGTGCAGACATTTTAGGGAAAACAAAAGAAAAAAAAAAAAACTCTTTTCATGTACGCTCATGCACGTCTAGTTTTACTTTGGTAAATTCATTTATTAAACTATTTTCTTCATTTAATTTCTTTTTTGGTAGAATTAAATCTCATATATTCCCTATGTGCTATTTTTTTCTTTTTAAAAAATAAATTTTGAGATTAAATGTGCGCTGTTACGAAGCCTATGGTCATTTTACTGTGAATTGTAATAAAGCCAGCACTCCACCCCGAAACCTTCAGAAACTGCAGGAAAGTCTGTAGTGAAAAATGTGGAACCCACTGGACTTTATGTTGCTTTTCTGGTTTAAGCTCCCGCTCTTTCAGACCTGTAGAGGCTCGTGGTTTAGCAGACAAGGGCAGTTAGTGTAGAGCAAGTGAGGCCTTTTGGAATTTGGGATTGAAACTTGCTTTTCTTTTCAAACCTTACACAAAGTACAGGGGGAAAAAAAATCCAAACTCTCCAAACACTTTCTTTCTAATTTACTTTGTTAACTGTAGTCTCTCCCACTCATTGGTGTGCTTGAGCAAGGAAATTGTTCTGCCAGATACAAATAAAATGTACTGAAAGTACTTAACCGATCTGTTGATGGGTCATGTAAACACACTCTTTAAAGGGTACTAATTTTAGTGATAATTACAAGCATTTTACCTGACTACTCTTTTTGTTAACAGCATTTCTCAAGCATTAGCAACCCATTTTAGGAATAATACAATCGTGCCATGAGGTACCTATGTTCGCTGAAAAAAAAAAAAAAAAAAGTGCAAAAGTCAATTTAGAGAGGAAATAGCAAATTAGGCAACACCTGCGAGATGACCTTTTCTCTCCTGGTCATTCCTTCACGCTTTGGGAGCATCTCTAGGCAGTACATTAACCTGCAACCTACCCGTGGCTTTGTCATAAACATCTGAAATCTGCTTTGCACATTCTTTTGCAGAAAGAAATTAGGGATGAACCCTTTGGCTACTGTAAATAGGAAGAAGTGCATTGGCTTTAATGGAGCTCTGCTCTACTGCGTGACGTCTGGACGTCTCCCTTCATTTTGGGGCATTTCTGATGCAGAGGAAAATGGAGGGGGTGTACTCCTGTAGCTGGAGAAGAGGGTCTGGAGTGTCATTTGGGTATCTTTTCTCTTTGCTGCCTCTGAGCAGTCACTTCAGATTGAGACACGTTAGGAAAACAAAACAAAACAAAACAAAACACTTTGGTTTAATTACATTCATTAGGAATGTGAATTTTAATATACATAATAATATTTGTTCCTCACCCAGTCACAGGTTATTTTGCTCTCTCGTTGACGGGAAGGCATACCGCTGCAACTACCTCTACACAGCGGAGGTTTCACATAAAATGCCATCTAAAAATGAAACTAAATCTGTAATCATTCTCATATACGCAAGCCCGTCGTTCATCTTTCCCTCAGCTTACCTTTGCGGGATGAGGAGGGCATTACTTCACACGGGAGGGATGTTGGGTGATGGCAGGAACCCACTCGGGTTTGCAGTTGCTGTTCCCAGGTGCACAGAGAGCAGGCACCTGCAGGGACCTCGTGCCGACCGACAGAGAGGGGCATGCATGCAGTGGCACAGCTTTCCACGCTGGTGACCCAGGCCTTCAGGAAACTTGCCCTTTCTGATTCACTCCAGCACATCCACCAAGCTGGAGGGTTCATTCCACTATTTAATCCTCCTTGAGAGCATCCTGGTGGAAACACTTCTTTCTCCGAGGCAAATGTTTATGCGCACACCTCCACTCCTGCTCTTCTCTGTGTCTGGCAAAAAAATGGTATGATCAGCTCTACAAAAATACAGGCTGGAGTGTCTAGCTATATTTCAAGCTCTTTTTTTTTTTTTTTTTGGTCCTTTAAATAAAGTCAGCTGATGACAGTGTGAACTTTGTTTTAGAAATAAAAAGGGGAAATTGCTTTTCTGCAATTCTGTCACTACACCATCTTCTGAGAAGAAAGAAAGAAAGAAAGAAAGAAAGAAAGAAAGAAAGAAAGAAAGAAAGAAAGAAAGAAAGAAAGAAAGAAAGAAAGAAAGAAAGAAAGAAAGAAAAAGAAAGACTATAGCATAAAATTTATTTGCTACCTTCAAAATGAGAGAAAAGCTTCCAGAAATGTTTGTTCATCTGTTCCTGGGTACAGGTAGATCTGGGATTGAACACAGATTAATTCCAAGCTTTGAGCCTTGATTACTACTGAAAAGTAAAGAGTGCATGGCTGTAAACAGGTGGATGTAAATAAGGGCCTGAGTATATAACTGAACAATAGGAATCTTGCAATGCAATGGAACAGCAAAGCCTTTCTTTTTGAACTATGAGGATGCATTAAAGGGCTGTTGGCACATCGGTCCCTCTGATTTCAGCTGTACTCTTTGTGAGGGTAAAGGCTAATGCATTAGGTCCAAGGTGTGTGCTTTCAAATGAAGCCCGGATGCGTACTACGTTTGTTGATAATACATACACATAAATATTCATTTCTGGTTGTGAACCCTCAAATAATATGGAAAAAAATAAGTAATTTCATGGCTCTATTTTCGTTGGTAAATCTGATAATTACTTTGCTGTTTTACAGCAATTTTTAGACTTAGTAAAATAAGATAGCAAGCAAAGTTAGCATACACCCTACCAGAAAGGTTCAGACAATCTGTGTGGTTGCAAGCAATCAGGAAGCTTCCATTGCCGCTCATCCTTATGGAAGGCAAGCTGTTTAGATTCTCGAGGCACTGGGCAAAGGGAAGAAATAAAAAGTAATTATAGTCTGTTTAGTGACCACACTCCAGTTGCACATGTTTGCAAGGCTGTAGCTTGCAGATAAATCTTTCTAGCTGGGCTTCTCATTACTGATACAACAGTAAATATAAACATCGATGAGTGCAAATGTAGACTGTTACTGAAATTGCAGGATATCTGAAAATCTTGCAGCTGCTCTTACTCCCAGCTAAGTCCAAGTTCAACTTGAGGGACAGGGATTTGTAAAACTGAGTCTTGCAGAACTGAGACCTTAAAAAAAAAAACCCACAATTTCTTCTCTGTCTTGAGAGTTACAGAGCAATCAGCTTGAATGATAATACACTCCTATCTTCATCTTGAAGCTGATTCTGTGAACACTTAGTGCTGAAATTAGATGCCATTTTATTTGGTGTGTTTTTAACCTCATAGTATCCCTTTGTTACAAACAGTCTTTGTATTGAATATTTTTGTAAGTATTTTTACCTAGCATGACTTTAGCACCTGGCCCCTTCAAGTTCTAACGGGTAAACAAGTGACTGAACGTACAGATATACCACAGTAAGTATGTAAAGACACTGTCTCTACTCTTATTACGGAGTTCTAAACCTAAATTTGTTAACATGCAAGAATGAAAAACACTGCGATTAGTGTTACAGTAAAACAAGGAGAAAAAATATTCATTAGATTTTGATTTTCCATCTAACTTTTCTTTCAAAAGCGTTTTATTTCTGATAATATATACAATAGCTCTTTTCAATTCAAACTTTTTCTTAAAAAAAAAAAAAAGGCAAGTTTAAACACTATATACCCAAGTGTACTTTCAGTTCCACTTTTGGTATTTTTATGAAAATTCTGGGCTTACCTTGCATATCTCAGTTATGTTTCCTCAGTCTTTCATGGCTGACAGAGTCAGAGAGATAATTTATATTAGTTTGAATTAGATGGTTACCATGCTCTAAAAGAAAAAAAAAAATAGGGCTGAAGAGCTAGTTCTATTCTAAGGGTAAGTATAGAAATCATTTTATAAAGAAGAATTCTATATAAATGGTTCAAAATATTTCAAGTGGACTCACGTATTCTTCATTACAAAATTTTGATTTAATCGAAAAGTTCAAAGTCTTGAAAATAAACTAATACGAGAACTTGGTACAGAAGGTACAAAACAACGTAGTCTGTTTTGTCTTCTTAATATTTCCCCTCTTTATCAAGAAAAGAAAAAAAAAAAGTACCCTACCCAAGCCAATAGAGGAATCATAAGCGACTGCAGCTTGTGAAAATATTGCCAGTCACAAATTTAGCATGACATAATGCAGAGGAAGCTACAGTTCGAAGCCAAAGCTGTCACGTCTGATTTTGGAAGTCTCAAAATGTGTAGTTAAACTTAGCCACATCAGGCAGATATTCAAGGAGGTTGTCTAAGGGGCATACAGGAACTACCTCATTCTGCTGTCTTTCCTAACTGCTGTTCCTAACACCAACATTAAAAGAGATGCTGAAATCAGTGAGAATAAGTCAGCACTGGGGAACTCAGAGACAAACAGAGACTAGAAATAGATTTGGTACCTGAACATCTTCATTTAAATACCCAGTTTTTAAATACAGCTGGACAGAGTGTGGAATTAGGAAGCATGCTTTGAATTTTTAAATAGTCACTAATACTGCATTTCAAAGACAGTAATGCTGTCTTTAAAACATTTACTAGGCTGTATTTTAAACTTAATCATAAAAATGAACTGAGTTCCTTTCTCCCTCTCACGCATTTTTATTCATGTCCGTATAGAGCGCTGGGCCCTGTGAACAGAGGCTGTAACTGTATGAAGTCAGCTACAATCATATGAAAATTAAGACTGAAAAGCAGGTCTGACTCATTAGTCTCGATGTAGTGTGGTTCACTGCTAGAGAGAAGGTTTTTGATATATTTTTCTTTAGATGTCCTTTCTTGGTTCAAAAGTCCTTGAGAAGACTTTTTTGGGAAAAAAATGCTTCAGGAAAAAAAAACATTTGCTTTATACAAAGCTATTTGTATTAAAAATATAAAGACAGCCACTTTTCAAGGACCTGTAGGAATACTGTGTGTGCAAATTCAGAAGGCAGAATAATTTTCTCTGTTGTCGGATATGGAGCTTTAATGGAAATTTGTGTTAAATACACTTAAGGTTAAAGAGTCAGCCAACCAGAAATTCCACTTCTCAGAAGTCTGTATTTGAAGATTTTAAGGGTAGAAAATGCCATTGCCATAGTTGACTCTGAGCATAATACGGGCCATAGGTTTTCTCAGTGCCTTTTGAAACTCAGCAGCTGGGCTTGAGTTAAGATAAAAAGTAAAGAGGATCCACGCCCAGCAAAGAGGATCTATGCCAGTTGTTTCATTGGTTAACTTTACCTTCAAAAACATTGTTTGCTGCTTCGTCTTTAACTTCCAGCTCTGGATTCTCCCTACACCGGTGGGATAGACTGAAGAGTCCTCTCAGCTATTTTTCCACACACTGGTTCTTCTAGATGGCAAAGTTACTTCACCGATAAGTTAAACAGATTGCTATCTTTAAGAAGTAAAATATTTTCCGGTCCTTTAGTCATTATCAGGGCTCTTCTCTGTAGTCTCTCCAATTATCATCACCTTTCTTGAAGTGCAGATAATTGAATGGGATGACTTTAGTAGCAGTCACACCAGTGCCAAACCCAGAGACAGCGTAACCCTGCTCTCCCTCCTTGCATTTCCCGTGTTATTGGGTACCCAATAACCAAGCACAGCAGCTCTTTTGGCCATGGCACCACACGAGGCGCTCCCATTCGGTTAGTTTTCTGTCAGCATGAGCATCACTCACATCGGTTTCTTCAGAATCCTCCACCTCTCTATTCGTTGTCCCTAAAAGCAGCAGTTTGCATCCAGAAATGATGCAGCACACCTTGCGCGCTTAAGTAGCTATAGAGACTGTATAGAAAAAAAATAAAAATAAAATTTTAGACTTCTTGAACCCCAAATTTTGCATTTGGCAAGGGAAGCAATCCATACGTCTTACATTTCACAACAGTGAGTCATGCTTCATATCCTGAGTAATCCCACTGGATTAAGAGGAACCTTTACAAGTGTAAAATATTATAACATCTAATGTCAACAGAAACAGGGAACTGTCGCTGACTTCATCTACAAGAGTTTTAGTTTGACTCAGGAGCGCACTTTTGAGATGAATCTCCTGACTCCCCCCGCTTGCTTTACTTGGGCTCACGCGGCAGAGCAGTTTCTGAGCAGGAGAACTTGTTTTCCTCTGGGTGAAACGAGACCAGCCGACGCATCCCAGGAGCATGTCCAAGGTGCTCTGGCTGACGATGCTCACTCAGGCAGTCTGTGGGGCCGGGAGGTGCACCTGGAGGAACGAACAAGCCCGCAGAGTACCCGAGCAGCTCAGGGGGATGGTGCGTGGCTAGCATCTCTCACAGCCCTAACACCACCTCTGCGTAAGGCTGGCTTCCCTGCGGGAGACCTGATCCTGATAATTCTTGCAGTTTTTCACTCTCTGCAGCCAGCTCCTGCTTAGAACTGCTTTCTCTTCTCGAAACCTTTCATGGGAAGAAAAAAGGCTTGAAATCATAAGCTGTCCCACCTCCCACACATTAATTCAGCACAGCTGGGGACATGCAACACTGCATGGATGCGGGAGGGCAAGGGAAGAGACGATCACCTCTCTGTTCTGTCTGCCCCAGACTGGCAGGAGGCCAAGATGTCTCTGAGAGTAAATTAGAGCAACATAAAAAATATCTGTTCCATCTGAGGATCCTAAGGGACCCATATAGCTAGCTCAGCCCATCGTGTCAGCCCACTAAATAGATCAGAGGAGCACAGAGTACATGCATCAAAGTTTCTGATTTATTTCTCCTTAAGTAATAACAATTATACATGTCCCACATACTAAACGATATGCCCCATACAGTAAGGAAGAACGTTTCCCTAACCTATTTAGCAATTGTGCCTTGGAAGAGTCATTGAATATGTTCTTATCATCTTCTATATGGAAGCAAAAATACACTTGGCTTAGCACTTAAACAACATGCAGCACCCCTGAGCAGCGGAAGGTGCGCGCTGATCATATAATGGCACGGGCAAGGAACTATGAATAGTGCATCCCAGTGTGAGACTTCTGCAGCACAGTAATAGCATCAGAATCGCTGTCAGAAATGATTAGATTCCTATCAGGTTAGATCTAATTCCTGTCCAAAGAATTTAGATCTCCACATCTCAGAAAGGTGGATGAAAAAGTATCAGAAGAAAGTGCAGGTGTTACAAGCCACATGAAGCAAACTACGGACAGAAAAAGGGTAGGAAGAAAGGATGGGACCATCCTTTCCCTGCTGAATCAAAAAAATGTTTTGACATTTTCGACTTCCCAAAACTTTCAGACTAGGTCTCCCACTTTGCTTTTTGGTTTCTTTTCCTCTTCGGACTGGAGAAATGCAAGGATTACAGAACACTTTTGCTCATGTCCGTGAGCATTTGGTCTCACAAATAATGTTGTTCTACTCAAGAGGCCTGCTTGCGTAAGTGCTCGTCAATTAAGCAAAAGCTTTCAGTCTGGTCCAAAGATAACAATTAAGTAATATGTGAGGAAAAAAATACCAACGATGGTCTCAATTCCTGAAAATATCTTAGTCAATCAGAGTTTCCTTTTAAAATTGAAACTCTTGGTGTTAACAAACAGCTAAATGAGAAACCCTTTGATGCTGTGGCGCAGTTGCTCACGTGACTGACTCTATGAGAGCGTTTATCTGAAAAATATCAAAATATCAAAAATATCAAATACTGCAAAGGTGCTCACAAAATAGGAATCAAAGCTTGTCACTGCTGACGTGCTAAATTATATTATTATTATTATTATTAATAATAATAATAATAATAATAATAATAATAATGTGCTAAGAGTCTTTGGTTTCCCAACACAAGCTGTCTGACGGGACAACTCATAACAAGAAAGGTCAGCATAAGCGTTACAAGACTAGTGCCTGATGTGCCACCTTTCAGTTTACAGAATATCTGAATATTACAACATAAGAGTTACATATTGCAGCTGTATCCAAACAGTAAAAGCATCTATTCAAGTTAAAGCTCCAGTTCAGTTTTCACTGTCATATCAACAGTTTTTATACCAATTCTCTTAAAAACGTCACGAGTTCACATTTTTTTTACAGTTCATAACAGAAGCAAATAATTAATCTGTATTTCTGGCATTTTTGTGAGCAGAATTTTTTACCAATGCCTACATAAAAGTAGAACCACTCATTTATTGTTAAATGGTTTGTTCATTCAAGAGAACTTACTTTCATTTGTATAGTCAGAGAACGGAAAACCATGGTGTGGGGAGAAACACAGAAACAGTTAAAAACACAGTACGTCCTGACGAAGCACTAGAAAAACAACAAAGACTTTAATCTTTTAAAACGCAAAATATTTTGTCGTATGATCCCATTATCTCCACAGTAGGCCAGCACGGCTAGACCTTGACTTTGATTGTTTCAGGTTTAGGTTTCCATTTTAACGAGGGTAAGAAACCACAGCTCTGGCTTCCTTCACTCTGGGTTGCGGGAGCGCAGCACTGCTGCCCGTCACCGTGCCTGTGTCACAAGTTATGAAACAGAAAAAAAACAAGACTCTGAAAAACCTGGGGACTTCTTTTACAGCTGGCCGTTTCGGGATCTTCCCTCGCACAACAGCCAAAGTGATCGGAGCAGCTGTGGCAGTGATTCACTCTTTTATCTTTTACTATACCGTCCCTTTACAGGGTTGTGTTGTTTTTTGTTGTTGTTATTGGTTTTTGTTTTTTTTTTCATTTTAGTAGCAAAGAGCAGGTCCTTCTCACCGGCTCTGTGCTGCTCCTCTTTGCCAAGCACAGCTTGAAAAACACGGGTTCCTTCACAGACTCCATTTTAAGCTCTAGGCAAGCCTTATGTCAGGGTTTAACCTCTTCTCACTAGGGGCTAGCTGTAACCTGCCAGGCTTCCCAGGGCCGCTGCGACCATTGCTGGCACTGCTCTCGCTCGGGCACAGCGATGTAAAGGCAATTCAGACCAGCCTGGTATCGCTGCGGTGCCCGGGCGGCCTGGTGAGGCCAAGTGGCAAGGACAGGGTGAAATGGGGCGCGTGAGGGTTTCACCGTGGGCTACCACGGACACACTGAGTGTAGGAGTGGGGGCACACCCGTGTCCCTGCTGGGCCACCAAGGCCTGGGCCCGCCGGCGTGTTGGCTGGGGAGCACTGGGCGGCACGTTGGGCTCTCGTGTCACCCATGGGGGCTGGAGTGGAGACAACGTCCTTCTGTGGGGTAACGGGGCCATGCGAGAAAAGAGTTCGCCTTTCAGAAGATTAAAGCCTGTCGTTTTGCTAGTGCTCGGTCAGGGCGCGCTGCGTTTTGTTTGTTTACATCGCTGGGCGGCAAAACCCATATAAACCCGGGGGGCTTCCGCGGGCACCTCAGGGCTTTCCGTACGTGCCCGGGGCACGCAGCTCCGCGCACCCCGCTGCCTTCGGGGACGCCGGGTGTCCCAGGGGTGGCACATTCACGGCCGCTGGGCGTGCCGTGCCGTACCGGCTGGCAGCAGGGCACACCCCGGGGGCAGCGGGCCCCGAGCACGGCCCGGGCCCAGGGGCACCCCCGCGGCCCTCAGGGACCGTTGGGGGTGCGCAGCTACTCGGCGCCGGGCGGTAGCGGCGCGGCGGTGACGTCAGCGTGTTGTTGGGTCTCGGCGCGGGGTGGCCGGGCAGGCCGAAGGGAGCCCACGTGACCCGCCCGGCGGAAAGGAGCCGGCGGGGCGGGGGGGGGAGGGGAGGGGGGGGAGGGGGCAGCGGGCAGGGCCGTGCCCGAGCCCGGCCGCGTGCACGTCAGTACATACATACATACACACATACATAAATAAATATCCGCATTATGTACACATACACATATAGGTGCGTGTGTGTGCGTACGTGTGGACGCGGAGGCCGGGCCGGCCCCGCCGCTAACGGCCGCCGGCGGGCGGTTGGCGGTTAACGGGCGGCCGGTGTGTGTGTGTGTGAGGGGGGGAGGGGAGCCGGGTGGGGGAGGGGGCAGCCCGTTTAACTTAATTTAATTTAATTAATTCAATGTAATTAATTAATTTATTTCTGGTCGGGGGGCGGCAGCGGTCCCCTGAGCGCCCCCCCCCCCCGCCGGGCGGGGTATCCCCGCTGCCTGCCGGCGGGGACACGCGGACACGGTGTGCGGGGGGCGGCTGCTGCCGGCGGGGTCTGCCCGCTGCCCGCTGCCCCCGCCGGGCTCCGCCGCCGCCCCGCGCCCCGCCGGCCGCCGTTCCGCCCCCAAACTTTCCTCGCTCCCCTGCCCGCCCGCCGGGACTTCCTCGTGTGCCGGCCGTGTGCGCCGGGGCGGGGGGGAGGAGGAGGAGGAGGAGGAGGAGGAGGAGGAGGAGGCGGCGGCGGCGGCGGAGGGGGGGCAGCAGCCTCCCGGCAGGCCGGCCGGGACCCGGGAGTTGCACCATGCGCGGCAAGTGAGGGCAGCCGCCGCCCGCCCCCGGCACGCTGCCCCCGGCAGCCCTGCCCGCAGCGCCAGGTGAGTCCGCGAGGCGGGTCGGGCCCCGCGCGCCGCGCCCCCACCCCCTCCCTTTATTATTTATACACGTTTTGGCACGCCGAGGAGGTGACAAATGCCCTCCTCCTCCTCCTCCTCCTCTCCTCCCCGGGGCCCGCCGCGCCCCTCGGCCGTGCGGCGGCTCCGCGCCCCCCGCAGCCCCAGCCAACTTTGGGGACCCGGCCGCGCGGCGCGCTCCTAATTCGTTTCGTTTCTTTATTTTTATTGCGGCAAAACGTGCGAGCGTGGGGAGTGCCTCCTGCCAGGCGGGGGCTGCGGTGCGGCTCAGCCTGCCCCCCTCCCCCCCAACCCCCCCCCCCCTCCCCCCGCCGCCCAGACCCCGGCCCCGGCCGTGCGTTCACCCCCTCGCCCACCCCTCCCCGGTACGGCCCGGCCCGGCCCGGCCGGGGGGAAGAAAGGCGAAGCGCCGAAAGGGAGGAAAAACGCGAGGCTGCTCGCCGCCGAGCGTGGAGTTAGCAGAGCCCGCGTGGGGGAGGGGAGCCCATTCATCGCCAGGGCTCGGATCAGCGGCAGGCAGCGCAGCCCGGCTCCGGCGACGCGAAGTTTACTTCCAAGTAGGTAAACGAGCGGCACCCCCCCCCCTCCCCCGGGCCGGGGCTCCTGCCGCCGACGGCCCCCCCCGGGAGGGCTGCGGGGGGACCGGGGGGCAGCGCTGGGCGGAGCGGGGGCGCGGACCCGGACCTGTTGCGCGGCGCGCCAAGTGCACGGCCGAGGGGGAGAGGGGGGCTCGGGGCCGGGAGAGGGGAGCCGGGGGGGGGCCCCCCTCCGCCCTGCCCCGCCGGGGTAGCCCCGCGGCCGGCCTGCTGCCTCGGTGCTGCGCGGGGGCGGTGACCCCTGACCCGTTTAATCGCACGTTCCCGCATAGACGGCCTGCCCGGCGCTGGGGGGGGGGGGGGGAAACACACACAACGAGACACCAAACACACAGCGACGACAAAGCCACACCCCAAAAGTTAGGCTCGGTTATGAATTTCTCGAGGCGGGCGTCCGGCTGCCCTCGCGCCCTCGCCGTAACGTGCCTCCCGCGCTGCGCCACGAGGGCCCGGGGCTGTGGGAGTGCGAGGCTGGGGGCGAGCGGCCGCTCCGGTGCGCCTCAGGGCGTGTGGCACGGCAAGGGAGAGTCCCCGGGTGGTGTGCAGGGAGCCCGGCTGCTCTGGTGGAAGGAGCACCTCGCCAGGGAGAAGTGAAGTGAAACGGGAGCGCCAGGTTAAAATCTGGGGTCTGACGTTGTAGGCTGGTGGTATGGAAATAAATGTATTGTGCCGGAGGGGACTCCGACTGTAGGTAACAAATACAGGGTCTTTGCTGGTGACTGATGTGCCGCATGTTTCTTCCTTAGCGGTCCTCTAACAGGGCTTGGCTGTGTGGCGAGTACAGGATTCAGCGTAATACACCTTGCTCACCGTGTGGCTGCACGTGCTGGGCTCGGGCCTCCCGCTGTCCCGCGGTTAGCGTACCGTCCGACACGCAGGCACCCGGCGGGGTTTGGAGTGAATGCGTTCCTCCTGCCATAGCTGGTACGGTTGGCAACAGAGTGGGGTTGTCTTGGTGTGCTTTGGCGGTGTTTGTTTATGTTTTTAACAATTACAGACCATAATTGCAACGCCTCAACGACAGTAGTAGTAAAGGAGGGAAGCTTTCCCACAGAAGGTTTGGGGAGGGGGTGGGAGGATAAAAAGGAGCACTAGAGGAGGAGGATGCTCTCACCTTAAAAGTGCATTAAGCCTTTCTTGGGCTACATGCAACAACAGTAAAACAGTATGGATTTGAGCAGAACTACTGTTATTGTCCCTGTTTAACATCTTCAGTGACCTAGGGAACAACCAAGGTTGGTTTTTCACCCGTCAGCATCTGTTTTGGAAGGGAAAGGTGTTAAGAACTTTGTGTGCATGTGAACACTGGCAACTACACAACTATCCAAGTCTCATAGGATGCTCCCTCCTTCCCCCCGCAAATAAGTTGTACCTGGATACATCCTTTGCCCTCCCGCTCCTGATGAAGTAAGACAACTTCGATGTCCGATGCCTGTCATAGCACAGGCAGTGAATTGCGTGCACTGCTCACTGTTACGGTCAGTGAATTACGCCCCTTGTTCTTTTCAGCAGGTGGTGAGTATCCTCCGTGCTCAACGGGAAGAGTATCAAAGAGCAAAAGTAAATTAAATTATTGCTAGAGATGGGATCGTGTCTGCACTTAAAATCATAAGGCTTCTGCTCTGCCAGTTTTCCCAGTGTGGGCCCTCGCGTTTCCTTGCGGATAGGCCTTTCCCATTCCCACGGCAGCAGGGCTGGAAGTGGACCTGTTGGCCACTTGGCAAACGTGATGTGCCAGCCCCCCGGGAGAGCTCGCCAACTGAGTGAGACCCCTCCAGTAGCAGCAGTTATGAAAGGCCTCCGTCCTTGAGCACGGAAGGTATCGATGAGAACATCCTCGAGTGCGGACGGGCTGTCGTTTGTTGGTAGGTGCTACAAGCCTGTCGTGAGATGCGCTCAGGACTTGGTGATATTCTGAGCTGGGTTCGTCTCGGAGATCAGGCTGGGAAACCTGTCCCAGGGCTATAGCTGGCGTGCTTCGGTGTCTTCTTGCTGTTTTCTGTTGACAGCTTTTAAAGTTCAGTGCTAGAATTTGTGCTGTAGTTTGTTCTGAACTGATGTTGTTTATATTTTAGTAGTGCCAAGGGGCCCCCATTCAAGTCAGGGCCGTGCTGGGAATATCCTAGATGACAGTTGTTATGTTGGAAAGGTTGTAATTGGAGTAAGTGAGAGAGACAGAAAACCGGGAAGGTAAATGGTGGAAAAAACTGGCTCAGGGGAACAGCAGCTGATCGTGGTGCCGTATCTGCTGGACAACAGCCTAGGACCTCGTCTGGAAGGAGAGAGGAGAGTTGTTTGCACGTGGAGGCGAAGAATCAGACTGCTCCGTGCAGCCGGGCTGCGGCCACCTCTCACCTTTGCAACACGCGGGCCTGACCCTGCAGTCCCTTCACCGCTACTCTTTGGGTTCGTAGTATTAGTTCAGGTTATGTGCACCAGCCTGCCTGTAAAACCAGCAAGGTTTTGTAACTCTTGAGGGCAGATTCTTTTTCATAATCTTCATTATGAGGCAAGATGGAAGTAATTTTGTAAACTCCTTTTCAGCTGCTAAATTAAACTCCATTCCCTCTTTCCCTCCCTCCTCTTGCCTATTTTTAGTTAGGAGGAAATAGCTGACCTCTTTACAGCAAGAACCCAGACCCCCTGGGTGCCATTTATAGGTTTCTACCAAATGGCCTACTTGGACAAGTTGGTAGAAATTAAACAAAAACATTGGAACTGCAGCTCCACATAGGAATAGCAGCCTTCCTTAAACATGAAACCTGTCATTTTAACAATAGTGAAACAAATGTCCAAAGGTGAGAAACAGGTTTTAGGTTATTTTTCTTTTCTTTGTTAGACAGGGAATATTTTATTCATTTATTTGTTTATTTTTGTGGCAGTCTGGCCATCAATACTGTGGAATTTCATTTAAGAATGACTGATTGTATTTTGTTTGAAAAACAACACAAGAAGCCTCCCCCAGTTAGGACTGGGTAAAAGCTAGGTGGAATCAGAGAAGGATGTTTGATTTCGTAAGGAAAGGTCATCCTTTCTTACCAGTTTTCTTCTTGTATAGGCATCTTATCCTACACAGAGAATAATAAATTATGGCTACTAATATTTATTAATTACATAGAAATACGTAAAATATATTCTGCAAGCTTGACTGAACGCACGTTGAACTGTGGTTATACGACTTTTTGACT